>NC_092387.1:45343253-45669920 GCF_030028105.1 Mobula birostris | reverse complement strand
CTCTTCTGAGCCACAGATCCATTCTCAGTGCCAGAGATCTGCTTGCTGTGGCCAAAGCAGCATATTTATTATTGAAGGGAATGAACACAGAGCCTATTCGCTTCCCCTACTCTAACAGTCATTCACTACTTCAAACAGTTATAAATCTGTGTGGTAGGAATTTAAATAAGGTATTTTAAAAAATATTACTTGGAAAGTCTTTTCTTTCTTTCTTTTCAAATCTTTTTATTGTATATATAGGAAAAATAACATGAGTACATCGAAGTAACAACACTTACAATGCCTCAAAAAAAACCATTATCTTAAAGATTGAAAACAAAATTTTGTGATAACAAAAAAAACCCTACTGAGCAGAAAAGTGAGAAAAAAAAGAGAACCCATTAGGTGTACAACCCCGGAGCCATGCGTCATACAAAAAGCTTCTAAAAATAAACATCAAACCGCCAGCAAGAAAAGAAAATATACTAAAAAAATTTACAATTAGATCGTGGAAAAATTATATCAATTAACTCAAATGATAATAACGAGCAAATGAGCCCCATCTTTTCTCAAAATCAAATAAAGGTTCAAAGGTTCGACTTCTAATTTTCTCCAAACTAAGACATAGCATCACTTGAGAGAACCATTGTGACAAAGTGGGAGCTGATGTATCCTTCCACTTCAATAAAATGGCCCTCCTAGCTATCAATGTAACAAATGCAATAACATGTTGGTCAGACACAGAAATATCATGAATATTTTGAGGAACTATTCCAAAAAGCACAGTTAATTTATTAGGCTGTAAATTAATTTTAAGTGCTTTAGAACTTGTTGAGAAAACCGACTTCCAGAACTGTTCCAATATAGAACAAGACCAAAACATATGTGTCAGTGTAGCTATCTCAGTTTTACATCTATCACAATGACTATCAACATTAGGAAAGATTTTAGAAAGTCTCTCCTTTGTCAAATGATAACAATGTACAATTTTAAGTTGAATCCATGAATGGTTAGCACAAATTGAAGAAGAATTAACCCACTTCAATATCCGCAACCAATCCTCCATCATAAAAGTCAAATTAAGTGCCTTTTCCCAATCCTGTTTAATCTTAGATAAAGGACGCTTATCCTGAACAGCATACTATAATTTCATTCTACTTTATACATGCACAAAGCACATACCAATACAGGATGATCAAAGATGGCGGTGATGAAGAATACAACCAAATAAAAAACACGCATGCTCCGGAACCACCCAATGGGAAAAAACTCCTAACTCTAAACCCACCCACACCCGGAAACCCGAAAAAGGCAAGTGATCTACGATAGAATTCAAAGCTGCTGACTGCTCTGTCTGTGTTTTCTTTCCCTCCCCCCAGTTAGTGAAAAAGTAGAGTGACCTTGTGAAAAAGATAATAAAGTCTTTTCAATGAACACACACCACTGCAACGTTGTTCCTGTTAGGACTCAATGTCTGGAAATACAGCACATGAAAACATACACTGAAGAAATAGTGGTGGTGGATTCACAATAGGGATCTCGAGAGTGCAATATTTTAGAGTGTGCTGCAATTTCGGTTTGGTTTTGGGGTAAGGGAGAAGGTCTGAGGTTGGGCAAAGGTAGAACTGGTGTGGAGGCAGGGAATGGGGCATGTTGTGTTTTGAGATAAAGATGCTAAGAGTTGGTTTGGGTCTGGGGATTTGGGGTTGACTGATAAGGTGAAGGTTAATTGCAAACATTAATTGCTAACATCTTTTGTGTAAATGTGTGAATATATCTCAGAGCTTTCTATTGCATTCTTCAATGATTTGTGTAAATCACCAGAGCTTTAATGATTTCTAGATGAAAAATGTTTATGGGTCTTTGTTCCTGCTCATAGATACAGTAATGAATAGTGACAAGCAAATGCACCAGATACTGTTGTGAGGATACAGTAGGAGAGAATTCCCAGATACACTGCATTCAAGTATTTGGTGAGTATGAGGAAGGCACTTGGTTAATAGCTTAATTATTTCACTTGCTGGTTTATTGTGCTTGAATTATAATTGTACTAAAATTTGTACGTTCAAAATGCTCCTTCTCCATTTTAAGAGTTATTAATGAGAAATTTCCAAGAATCGGGGAGATCTTGCAGTTTCATGATGAGGCTTTCAATAAATCTTTGAGCCTTTTCCTGGTAATAATTTTTCATAATTGAGCTCAGAATTGAGTGCCTGTTTCAGGAGTTTGCTGTCAGGTATGCAAACTCCGTGACTGCCCAAGGGAGCCTAAGCAGTCTTCAATGCTGAGAATGTTGCTGTGGAAGGGGGCACCGACACTTACTCCTCCAGTGAATTTCCATGATTTTACAGGGACAGGCAGCACTGTGTGTATCTTCAGTGCCTTGAAAGGCCTGTTGTAGATAATCCAAATCTTAGAAGCATATAGGATAGTCTTTCTATTTATCACAGCATCATGTTGAACTCATTTACAACAAACGTCCCCTCTGAGTGGATCTCAGCTTCACAACTAATGGGGAGACAGTTTAACCCTGCAGAGACTCTGCTCCAGAATTAAAGTTACTAAAATCTCCAAAGTTAAGGTGCATTTGTGCATGTATGTGCATGAGCTTTTAGCCATTGCTAATGCCTTCACTGAAGAATGTGAGAAGATGGGCTATACATTCAATATCCTTAAGCTAAGACTGCGCTGCTGAAGAACAACAATGCTTCATTGCAAAGCCTTGGAAAACATGGACTGCATCCCATATATTGGGAGTGATCTCTCAGTAAAGATAGAGATCAGTAAGAAAAATCACTGTAACCTTCAATGCACCAGAACAGATTTTAATCAGTTGAGGAGAAGGGAGTGTGAAGATCAAGATCTCAGATTTTGCATAAAACTTGGTTAATAATCTTTAATGGAATAATTTCTCTCTTTTGTCATAAAATTTCTAATAATCAGCTGGATTAATTGTGAAGGAAAACCTTTTGTAGGAAAGGAGACAATTTTTGTGTAACAACTTTTTCTTGCGATTGCAAGTTCTGTATTTGAAAACTCCTCTGATCTGACTACGATTTATTTGACTTTATTTAAATGGCTGTGGAGGAGGAGGTGGTGCTATCTTCACTGAGATTGAGTCAGCCTAAAGCACACATAGCCAGGTATGGTTAAGAGATTATGGAATCAGGATTCGGATCAACTGTGATCAAATTAAACAGACTCACATAGGTAAATGACTTACTCTTGTTTGAAGTTTCTTGTAGGGTCCCTTTTTCTAAAAGTAAAATTTTAGTGTAATTCCAACTGAAAATGTAGTTTCTTTAAGATGAGTCTTTATGGGCGCACAATGTAGGCTATTTTTAACTCCATAATACAATAAAATAATAAGTTACAGTTATAGCTAGAGGGGAAACAAGTCAATGGGTTACATCTGTTTATTGCAGTGTTAAGGAAAACATCAGTTATATGGAATAATCAGCTCCAGACATTGTCTGATTATGGAGAGAGGTATTAATTTATCCATCATTTGAAAAATGAGGTAGACTACATTTACCATTTACTATTAGGCACGTCTTTTCTATATTTTATGTTTTCTGTCAAATTTAACAATCTGAAAACACATTTAAAAAATAAAATTTCCTCAGTTCTACGTTTAAGCACGTATCAGTTCACCCTTTGCCACTGTCGGGACTTAAAAACCTAACCAGACTGAAGACAGTATTCTGCAACATGTGGAACACTTCTGAATAGCTTTTGGCACATGTTACTAACAGACTCTCTTGTCTGTCAACCAGCAGAAGTGGTGTAGGTGCAATCTGAAATACTTTCTAGTCTCGACAAAAGATACAGCAAAATCTGTGTGCTACCCTTTACAAAGGCATGGCCCAACATGTCACTTTCTCAAAGTTCCCCCGATCATGCACACTCCAATTCAACAGCATTAAATATCCTTAGATGTTTCTGATGATATTAGATTTATTTTGAAAAGGGATGTTAGGTTTGAAATTTTAAATGTGGTTATCTTTGGAGTGGCATATTTAACAGAGCTTACTGTACACAATTATACACATCCTTAATGTGCCTAATGATTATTGGAGGAAGTTGAATCATTAATTCCTACTCCTAGTTCTTATTTTGCTTTAGCCTAGATAAGTTTCAATGAGTTGCTCTGTGTAACAAAATAGAAAGTATTTTGAGTAGCAGGATTATGGTGGAGGATCTTGTAGTGTATTTAATATTTCAGTAATATTTGGGTAATATTGTAAATGTTAAACATTGTTTGTTTACAGAATACATTATGGGTTCTGTAAGAAGTATGTGAATGGCATATGTCATCACACCACCAAGTCATAGGTGAACTTCTCATTAAAAAATAGGAAAAAAAATGTAGATAAGTATTCTGGCTCCTGCTTTTTTTGGAGGGAAGGGTTAGTTTCTGGAGTTACAAAATATAACAGATCTCCCTTTTGTAAATTTAAACTATCAAGTAAATTCCATGATCAAAGATTGAAGAAGTAAATGACAACAATATTATGATTATCATTGAAAGCAACAAATTCTCATGTTTAAATTCCTTTAAAGAAATTATAAACCAACAGCTCCAAAACAAAATACCTTTCAATTACAATTTCCATCTGGTGTAATTATTCTACTGTATTTTTCACTAGATGCAGGACTAATACAACGCTTAATGCTTTGAAGTTTCAACTATATTTCCTCAATTTGCCTCAAGTTGGACAGATCTATAATCCTACCAATTGTTGCACATTAGACAGGCTTAAATATCTCAACTGTACAACTTCTTCCCTTTATTATGGGATATCAATGTTGCTAGGCTTTATCTACCTAATTATTCTTGGAAATGTAGTGATCAATTAAGGAAGACCCATTCTGCTGTTTGGATCCAGTGATGATGAAAGAACAGCAATGTATTTCCAAGTCAGAACAGTATGAGACTTGGAGAGAACCTGCAGTTAGTGGAGTTTGGATGTGTCCTTTAACATTATCTTTCTTGGCACTAGAAGTTCTGGCTTTCAGAGGAATTGTTGAAAAATTGTGGGAAAGTAACAAGAACACTTTGCTGATGGATTCAAGCTGTGTTGGTGGTGTTTGAAATGAACGTTCCATGTTGTGGATGGGATGACAGTCAAATGAATTACCTTGAATGAATACTGGTCGGCTTTTTGGAACTTAGTTGAAACTGCACTTACAGTAAAGCATGGAGAGATTTTATATCACACTTGTGTTTTGTAGGTGGGGAAAGTTTTTCTGGTTTTTGGATATGAGTAACACCACAGGATGTAGGTGTCCATTTGGAATTTTATCAGTGGTGAACTCCATGAAGTTGACATAATGACATAATGAAGAAACTGAATAGAATTGAACATTGTTCAGTCATCAGTAAGCGTCCCACTTCAGACACCTGACCTGTTGATGAATGGAAGGCTTGTTCTTGGAAGCATGTAAACCTGATTGGACCTTGGATACGAGCCTAATGAATTCTGCAATCAAGTTCTAGGTATGACTTGATTGCAGAATTTTTGAAGGCTTTTATGACACATTTATGCCCACAGTCTTCACCTTTACCAAGGCTCCTTGATATCATCCGTAGGTTTGGCCACAATCAGAGTATTGTTTCCAATTCAGTCACTACATTACAGAATGGTGTGAATACATTCACGAGGATCCAGGGGAGATTTATAAGACTGGTTCCTGTGATGAGGACCACAGCTGCAAGCACAGATTTAAAAGGCTTTAGTTGCTTTGAGAAAAGGCTGAAGGAGATTTGACAAGAGTATACACATGGCGAGTACAGAATGGGTAGTAAAAACTTTCATGTTGGTGGAGAGGTCAGAGACTAGAGGTCACAGGTTTAAGATAAATGTCAAGAGTAATAATGAGATAATTTTTTTAAACATGAGAAATTCTGCAGATGCTGGAAATCCAAAGCAAGACACATACAGTGCTAGGGGAACTCAACAGAGCAGGCAGCATTTATGGAAATGAATAAACAGGTGATGTCATGGCCTGAGACCCTTCTTCAGGTCTGGAAAGGAAGGGGAAAGATGCTAGAATAAAAAGGTGGGGGGGGGAGGGAAGGGGGCTGGCTAGGAGGTGATGTGTGAAGCCAGGTGGGTAGTAAAGGTAAAAGGCTGGAGAGGAAGGAATCTGAAAGGGGAAGAGAGTAGACCATAGGAGAAAGATAAGGAGGAGGGGCACTAGGGGAGGCTGGTAGGCAGGTGAGAGAGGGAAGAGGCCAGAGTGGGAAATAGAAGGGGGGGGGGGAGGGAGAATTTTTTTACCGGAAGGGGAGGCTACCTAGATGGAATATAAGGTGCTGATCATCCCTGAGGGTGGCCTCATCATGGCACAAGAGGAGGCCATGGACATGTCAGAACGGGAATGGGAATCAGAATAAAAATGTTTGGCCACCAGGAAGTAATGGTGCTACCATTTGCATAAGTAGGAGGATATCACAGCAACTCTTATTTTTCTCTGGTATCTTATGAACTGAAACCGGAAAGGCCAATGAAACAGAAGCACATTTTTCTGCTGTAACGTTGAAAAATGGAATAACTCAGGACGTATAGAATCCTGGTGTTGGTTGTGTCTTGCTACTGTAAAAGAGATCACTCAGTTTATGAATATCTTTTAGGTTTGTCATCACAATCAGCCTCTTTGTTAAAGTTAACTTCCTGAATCACAAACAAAAGAAATTACTTTAACATTGGGATGTAGAATTAATACAAATACCGGGGAAAATGCTTCACAATGAAGTAATGGAAATGTAGAGTCTATTTTTTTTCTTGCCCTCACTGACCAATCCTGGAGGATGGCTATTATTAATTTGAAGCTGACCTCAAAATCAAATGAAAATTAAAAATATAACTTTAAAATGTTGCTTTATTCTTTAAAAGATCTCAGCACAATCATAAAATAGCACCTGGTTATTCATTTTCTTTCTCCCTAGACACACAGAGTACCTTGTTAAATGATCTAAATCTGAAACATTCTTATAATGATCTTTTACAGCTTCAGTGGTATTCCCCGCTCTTGCTGTCAGGGGACAATTGACATCATGTTATTCCAATTAGTATTAATTCTCAAGGCTTCTGTCCACCTGAATCTTGCAGGCATCTCATCTGCCAAAACTGCCTTGCTCAAATTGCAAATCTGTAGGAAATGTAACAACCTAATTTTAAGTTCTAACTCTCTTAAGTTCCTCTGTTAGGTATTTACTGCTGTGAAGTACCTTGTTGTGTTTCTAGGCCAAAGATGCAAAGTGTGATTTATATACAAATCGTTATTTGAATAGGGCAGAACAAACATTTCCTCCCCTGTGCAAGTTATTCGTTATTTACACTGCCTTGCCACTGACTCATGTTTGCATTCTCTGAAAAAGTAAATATTTGAGGATGTGATCTTCTTGGCCTATTTAAAGTAGAATAGAAAATAGATTGCCTCCTGCTGTGAATTGTGCTCACAGAATTTTATAGGTTATTTTAAACCTAATGATTACTTCTTGACATTACCTCACCTTTTCCCTCAAAACCTCTATGGCTTCACATGCATATAAAAATACATTAAAACTGAGGTCAAATATACACCCAGAGCACATGCCTAGCTATTTAAAAAAACCTGTCCATGGGATGTGGACATTGCTAGTGAGACCAAAATTTATTAATCATACCTAACTACCACTGAATCGAGCAGCCAGTTAAGGGCGACATTTGGTATCATAAATAGGACCGATAATTTTATCATAACTTATTTCCTTCCCCGAAGGACATTAGTGAACTAAACATGTTTTTAATAAAAAAATCAGCATTTTTATGATTATCATTCCTGAGATTAGTGTTTCTTCTGCATTTATTTAAATACGCGAATTTTAATTCCCCAGTTGCGTGTTGGATTTGAATTTGTTTCTGGATTAATCGCCCTAAACTTTGACTAGCAAGCTGGTAAATTAACCTATGTATTTCTATATCTCTGTGTGTGTGTGTGTGTGTGTGTGTGTGTGTGTGTGTGTGTGTGTGTGTGTGTGTGTGTGTGTGTCTCCTTCTGCTTACATTATGTTGGTATCTTTATGCTTGGTGCTTTTATTTGTTAACATTGGGCTTGACTCAACTTTGCTGTGGTTGTATATAGATGGGGTTAAATTAAACAGAAATCAGAGACTGGCCTACAGCCAGTTAAAACCCAATGTTCTGCAATAAACAGAAAAAACATCTCTGCTGAAGTATTAAAAGATATTAGGGGAGTAGTTCTGGTGTGAATTCACAACCTCTCCTCTTTCATCTGGGAATAAGAGTACATGCCAGGAATCTAAGAGTTGTTGTTATGATCGCTTTTAAGAGATGTCCAAGAGGAATCCACTGTGCAGTATACCACTGGAGAGCCATTGTGAAATTCACCACTGGCCTTCATCTCCTCCAAAAGCAGCTTCTTTACTCAGGATGATCAATCTTTAGAATTATCTACCTCAGAATGGGGGCTCAATCACTGCTTATGTTCAAAGAAGAGATCAATAGATTAGTGGGTACTAAAAGAACCAAGGGATATGGGGATAGTGTAGGAAAATAGCAACTGAGGTAAAGGCCAACTATGAAGAAGCAGGGGTAGAACCTTGGGTCTCTCAAGCTTGGTTTGACATATTTCTCATGGTCTTGAGCAAGAAATCATTCAACCATTCTTGTCTTACTATCACCAGAGAGGAGATTCTAGAACCTAAAGACACACACTCAGTGTTTTAGGAACAGCTTCTTCCTCTCACCATCGGATTTTTGAACAGATAATCTACCCAAGAAAACTACCTCACTATTTATCTCTCTTTTTACACTACTTAATTTTTAATAAAATATATATTTATTGTTATAATTTATAGCACATTTAAGTATTGTACAGTACTGCTGCCTAAAAACAACAAATCTCATGTCCTGTCATTGATAATGAATCTGATTCTGATTTTGCTTCTCCATTCTAGAACCAATGACTTCTCGTCATTATGTTACAGTGGGTGAGTGACTTCTGCGCATTGCACACGGAGACTGAGCTTCGAATCATCTTTGAATTTTATAAAGTAAAGGAAAGAGCAAATAACAAGCTGCTTGCAGAGCTGAACAAGTCAAGCAGGATCTATGGAGGTGAGAGGATAGTTGAGGCTTAGGATCAGGACCATGCAATGGGACGGGAAGTGGCCTGTATTAGGAGGAATGGGGTAGGAGCTGGGGGATGATGGATAGAGCCAGGTGAGGAGGGAGAAAATGGACAAATGGAGACAGATGGGGGAAACAAGAGTGGGAGGGATGGAGTCAGGGGATTATGACTGGTGGGTGGAGAAAGTGTAGGTAAATACAGATCAGGAAAGAGAAAATAGGGGCAGTGGGATCTATGTGTGGGGAGGGAGGGTGGCGATAGAAATAGAGTAGAAATAGAGGCTGAGGCTGGAAGGTGATAACTGGAAACAAGTAGCTGGTGATGTGAAGTCTGATAAATGGGTTAGTAAGTTGTGGACATGTTACACTGGTGCCTGAAGAATGGCGACATTTGCGGGCTACCCTCAGCACATCCTCAGACCGTGCTGGTCATTCATGCATATGATGCATTTCACTGTAGGTTTCAGTGTTTCAATGTGAGAAGTAAAATTAATCTTTAATCTTTAAGTGAATACGGGGATAAGTGGAACCATATAAAGGAGGGATGATAGGCAGATAGAAGCAATTGGGGGAGGAAATAGTAGGCACTGACACTATTGTATGTTTGTATGATAAGTAGGTGAAACCAGTGGCAGAAGAGAGTGAAATTGGGTGTCAAGCGATGGTGATCAGGGAGGGAAGGGGAGCCAGAAGAAGAGAGAAGGGAGTATAGGAATTGTGGGCTATCTAAAGTTGAAAAATATAGAGGGCAATGCATTAAATTTTTGGAAGACAAGTATCCTCCTCCAATCTGTCTCTAGCATTTCAAGTTCAAACCCCTTCACCTTCCTCTCCTAGCATTCAAGGTCTGACCAATGTGGATCACATCCCGTCTCTTAGGAAGGACGGAATAAGGATAGGCATCAAGGATGAAATCCACCACTACCTTCAGTGTGTTATATCCCATTGGTCATCCAAGGAAATAGCTCTTCAAAGACCAAGACCTCAAACCTAGCAGCATGCTCCAGCAATAATTCCCATCCTACAAGCAATGTATGGTAAGTCACCAGTGATACATGGTAACCACTCCAAAAATTTAGAGGTGCCACAATTGCTGCATCAATAGAATCTTTCAGATTCTCAACCAGTATAGTTAGGTGTCCATGTCCAATCCCAGCATCAAGTCTCAGCATATACAACATCCCTAAATAAGTACACAGAAAGATAAATCTGGTCCATAGGCTGAGATTCTAAATTGGAGAAAGACAAATTTTGATGGTTTCAGAAATGATCTGGCAAACGTGGATTGGGATAGGCTGTTTCCTGGCAAAGATGTACTTGGAAAGTTGGGGGTCTTCAAAAATGAAATTTTGAGAGTAAAAATCTTGTATGTCCCTTCAGGCCCTGGGTAGGAGGGGAAAAAAAGAGGCGCATAGCAGGTATAGGCAAGTAGGAACAATAAATGTAAGAAAACACTTAAGAGAGAAATCAGGAAGGCTAAAAGAAGGCAAGAAGTTGCTGTAGCAGACAAGCTGAAGGAGAATCCTAAAGGATTCTATAGATATGTTAAGAGCAAAAAGTTTGCAAAGGATATAATTGGTCCTCTGGAAGACCAGAATGGTAACGTATGTGTGGAGCCAAAACAGATGGGGGTGAACTCAAATGAATTCCTTCCATCTATATTTACTCAGGAGATGGATACAGAGTCTATAGAGTGAGGCAAAGTGGCATACACTTCATGAACCCTGTACAGATTACAGAGGAGGAGGTGTTTGTTATCCTAAGGCAAATCAGGATGGATAAATTCTCAGGCCCTGACAAGGTGTTTCCTTGGACCCTATGGGAGGCAAGTTCAGAAATTGACGGGGCCCTGGCAGAGATATTTTGAAACGTCCTTAGTGACAGGATTAGAGGATAGCCAATATTGTTCCGCTGTTTAAAAAAGGCTATCCCATAAACCAGGAAGTTACAGTCTGACATCAGTTGTGGAGAAGGTATTGGAAGGTCTTCTAAGGAACCAGATATATAAGTATTTGGATAGTTATGGACTGATTAAAGATAGCCAGCATGGCTTTGTGTGTGGTAGGTCATGTCTAACCAACCTTATAGAGTTTTTTGAGGAAGTTACCAGGAAAATGGATGAAGGCAAGATAGTGGATGTTGTCTACATGGACTTAAGTAAAGCATTTGACAAGGTCCCGCATGGGAGGCTGGTCAAGAAGATTCAGTCGCTCAGCATTCAGGATGAGGTAGTAAATTGGATTAGATGTTGGCTTTGTGGGAGAAGCCAGAGGGTAGTAGTAGAGGGTGGCCTCTCTGACTGGAGGCCTGTGACTAGTGGTGTGTCACAGGGATCGGTGCTGGCTCCAGTGTTGTTTGGCATCTATATCAATGATCTAGATGATAATGTGGTTAACTGGATCAGCAAATTTGTGGATGTCACCAAGACTGGGGTGTAGTGGATTATGAGAAAGGCTTGCAGAGAGACCTGCATCAGCTGGAAAAATTGGCTGAAAAATGGGAGATGGAAGTTAATGCAGGCAATTGAGAGATTTTGTACTTCGGTGGGACCAACCAGGGTTGGTCTTACACAGTGAATGGTAGGGCACTGAGGAGCGTGGTAGAACAAAAGGACCTGGGAATACAGCCCATAATTCATTGAAAGTGGCATCAAAGGTAGATAGGGTCATAAAGAGAGCTTTTGGCACATTTGCTTTCATAAATCAATGTTTGAATACAGAAGATGGGATGTTATGTTGAAGCTGTATATGATGTTGTTGAGGCCTAATTTGGAGTATTGTGTGCAATTTTGGTCACCTGCCTACAGGAAAGATATAAACAAGTGCAGCCCCCCGGCCAGCCTCAGGGTCGCTTGGCTCGCTGTCGTCTAGGGAAACAGCCCTCGGCCCCGCCAAACTAGATAATTAGTTTGTGTGGATGCTGTGTGATGTACCCCACCCCGCCAAATAACAGACAATACACCAGATATGATTAAATGATTTACAGTTTATGTTGTTCGTCCATCATTGACGTCGATGAAGACCTCGACACCATTATGATGGTGTCGAGACTAACGCGTGATTTGGATTTAAGTGAGGGAGAGTTGCGCAGCGTCAGCCTCACTCTCTCTTCCCAATTCCCATCTGGATCCAGTGGCAAGACAGAGTCTAGACGGCTGGAAATGGGACTAGGCGCAGTGGGTGACTAGGACGTCTCCTGTGTCTTGTCCTGCTCTACACGTTCCACGACGCTTGCACAGACCGCCTTCTTGACCATTGGACCTTCCATTGGTCTCATCCGCTCAATCCGCCGGAGTCTGTCTTCACATGCTGGGATAGACAACTCCCTATCTCACTGAGGATTTGAGACCCGTCGGCTACCCTCACCTGGTTTAGCCGGCTTGTCGAAGCCATTGCCCGGGTGGCCGCTGTCGCATGCAAACAGCTATGGGGAGCTACAGGTGAGAGCTGAGTGCCAGGTGGGGACCAAAGGTGGACTAACTGCCCTGAAAAGGACGCGACATGTTCCCCCACCAGAGTTGCTACCCCTCCCTGACACCCCGTACAGTTTATAGATATTACTGGAACTATATAATTAATAGAGAATAAAATATAAAAGGGAAATAAAAGGCACCACGCTTATCAAAGTTCAATCTTTTCGTGCACAAACAGTTAGAGCTCAGGACCCAACTTCTCCTTCACCCTGCGACCCCTTGGACCACCTCGACCGGCCACTTGGAACCACCACCGGTGGTCAACCAGACACTCCATACGAGTCCGTCTCCGTCTCCACTCCTCGCCGAACGCCCTGCTCGGGGTACGACCCCGTTAGCGGACTCACAGCACCTGGTCCATCCTCTGTCTCTCTCTCCCGCCTTCTGTCCCAAAACCCCGCACATACAATATCTTATAGATACACCAAAAACATAACAACTATCGCAATTGTTTCGTAACATCTTCTTATCAGTAACGTGATTCAAACAAACTGCCAGCAGGAAGGACTTTCTCAGCGGTTAACACAACAAAGAAGCCCTTTCAATTATAACATAACAAAGAAGCCATTTTAATTAGACTACGCAGTGACATGAAAAAAAGAAACTCCTTACACAAGGTTGAAAGAGTACAGGTCAAAATTACGAGGATGTTGCCAGGTCTGGAGATTGAGAGGAGATTTGACAGAGATATACAAAATTATGGGGAGTATAGAAAGGGTAAACGCAAGCAGGTTTTTTCCACTGAGGTTGAGTGGGAGTACAACCAGAGGTCATGGGTTAGATTAGATTAGATTAGATTATGAGGACATGCAGTCCTCTTTTATTGTCATTTAGTAATGCATGCATTAAGAAATGATACAATATTCCTCCGGTGTGATATCACAGAAACACAGGACAGACCAAGACTGAAAAACTGACAAAATCCGCATGATTATAACATATAGTTACAACAGTGCAAGCAATACCGTAACTTGATGAAGAACAGGCCATGAGAACGGTAAAAAGTTCAAAGTCTCTCAAAAGTCCCACATCTCACACAGACGGGAGAAGGAAGAGAATCTCTCCCTGCCATACCTGACCACAGTCCGACTCTGAGTCCTCCGAAAACTTCGAGCTCCAACCAGCCCTCTGACACCGAGCACTATCTCTGCCGAATGCTTCGACCCCAGCCCTGGCCACCAGCAGCAGGCAAAGCTGAGGATTTTGGGGTCTTCCCTCCGGAGATTCTCGATCGCACAGTAGCAGCGGCAGAGAACCGGGCATTTCAGAAGTTACTCCAGATGTTGCTCCGTGCTCTTACGGCTGTCTCTATCAAATCAGAATTGTGCACTGCCCCTATTTAACAAATACGATATCATTTTACTGGAGAGGCTATGCGCGCTGTGTCGTGCCGCCATCTTCTCCTCCCGCCCTTAAGGATGAAAGGTGAGAAGTTTAAGGGGAACGTAAGGGGAAATTTCTTCACTCAGAGTGTTGTGAGAGTGTAGAATGAGTTGTCAGCACAAGCGGTGCATGCGAGCTCGATTTCAATGTTGAAGAGAAGTTTGGATAGGTACATGGATGGTAGGAGTATGGAGGGCCATGGTCCCGATGCAGGTAGAAGAGAGTAGGCAGTTTAAATGGTTTCATCATGGACTAGATGGGTGAAAAGGCCTGTTTCTGTGCTGTACTTCTCTATGACTGTGAATGGGTGCTATGTGGACAAACCATAATGTATGAAACAAGCACTCCACTGCAAGCATTGCAATCCAAGTGAATCATGGGAGGATAGAGAAAAAGTTTTCAGAAGGTACAGGAAACCTCTTTACAAACAAACATAATACCTCCACAGCTTATGGGAATCCCTGGCTCAAAATGGAGAAGTATCCTAGAACCCACTGAAGCACATGGAGGTCAAGAAAAGCGGCAAAATGAATGCAAGATATTCCAAAGGACTCACCTCTACCCCATAGGGCAGTATCTGACCCATCTATGGCAGAACCTATAGGTATATTGTCTCCATCAGCTGCCTCAGAATCCACTGAACTAGAGTGGAAGCAAGTTCTCAACTCTAGGGACCTGCTTAAGAAGAAGAATGGAATAGTAGGGCTTGAAGATTGCTGTTGACTGTAAAACGAAATGAGAAATAGAAGGGTTCATACTTTAATGTCTGAGTCAACAATTTTGCTCCACTGAAAATATGGTAGGAGAGTAACTGTTAAACCTTTTTGTATAATGCTCTTTCCCATGGGACCCATTCCCACTCTATCTCTCTTCAATAATTCTACGTTGAAACACCATAAGCTGAGAATGCATCCTCAAATTTTGCAATTTTGTGTCATACTGTAGGTATACAAACTGAGGCATTGGCATGCAGAGACAAACAAGGATTCTATTGGATCTGCAGAATCAATACTGTCTATCTCGGCATACTGATCTCTGTGATTATAAACCCAATGATTCACTAGTCCTCCTTCTCTGTACTTTGCTAAGAATAATAATTATTATATTAAATAAGCAGTAATATAACTGCTTATTTTTTATTCTTGCTTGTCCTTAAAATAACCTCTAAATTCAGATCCTTTGCACTATCATTTAGTTATAAGATAATTGTATTGTGAGATCAATGAGATAAAAGGCAAGAATGTATTGTATACAGGGCACCTAAACCTCTCCCTAACCAACCTTGCTTCCATGCTTAGAATGGAGATGAATTTCTTTAGCCAGAGGGTAGCAAATCTGTGGAATTCATTGCCACAGATGGCTGTGGAGGCCAAATCATCAGATATAATCATCATCATGGACAGGTTGTAAACTGGATTCGAAATTGGCTGTGTGGGAGAAGACAGAAAGTGGTAGTGGATGGTTGCTTCTCAGACTGGAGGCCTGTGACTAGTGGTGTGCCTCAGGGATCTGTGCTGGGACCATTGTTGCTTGTTGTCTATATCAATGATCTAGATGATAATGTGGTAAATTGGATCAGCAAGTTTGCTGATCACACTAAGATTGGAGGCATTGTGGACAGCGAGGAAGGCTTTCAAAGCTTGCAGAGGGATCTGGATCAACTGGAAAAATGGGCCAGTAAATGGCAGATAGAATTTAATGCAGACAAGTGTAAGGTGTTACATTTTGGAAGGACAAATCAAGGTAGAACATACACAGTAAATGGTAGGGTACTGAGGAGTGCGGAGGAACAAAGGGATCTGGGAGTTCAGATACATAATTCCTTGAAAGTGGCGTCACAAGTAGACAGGGTTGTAAAGAAGGATTTTGGCATCCTAGCATTCATAAATCAAAGTATTGAGTATAGGAGTTGGGATGTTATGGTGAGGTTGTATAAGACATTGGTGAGGCCAAATTTGGAGTATTGTGTGCAGTTCTGGTCACCTACCTATAGGAAGGATATCAGTAAGATTGAAAGAGTGCAGGGAAGATTTACTAGGATGTTGCTGGGTCTTCAGGAGTTGAGTTACAGGGAAAAATTGAACAGGTTAGGACTTTATTCCTTGGAGTGTAGAAGAATGAGGGGGGATTTGATAGAGGTTTACAAAATTATGAGGGGTATAGACAGAGTAAATGCAAGTAGGCTCTTTCCACTTAGATTAGGAGAGATAAATACGAGGGAACATGGCTTTAGGGTGAAAGGGGAAAGGTTTAGAGGGAACATTAGGGGGAACTTCTTCACTCAGAGAGTAGTGGGAGTGTGGAACGAGCTGCCATCTGACGTGGTAAATGTGGGCTCACTCTTAAGTTTTAAGAATAAATTGGATAGATACATGGATGGGAGAGGTTTGGAGGGTTATGGACTGGCAGCAGGTCAATGGGACTAGCGAAATAAAGTTTCAGCACAGACTAGAAAGGCCGAATGGCCTGTTTTCTGTGCTGTAGTGTTCTATAGTTCTATGATTCTATATTTAAAGTGGAGATAGATAGTTTCTTAAATAGTAAGGGAGTCAAAGGCTACAAGGAGAAGGCAGGAGAATGTGTTTGAGAGGGATAGTAAATCAGCCATAATGGAATGGCAGAGCAGTCTCAATGGGCAAAATGCCTTAATTCTGCTCCTATGTTTTATGGTCCTATGGTCTATGTTTGCAGGCATGCCTTAACCTTCTGAATAAAGACCATACATCTGAAGCAATGGACCAGATTGGCCTTATCCTTTGGCCAGTGATTTAGAAGAGAACTGCCAACTATGTCCTTCCTGTGGGTCAGTACATTCAGGCCAGCTCTCCCTGTGCATTGCCAGTGCATCTCACCCTATCTGTTTCTAATCAACGAGAATCAGCTCTTCTGTTCAACTGGTTCCCAAATGATTGGCATGAGAATCTGGCTGAAAGAATATTTCACAGTGGCCTGAATTTCTAATGACATGCTCTGAGTGTAATCCTTTTGGATGTTCTTTAAATGTTGAGACAATGTGGGTGCTCGCTGCTGCATCCCCGTAGCATTGCAAGTTAACCGTCAAAAATTGCACATGCTGGAAATCTGAAACAAATGTTAAAAATAGGCTGAAGACCAGTTAATTCCTCTGAAGTGTTTCCAAGTTATAGAGCCTTCAAAAGAAGAACTTGCAAAGCTAGTTTGCATAACTGCTGAAATACAGTATCTATATTTATTCATTCACAGGATGTGGATGTCACTGTCATTGCTAGCCTTTATTGTCCATCCCTAATGCCTTGTTAAATGAGGAAGCAGTTCGGGTCTGGTATCACACATAAGCCTGTCTGGGTAGAAGTGGCAGATTTCCTTCCCTGAAGGACATAGTGGACTAAAAGGATTTTTAATGACAATCTGTTAGTTTCATGGTTACTATTACTGAGACTAGCAGTATTGTCTAAATTCCAGATTTACTTAATTTCAATTGAATTTATATTTCCCAATTGTCAAGATCAAGTCTCAATAGTATAGAACTCTTTTGCTCATCCTGTAAAATAACCTCTGTATATCAGATCTAAGCTACACTATAATATTGCTGCCTATTGAAACCCATGCAGTGAAAGCACCAAATTTATGCTTCTGGTCTGTTATAGTGCTTTAAGTGTCCAACTACTACTTAGCCGTGCATGAAATGACTTATTATCTCAGCAATCAGCCCTGACTGACTGCACTATTTATTGCTGGTTTGTAATGCTTGAAACAATGCTGCACATGACTTTTATGGCCATTTGTCTCTTCTGCGGGTCACTAAGGATGATATGGAAATAATCCACTGAACTTACTATGTTCTCAAGCTCCAAGACTTTGTATTTTAAGAATGCAAAACCAAATACTGATTTTTTAAAAACACATATAAAAATACTAATGTTGGTGTTTATTAATAGCCTTAATTCAATTTTGTTTGCTACTGAGTAACAATAAGCTTAAAATGCTTTAGAGTACAGGGAGGATTGTGTATTCATGTGTTCAACAACATAAGTTGCTTCATCATTCTGAGGCCTTAAAAGTTTTGGGTTTTGGTTTGACCAGGAACAATTCCTTACCCGTCTCCAAACTGTATTTATTGCATGTACTTATATTTATTCTCTACCATATACTTATACAACTCTTCATTTGAGATAAGACTGATATCTTTGCCTGGAAATCTGTTCCATGCATTCATGATTATAAAGTGAAGAAATACTGATAATCTCCTGTGCCCACAGGATTTTAAAGCTTCTACTGAAGAGTTTATTTCTTTTGTAAGTATTTTGCTCTCAGATTCAATATAAAAGTTTTTTTGTTGTTCAACAATTTTCAATGAAGAAAATACTTCAATTATTATATCCATTAACAGTAAAATGTTGCATCTTAACCACTCAGCATTCTTTCTGCATGATCTAGTTTCTTACAAGAGAATATCTTCTCCATTACTGTTGTGATACCATCCATCATCTCCCCACAACTATCCTTTGAAACTGATTTATTCCAGATAATTACACTCACGCTTCAAAACAAAATTTTGAACTGTTATTGAGCATGGAAAAGATAACACAACAGGAACAGGGTATATAGAACACACTTGCTACATATTTATATTACTTATACCACAGTGGAGGCAATCTTCTTTGTCCTCAGTTCTTTTGGACTAAGTTGCTCCCATAATATCTTAGCTGACCATCATCTTTCTTTGAGAAGTTGTTGAGTAAGACATTTGAAAAGAAGATAATAACCGTTTCTTTAAACTATCAATGTCCAGAGATTCAGTGTGGTTATCTGAACATTTAAAGGTTCTAATTCAGGCAAACATGTAGCTGGTACTACTTGTGCTCCTCAGATGTTCCAAATCTCCAGGTACAAACTGACAGAAATGTCATCACTTGTTGGGACACCTTTTGCCAATGTGGCCTAACAGCTGATGCCCTTGTTGTAATTACAGACAGGAGGGAGGAGAATTGCCCTTTGTCTTGCCTTCTGGTCAGCTCAGTAATTGCAGTGTCACTGCATTTTGCCAGTAATATGGCTGGAGATTCATTTGAATAATAAATTTAATCAATATTACATAATTAAAAATCTTCTTTAAAATTAATTTTTCTGGAGTTAAAAGCAACAATGATAATTTCCAACATTCCAAATATTTTACTGAAACACCCATGTGTACAACTTATATGTCAAGGCAAACTTAAAATGAAGGCATTTTAAGTAAATGATTTGGATGAGAATGTAAGTGCTATGAATAATAAATTTGAAACTGAGACAAAAATAGGGAGAGACGTTGGTAACAAAGGTTGTCTAAGGTACAGGGGGACATAGGTCAGCTAGAAAATTGGGTGGAATGATGGCAGATGGAATATAATCCAGACAAATGTAAGGTAAAGTGTCCTGGGACATTAAATATTGGCAGGGCATATCCAGTAAATGGCAGGGATGTTAGGAGTGTTATAGCACGGGGAGACTTTTGGGATGCAGGTCACAGTTCAATAAAAATGGTAACAGGTGTGCATAAGAGTAGTGAAGAAGACATTTGACATAAATCAAAGTATTGTGTACAAGAATTGGCGCAAGATGTACAGATGTAGAAAACATTGGTTAGGCTGCACTTAGATTACTGTGTGCATTTCTGGACACCACAGTACAGGAAGGATGTGGTAACGTTAAGAAGAATTCTTTAGCAGATAAACGTGTGGCTGAGAAGCTGGTGCAGGGGACAGGGCTTCAGGTTCTTGAATCATTGGGATCTCTTCAGGGAGAGGTATTATGGGTTGCACCTGAACCCGAGGACCACCAATATTTTCGCGGGCAGGTTTGTTAGAGCTGTTGGGGAGGGTTTAAACTAATTTGGCGGGGGGGCAGGTGGGAACCGGAGTGAAAGGACTCAGGATAGGACAAATGGTAAAAAAGTAAAGATAGCATGCAGTCAGACTGCCAGGAAGGGCAGGCAAGTGATGGGACTTAGTTGCAACCAACAGGCTGAGTTTCAAATCATTAGGGATGCAGGATAAGAAAGGATAGCAAATACGGTCTCAAGGTATTGTATCTAAATGTGCGTAGTATAATAATTAAGGTGGATGATCTTGTTGCATTATGACAGATTGCCAGGTATGATATTGTGGCCATCACTGAATCATGGCTGAAGGATGGCTGTAGTTGGGAGCTGAATGTCCAAGGTTACACATTATAACAGTGGGATAGGAAGGTAGGCAGAGGGGGTGGTGTGGCTCTACTGGTAAAGAATGACATCAAATCAGTAGAAAGGTGTGACTTAGGATCGGAAGCTGTTGAATACTTGTGGGTTGAGTTAACAAACTGCAAGGGTAAAAGGACACTGATGGCAGTTATATAAGAGGCCTCCCAACAGTGGCTGGGAGGTGGACCACAGGTTACAACAGGAAATAGAAAAGGCGAGTCAAAAGAGCAATGTTATGGTAGTCATGGGAGATTTTTAACATACAGGTCGATTGGGAAAATCAAGCTGGATCTCAAGAGAGTGACTTTGTTGAATGCCTAAGGGATAGCTTTTTAGAGCAGTTTGTTGTTGAGCCTACTAGGACAGGGGTCCCCAACCTTTTTTGCACTGCGGACCGGCCGACGGATAGGGTTGCCAACGAACAAGAGTAGCAGTCAAATGCGTTGTTTACCTAAAGACTACAATGACCATGAAGCCTTGCGCGAGCACCAACGCGCATGCGCGTCGTGACCTGCCGCCGGCCCCCCCCCAAAAGCAAATTCTGTTTGGCGATTCTGTTCGCGGGGGTGGGTGTTAATCACTACCGGAATATAGGTGATAAGTGGGTAATACACTCAATTTTGTTTCTAAAAGGGTTTATCTAACGAATTTAATATTAAACACACAGCATATATTTTCCTCGCATGGATATAATGATGTCAATTATCAGGGGAGCTTGAAGTGTTGAACGAACTTCCAGTAGAAGTGGCAGAAGCAGGTTCGATATCATTTAAAGAAAAATTGGATAGGTATATGGACAGGAAAGGAATGGAGGGTTATGGGCTCAGTGCAGGTCGGTGGGACTAGGTGAGAGTAGCGTTCGGCACGGACTAGAAGGGCTGAGATGGCCTGTTTCCATGCTGTAATTGTTATATGGTTATATAGGTCACTTATAAGTCAATAGCATCATAACATTTTAAGTAATATTTGGATATTAAACGCACAGCACATATTTTCCCCGTATGAATATATAAAATTGAATATTGCAACACACCAATATCGCTGAATCAGTGGGAGCCCTGGGCTTGTTTCCCTGCAACAACACCGTCCTATCGAGGGGTGATGGGAGACAGCGATACTCAAAGGGGTTCCTTATGTCCGGTCTATTCCGCAATTTAGTTTTCGTTGCATTCATTGCAGAAAGCTCCGCTTCGCAGAAAAATGTTGGAAATAAAAGTAACGTTTTCAGTGCTTTCATGGCTATCTCATGATATTTAGCCTTGACTTTGATCCAAAATGCCGACAGAGATGTTATGTCAAACATACTTTTCAGCCCGTCGTCATTTACAAGCTCGAGGAGTTGATCTTCTTCCCGCCCTGACACGGATGACGCGCGGGTCATAACCTCTCATGCGTAATGGCTGATCAGTGGCCGTGACAAGGAGTGAGGACAGGTGCAGCTGACCGAATCATAGCGCTTCCTCGCGGCCCGGTGGTTGGGAACCGCTGTACTAGGAGATTAGCTATACTGAATTGGGTGTTATGTAATGAACCGGAGGTGATTCGGGAGTTTATGGTAAAGGAACCCTTAGGAACCAGTAATCACAATATGATTCTGTTCAACTTGAAATTCGATAGGGAGAAAGTAAAGTCTGATGTAGCAGTATTTCAGTGGAGTAAGGGAAATTACAATGGTATGAGAGAGGAGTTGGCCAAAGTAAATTGGAAGGAGCTGCTGGCAGGGATGTCAGCAGAGCAGCAATGGCATGTGTTTCTGGGGAAAATGAGGAAGGTGCTGGACACATGTACTCCAACAATTAAGAAATACTCAAATGGTAAAATAGTACAACCATGGCTGACAAGGGAAGTCAAAGCTATTGTAAAAGCAAAACAAAGGGCATACAACAAAGCAAAAATGAGTGGGAAGATAGAGGATTGGGAAGTTTTTGAAAACCTGCAGAGAGCAACTAAAAAATCATTAGAAGATGAAATATGAAAACAAGCTAGCAAATAATATCAAAGTGGATAGTAAAAGATTTGTCAAATATGTTAAAAATAAAAGAGAAATGAGAGAGAATATAGGACTGCTAGAAAGTGAGGCAAGAGAAATAATAACAAGGGACAAGGAGACGGCTGATGAACTAAATGCATAATTTGCATCAGTCTTCACTGTGGAGGATCAGAGACTGATAAGTTCTTGATTGGGCATGGCATCAAAAGTTACACTAGAGAAGGCTGGGAGCTGGGGTTGAAGAGGAGAAAAAAAAATAGGATCAGCCATGATTGAATGGTGGACTCAATGGGCCAGATGGCCTAATTCTGCTCCTATGTCTTATGGTCTAATTCAGAAGATATTCACTAATATGTTGTCTGAAATTGTGGGCTTTACTTACAAGGAGAGAATGTATAAACTGGGTTCAATCTCACTGGAACATACAAGACTGAGTGACGATCTTTGAGGCTTAGATGATTACAAGGGGCATTGCAAAGGTAATGAGAGTCTTTTATTCATGTTGCAGGAACCTAAAGCTGAAGGGCATTGGGTAAAGGTGTGAAAATTAGAGATCTGAGAGGCAAGTTTATCCACATATAGTGTGATAGTTATATAGAAAGTGCTGCAAAAGATATGGCAGAGGTAGATATAATTACAATGTTTAAATATTATGTAGATGGACACTTGGATAGAAGAGGAGTACAGAGATAAAGCCTAATATGGGCATGTGGGATCACTCACGGTTAACATGATTGAGTAGGGCTTAAGGTCCTATTCTTGTGCTCTTTAGCTATATTACCTTATGGCAGTGAAGAGTGTTCTTGAAACAGGAAGAAATGAGCTCTCCCTTGGAAGAATATTAAAGTTTAATCCACTTTGTAGTAATAACTGATTCTAACATGTGACATGTCTAGATGGTAAGTAGAATGTGAGAATAATAATAATATGGTACAACAGAGAAAAATACCACTTGGCCCTTCAAATATGCTGTCTTTGAAAGTGCTAACCATATTGTTCCTCTCTTAATTATCTGACAGGACTTTCCCTCTCATGTGAGAAGTCACGGAAACATCACATTCGAGACTGGTATAATCTGTTGTGACACGGGCCTTGTTTTAAAGAGCTTGACTTGGAATGAAGGAGGAATCTGCTTTTTTTTGGTGTCTTTTTCTTCAGGGGAGTAACAATATCATACATCTCACCAGCAGTTCTCACTGGACATGGGGTTGATGAATAGGATTTTTTGGCTGTATTTACAGTGAAACTCTCCTGATCCAGAAATTAAACAAAACAGTTGCAGTAGCAGTTAGAACTACAGTGATATCCTAACAATTCTATAATAAATGTTCCTAGCTATGGGATGGAAAAGAAAACAAGATACATATTGATATAACCCTTGATTTTCTGCCCTAACCTGAAAGGTAATGATCACATTCATTTATATATCTTGATTAACAGAATTTGTAAATTTATAAATAACCCCGGGGAAGTGAAAATGAAAATTCAGGATGATCTATAAAGAGGAATTAAAATAGAAAGAAAATTCCATGAGAAACAGATGCTGTATCCTAGAACAAAATGTGCTTGAACATGAACATCATCATGGATTAGCCACTGCAGCTTTTTATTTTAAATTGCAATTTTGATCCCAACCCAGGATGTTTAGATTTGAAACTGAGTTCACAGCACTATACCAATCTTTCAAGCCTGTATAGAAAAGAATCAAAATATAAAGAAAAATCCATGAGAAACAGGTGCTGCATCCTAGAACAAAATGTGCTTGAACAGTGTGAACATTATCGTGGGTTAGCCACTGCATCTTTCTATTTCAAATTGCATTTTTAATCCAAACCCAGGATGTTAAGATTTGAAACTAGGTTCACAGCAGTATACCAGTCTTTCAAGCCTGTAAAGAAAACACCCAGCAAATATTTGTACACTCCCTACTCCTTCTAAGCAAATTGACGGATTTCCAGGTGCCGCCTATGGTACTGAATTTCCAGATTTCCCCACTACTCCTGTTCCAGCTGACTCCTCAAATGTCTGGAAGAGTATCAAGATGATCACTGTACTAAAATACAGCAACCGAAAGGATAGAAATTGATTTGTTTTCAGTCTCTATGCAGGAATACAGGTTATCAGGATGTAATGCAATTAAACACTACTACCGTTCTTAGGAAACTCAGACATTTCGAATATCAAGGAAGTAATATTTTGTGACGCAAACACGAGGAATTCTGCAGATGCTGGAAATTCAAGCAACACACATCAAAGTTGCTGGTGAATGCAGCAGGCCAGGCAGCATCTCTAGGAAGAGGTACAGTCGACGTTTCGGGCTGAGACCCTTCATCAGGACTAACTGAAAGAAGAGCTAGTAAGAGATTTGAAAGTGGGAGGGGGAGAGGGAGATCCAAAATGACAGGAGAAGACAGGAGGAGGAGGGATAGAGCCAAGAGCTGGACAGGTGATTGGCAAAAGGAATATGAGAGGATCATGGCACAGGAGGCCTAGGGAGAAGGAAAAGGGGGAGGGGGGGAAAAACCCAGAGGATGAGCAAGGGGTATAGTCAGAGGGAGAAAAAGGAGAGAGAGAGAAAGAATGTGTGTATACAAATAAATAACGGATGTGGTACGAGGAGGAGGTGGGGCATTAGCGGAAGTTAGAGAAGTCAATGTTCATGCCCTCCCCCTCCCACTTTCAAATCTCTTACTAGCTCTTTCTTCAGTTAGTCCTGACGAAGGGTCTCGGCCCGAAACGTCGACTGTACGTCTTCCTAGAGATGCTGCCTGACCTGCTGCGTTCACCAGCAACTTTGATGTGTGTTGCAGTAATATTTTGTGATCGATTTTCACAATCTTTTATCCCCACCTATTGATCTGTATCTAAATATACATCGGCTGAGTACAAATGCGTGTTCTAAAAAATTAAGCCCTGGAAATTGTTCCATGCTGGTGTATTGGCACTAATTGGGAACTCATATTGGGACTTTGGTTTCATTTATGGGGACTTTGTAAGCTGCAATCCGCTGTTGAGCATTTCCAGTTATATTAGCAGCAATAATGATTAAAACATGTACTGCACACAAAACGCTGGTGGAACTGGGCTGGCCAGGCAGCATCCATGGAAAAGAATAAGCAATTGACGTTTTGGACAAGACCCTCATCGGGACTGGAACGGAAGGAGGAAGATGCCAGAGTAAGAAGGACCTGAAAAGTAATGATCACATTCATGTAGACATCTTGATTAACAGACTTGGGAAATAGTAGATTTTTACTATTTGCTGGAAAAGCAGAAATGAAAATTCAGGATGGACTATAATGCAGGAATAAAAAAAAATTCACGAGAAACGGATGCTGTGTCTTAGAACAGCCCGGAACATCGACTGTTTATTCATTACCTGACCTGCTGAGCTTGTCCAGTACTTTGTGCGTGTTGCTCTGGATTTGCAGCATCTGCAGAATCCTTCTTGTTTAAAAATTGTACCTCTTCTTTACCTTTCATTTATATTCTCATATTTCTTTATGATGCAGTAGAAAGCTACTCAGCTCATTGAGTCTCTGCCATAGCTCAGAGAACACCCATCAGTCTCATAGCCCACTTATTTCCCTGTAGCCTATTCTCTTTCACATATCCAACAACACTCTCTAATTCTCCTGTCATCCACTAGACTTGGGACAAGCCATTGTTGCCTATTAATGTTCTAGCACCACTTTAGGGCACTGGAAGAAACTGCAGCACATCTGAAATCCATGCACTTACAAAGAACATGTCAAAACTCCAGGCATACAGCACCCAACATCACGATCTGACATGCATTCTGGAGCTGTGCAACATCAATAACTGAAGCATTAGTGTATCACCCACTTTCTGACTTGAAGTTTTAGAATAGCCTTCTTTGCTTGTGCATTGCTTTTGTTTTTAACTTTGCCATTATTGCTTCTCTCATAAACTCCTTTTTACCACTCTTTCCTCATGAATTGTATCTTCATATTTTCATATCGTACCTTCCCATGATTTCTGCTTTTCTCCATTCAGATCTCCAACCTGCTGTGTTACTAAGAGTCAGGTTGGAGGTCAATAATGATTAATGTATTTCTTAGCCTTCTCAACCTGTGGTTGCTTATGACACTGTTTGCTATATCAATAGCCTTTCAGGTTTTTTTTTCAGTTAGGCGTCACTGCATTCACCTGGCTGAATTCTATACGGACAATGGTTCTTTTACCTTCTCCTGTATTAATATTTCAAATGTCTTCCAAGGATTTCTTTTCTCCCTCCTATCCCTCATTCCATAATATATCACCTTTCCTAATCTGGAAGGTGTTGGATTGTTTGAATGATGTCTAGTAGTGGTTTATCAGAAATATCCTGCAAATAAGTATTAGGCATATGGAAGCCATTGTCTTCAGTCCTCATCGCTGACTCAACCTTTCCTCCCTGGCAACACTCTGAGGCTAATCTATTTGGTTCACATATGATAGATGAACCCAGATGAGTGGGCAGTGATGGATATGGACATCGTCTAATCAGAAGGGATTAGTTCAGTTAGGCATTTAATTACTAGTTAGGCCAAACTAGGTAAGACTGGTAGATTTCCTCCTTTGAAGGATATCATTGAACCGAAGAGGTTTTCACACAATTCCAATAGTTTGTAGTCATCATAACTAAGGCTTTTTAAAATATATTTTTATCGAATTTTACATATATTTCACATGTACAAATAAACAATAATAATAATTAAACTAAATAGTGAAACATGTCCTCATGTTTTTCACAATCATCAAAGGAAAAGAAATATAACATTTCACATACTTCACATATTTAACAAAGAAATAAAGTAAAAACACATCAGAAAAAAACCACAGAAGCACTCAATAACACACAGCTATTTCAAAATGATTGTGCACCTTGACGTCCAAGGAGCTGCAATAAAGGTTTCCACACATTTTCAAATTCTCCTGTCCTTCCTCTGGTTATGTAAGTCAGTCTTTCCAATACAATACAAGATGCCATCTCCTTCACCCATGCATATATCAAAGGTATATCCGTTTTTCTCCAAGATAAAGCTATCATCCTCCTGGCCTGCAGGAGTCCAAAGACAATTAAAATTGACTGTTTTGAACTAACAGTAAAGTTCTTTGGATATGTACCTAGTACACACATTTTTGCTTGGTGAGGCATCTTTAGTCCAACAATCTCAGTTATAATCTGAACAACTGTTTTCCAGTAATTTTTGAATTTTGGACAGTCCCATACACAGTGAAACAGAATACCCTTTTCTGCTAAACGTTTAACACAAGTGTCCGGGATGTCAGGGAACCAACGGTTCAGTTTGACCAGGGTAATGTAAGTTCTCATTAACCATTTGTATTGTAATAGCTTCATTCTCGAGCTAATTGATTGCTTTTGGGCTTTTAAGCATGCCATTTCCCACTCAGTTTCTTATTGTCCTCTTGAACATCCAGTCTCCATGCCTCTAGCCTGTCATTGGTGGACTCCTTATCAAATGACATCGAAGCTGTATAGAATAAAGAAATCTGACTCCTCCCCTTTAGGTTCAGAAGTATGAGATTTTCAAGATGTGATAGTGGTGGTTCAGATATTCAATTCATATGGGGTATATGGGGTGTCAGGGAGGGGTAGCACCTCTGGTGGGGGAACATGTCACGTTCTTTTCAGGGCGGTTAGTCCACCTTTGGTCCCCACCTGGCACTCAGCTCTCACCTGTGGCTCCCCGTAGCTGTTTGCATGCGACAGTGGCCACACCCCGGTCAATGGCTTCGACAAGCCGGCTAAACCAGGTGAGGGTAGCCGACAGGTCTCAAACCCTCGGTGAGATAGGGAGTTGTCTATCCCAGCATGTGAAGACAGACTCCGGCGGATTGAGTGGACGAGACCAATGGAAGGTCCAACGGTCAAGAAGGCGGTCTCTGCAAGCGTCGTGGAACGTGTAGAGCAGGACAAGACACAGAAGATGTCCTGGTCATCCACTGCGTCTAGTCCCATCTCCAGCTGTCTAGACTCTGTCTTGCCACTGGATCCAGATGGGAATTGGGAAGAGAGAGTGAGGCTGACGCTGCACAACTCTCCCTCACTTAAATCCAAATCACGCGCTAGTCTCGACACCATCATTATGGTGTCGAGGTCCTCATCGACGCCAACGATGGACGAACAACAACAACAATTCAATGCTTATATTTTGATAGTATGAAATGTTTCAGTTGCAAATATTTAAAGAAGTGTTTTTTTAGGAATATGTTATGTCTGACACAATTGATCAAGTGTAATAAGATTACCATTCATATAAAGGTCCTGTATTTTCTGCACACCTTTGTCTGCCCAGATTCTGAAACCACCATCTGCTCTTCCTGCCCTGAAGTATGTATCGCTCCATACTGGGGAGAAACGAGAAATGGGAGGAGTATCCTTAATATGGTGATGTGCTTTATGCCAGATGTCAATAGTATTTTTGAGGAAAGGGTTCTTGGTTGTTCTTTTCAGATTTCTTGGGTCTGCAGAGTATAGATAGTGCGTTAATGGGAGGTTTGGTACTGATGTCTGTTCAATATTCACCCAGGCTGGAAGGGCCTCCATTGAGAAATAAAACATTGCAGAACGTAACTGAGCAGACCAATAATACCATTTCAGGTTCAGGAGCCGTAGCCCTCCCCTTTCATAAGGGAGGTATAGCAGCCTACGTCTCAGTCTAGATTTTTTATTATTCCAAATGAATTTACTAAAAATACTATTAAGCTTATCAAAAATAATTTTGGTAGTGGGAGAGGAAGTGATTGAAAAAAGTATAAAAATTTTGGTAATATATTCATTTTGATCATGTTTATACAGCCAATCATTGATATGGGCATTGCTATCCATCGATCCAACATCTCCTTCACCTCGCCCACTAGTGATCATAGTTAGTTGGGACGATCGTTTTAATTTCAGGGGCAATTTTGACACCAAGGTAGGTAAACTCTTCCTTTGCATTTATAAATGGGGTTTCTATGACTGATTTCAATCTTTCTTCTTTGTTCAAAAATAGTATTGATGATTTTGAGTTGTTAATGTTATAACCAGAGAACTGCCCAAACAATTCAATCTGTTGCATTAAGTTTGGAATACTGACGGATAAATTTGTTAAAAAAAGAATCACATCGTCAGCATATAAGGATATTCTATGTTCCTGTTCTCCTAGCTGGATGCCCAGGCCTGTCTGCATTCTTATTGCCATAGCCAGGGGTACTATGGCCAGTAGAAACAACATCGGTGGCAAAGGACATCCCTGGTGAGTAGGTCGCTCCAAAATGACTGGTTTAGAAACTATACTATTTGTTAAGACACTGGCTATTGGATTTGTATATGAAATCTGAATCCATTTAAGGAAGTTCTTTCCAAATCCAAATCTAGGCAATACATTAAATAAATATGGCCATTCTGTTCTATTGAAGGCCTGCCCAACATCCAGTGATAATACTGCTGTATCTTCAGCATCAAATTTTTCATAAATTATGTTAAGAACTCTTCTAATATTATGGAATCCTTGGCGTTTTTCCACAAAACCATTCTGATCATTATGAACTAGATGTGGGATATAAAGGTCTAATCTTCTTGCTAAGGCTTTACAAAGTATTTTTGTGCCCGATCCAATTAGACTTAACAGGCTAAATGAGGAACATTCTGTAGGCTGTTTGCCTGGTTTCAAGATCAGCGTTATCATTGCCAGCCTTAAAGAGGGTGGAAGAGTTCCATTCCGATAAGATTTGTCATACATATTTAAGAGTGGGACTCATAATTTTTCTTGAAATGTTTTGTAAAATTCAATTGGTAGTCCATCAGGCCCTGGTGCTTTACTACTGTTAATATTTTGGATAACTTGCGATACTTCTTCAATTGTTATACATCTATCTAACTCCTTTTTTGCATCTTCTGTCAGTGTCTGGAATTGAAACTGATCAAGAAATGTGTCACGTCCTTCTGAGGCTTGGGGGCATTCTGATTCATATAAATGTTCATAAAATTCTCTAAAACTGGTTTTAATTTCTAATGGATCTACTGTTAGGCTTCCTGAAAAGGTTATTATACTGCTAATTGCTCTATTAGGCTGTATTTTTTTAATTCTCTGTGCCAAAAGTTTTCCAGCTTTTTCTCCTTGATCGTAATAAGATTGCTTCAGCCACATTAAACTTTTTGCAGCTTTATCAGCAGATAATTTGTTATATTTGGCTCTCAAAAGTAGCAGATCTCTTTGTTTTGTTGGGTCATCCCTTTCATTTAGTTGTATCTCTAAAGATTTAATTTGTTTTTCCAAAGTTTCCATCTCTATTTTTTGTTGTTTGACCTTGGAGCTTGTATAACTAAAGATTTCTCCTCTAATATATGCCTTGAATGCCTCCCATTTCGTGTTGCCACTAGTTTGATCTGTATTTAACTCAAAGTAACTATCTATTTTAGTTCCCACAAATTTAACAAAGTTTGGGCTTTGTAGCCATCTCACCCGAAATCACCAGTTAGGGGGACTGTGAATAAATTTCTCTACATGAATACGTAATGAAATAGCAGCATGGTCGCTTATTACTATGCTATCATACCAGCAATTTTTAATCTTTGATAAGAGCTCTCTTGAGACAAGAAAATAATCAATATGAGAAGGCTTTTAAAAAAAATAGTTCCAGATTAGTAACTGAATTTAAATGTCACATCTGTCTTGGTGGGATTTAAGCTTGGGTCTGTACATTGTTAGTCCAGATCTCTTGGCTCTTATCTGTATGGGTGATGGTTAGCTACCTTGAAAAGAAAATAATTATTTCTCAGGAGATCCCACATGGTTTGAGATTCACACTTGCTTTGGGTCTCAATTATTTACATTAAATTTTGCTGTTTTAAGACACATTTTGTATTCCAGTATAAAGTAATGGACTTTTCAGAAAATTTAGGCTATAGATTGTCATGAACAAACTGTGCACACCAATGGGAGAAATTTCCATTAAGTCTCCCACAGGAAATTCCTTCCTAATGTGCTTGTATATCATAAAGCAGAAAACAAAAAGAAATGTGATAGTTTTAAGAACCCTCTGATGATTCTTATAAAATATTGGCCCACCAAATTTGAACTGCAATTAACATTATAATCACTATTCTGAAGCTTGATTGTGAATTTTACCTTTTTAAGTAAAAGTAACTGCATTATGAAAGTTGATTTAGATATCTTAGAATACAAATTAGGAAGTATTTTTATTATTTTCAATGCCAACATGACATTCACTTACTTAAAATCTCACCAACGTTAAACTAGTGGCTGATTTATTCAATAGTCAGGCTTTGACATTGTGCCTTCCTATTGTTTATCCACTTGAAATGCTTAAAAACATTTTAAAAAGCATCTGTCACTGTGTAATGAGTATATTTAACCCAGACAGACTGACTAAATTATGCCTCATACTAAATGAGTAAGTTATTTGACAAAGTAAACTTGCATGTCACAGGCATAACAAACTTTAACATTATTTACTGAACAATTGGGTGCATGTTCCACAGCCCAAATAACCATGAGCAAAAGTCACAAATCACAAAGGTTATCGAATATGGAAATCTGTGCAGCAGTGATTACAGTTAGTACGGGAAAGCTGTATCCTTCATAAAGGGGAAGGATAATGCTCCACTCTCTATTCAGATGCAGTTATGGGAAATGGTAATTTATTTCCTGCATCACTAAGTCTAGATAGTAGTTTTGTGGTGGGAGAATATTGGCAAATCTTCTGCTTCCTACCACTGAACACAAGTGGTCATCGTTCAAAGTTTCCAAATGCTTCATTCTTACATGTTCATTTTACACAACTTTTTCCGTTTGCTTTAATCATTTTTTTCAATGCCATTAAGAATTTTGCAAGTCTCATTAAGAGATTAATGATTGGTTGGCATCCTTTTTAGAAATGCCGCCATGACTCATTAAGATGCAAAGGCATCAATTTAGATTTTCAACTCAGTAGTTTTTTTTGTTTATGAGTAGGTAGCTGAACTAATCTCGAATTACATTGTGACTTCTCAGCAATCTGGGATTTTGAATTGCAAACTTCCAGGGGAAAAAAAAAGCACTGGAAATGGATTGCATCCATTTTTTGGTATTTACAGTAAATGCTTATGTTAGCAATAATATTGGACCAAGGAGTCACCAAAATATCATGGGTGGGATATTCTTAAGATGATTTATGTGTTTCAAGATACATTAAAACACATCTGTGCATTTTGTACAAACTGTTACTGGACAGGCAACATCTGCATTGGAAGTGGTTCAGTCTGCCATGGGGGTTTAGTTCGAGAGAGTTGGGAAGCTGGGGGTGTGAACTCACAGAACAGAGACATGGGAGTGGGGAATATGAGGAGGGAGAGTTAACAATGCATGGATCTTCCAAGACCTTCTTCACCCCCAAATAAGGATAGGAGCAATCGTGCCCCCTTGTCTCATATGATTCTGAGCCCTATGATCAGCTGCAGCCATCTGTCCACAAATGGAGGGATCCATGAGCTCCACTAATTACTTCAATAAAGTCTCAATTTGTGCCATGGGATACTGTTAATAAAAATTTGTGTGAATGAGAATAAGAGGGGATTGATATTCAATATAGCAATGCTATCCCAGTGGAAATACCTTAAATTTTCACTGCTCTTAGTATGGTGTAGTCCTTGAGGATAACAAGGGAGGCCATAATTTGCAACCCACTGATCTGCTTTATGATGTTTCCCAAATGATGATGTCATTATAAGTACAAAATACAACAGAGAAATAACTCTGATCTAAGGGCAAAATGCCCCATTATTTACTAGTTTCATTTTCCCAAAGGGTGGGACTTTAATGAATAATGTGTGAAACACTATAAATTATGCCTACAATTGCATGTTGTGTGTGGTTTACACATAAAAAGCAGGCACAAGTGGACTTGCTGTAATCCAATTTCTGGGTAGAAGTGTCTGTACAGTGATGTCAGGCACTCAGTAGTGATATAAATCAGAATGCATGTTTAAACTTACTGCAGCTTGTGTATATGATGACAAAAACTTAGGGACCTTCAGCAAAATTAAAGACATGCCAATGTTTCCTTATGTGGACAGAGAGTATATGAACAACTGTTCAATTCCCAGCTCCAATGGATGACACTTGATAATGGAGCACGTATCTCAATTTTCAGAATCAGTATCAGATTTATTATCTGACATACTGTACGTCATGAATTTTTTTGAATTCCAATTCCTCTACATTTCTGTATGTGGTTGGGGGGAGATTTGGGCCTTCAAAATCGGTCCCATGTAAGGTTATTAAGTAAAATTATAGTACTGGGATTGAGGTTAATATACTAGGCTATATTGAGGATGCATTAAGAGACAGGAAACAGATTAGGAATAAACAGGTTATTTTCAGGTTGGGAGACAACAACCACTGGAGTGCCACAGGGACCAGTATTGGGGCCTGGGTTGTTCACAACCTATCTTAATGGATGAGGGGAAAGCATATAATTTATCTAAGTTTACTATTGGGAGGTAAAGAAGTTGTGAGGAGGATGCAAAGAGGCTACAGGGGAATATAGATAGGCCAAGCCACTGGGTGAAGATAGAATACATCTGAAAAAAAACAGTCACCCACTTTGATCAAATAAATGACTATTTTTAAATAGTGAGAGATTGAAAGGTGTTAGCTTTCCTTGTACACTGATCACTGAAAGTTAAATGCAGATACAGCAAGCAATGAGATGGACGAATGGAAAGTTGGCCTTTTATTTCAAAAAGATTTGAATATTAGAATGCAGATGTCTTGCAACATGAACAGAGTCTGGTTGAGGCAACACCAAGAACACTCCATCTGCACCTGGTCTTGCCGCCAAAGGAAGGTTACGTTCGCAGTAGAGGGAGGGCAATGATGGTTCACTTTGGTGCAGATCTGAAAGAAAGCTCCTTACAAGGATCTAATAATCTGTTGTGCAAACAATGCTTTTAACAAAATGTTAAATGTCAATGTGGGCGCTGCGGTACCATAATGGTTAGCGCAACGCTATTTCCGCTCGGAACGTCGGGGTTCGGAGTTCAATCCCGGTATCATATCTAAGCAGTTTGTACAACCTCCCTGTGGAATGTATATGTTTTCTCCTGTTCCTCTGGTTTCCTCACACAGTCCAAAATGCACCAGGTAGGTTAATTGGTCGTTGTAAATTGTCTCGTGATTAGCTTTGGGTTAAGTTGGGGTCGTTAATGGTTACTGCGCGGTGCGGTTCGAAGGGCTGGAAGGGCCTATTCTGCACTGTATCTCTAAATAAATCTCTAAGCAAAACCATTTGCTCTCAATGGTCACCAAAATGAAGTCTCTAGCATCCAGTAAATGTGAGGTAAGTAATTAGTCATATTAAGGCAAGGGAGTAATGAGCTTAACTTTTATTTTACTGTTTAAGATATACACAGGGTACTCAAAATCAGGGGTTCCCAACCTGCAGTCCATGGTAGGGGTCTATGGCATAAAAATGATTGGGAACCCCCAGACTAGATTATAAAAATGTATAAGGTAAAAGTCAAGATATCCCTACTGTATTGAAATGTTCACTTGAAACTCAAATCTATATACATAGAATTACTGTTTCCTGAGCAAAATAGCTTGCCAAATGGCAATTATGCTCTCAAATGCTATTTAAATACCCACTTACATCTTGTGTAGCAAAACATAAGACTTCCAAGTTATTTTACAATGGGACTTGTTCATAAATCCACATCAGTTTGTGATTCTCCTGTGATTCTACTGGAGAAAACTGCGAACAGTGCAGACTGTAGGGGAAAGCTGAATCACTAACAATAACCTTAGGATTTCCTTGATAAATGACACATCAGTAAAGATTCCAAAATTCACCAAGTATTAATGGTAACCGCTGATAGTTTTGCCTTCATCAGCATTCTGGGAGCTATTTTTTTTTGTCTTTGGCTTTTTATATTTTTAAGCTAAATGAAACAAAGCCTTAAAAGTGCACTTGCAATTTATATTTGAAAACTTGCAGTTACGTGGAGTGACCTTGGTTTCTTCGGCTGTACTTAGCTGGTTGATGTTACAAATTCCACCACTATCAAGTACCAAACTTCAAAGTATAATTTTGTGCACATGTTGACTTCCTCTCTGAACTTAGACTTTTGGAATGTTGAACACGATGCAGCACAACTGACAGTTACATTTATTTTGATAGCTCATTGTAAGACACAAACACAACAGAAAAATAAAATCATAACTAAAGACCATTATGTCAACGTCGTTGTGCGTATAATGGCCTATTAACTTCATTTTTATGGCCTTTTCTAAATATACTTTTAGAAGTATACTTCAATACTTTTAGAATTTGCTGAAAATTAAACTTTTTTTCTCAAAATTAAATTAATCTTCAGATTACAGCAGTGTGAAATGCAACCAATAAAACCCATTCTCCAGAATATTGGATTAAATCAATTTAGATGTTATGATTAGCTACCTACAACTGAAGGACTTTAACTACCAAGAAATCTAATATAAAAGAGTTATGAATAGGTTTTATAGTTTTACGTGCTTTCAGCCACTTCAGTGAGGAACAAGTAAGGCTGGTCTATACTCACAAAACATAATAAATGCACAGTATTCAGAAAGGAGGATGTGAGAGACTCCAAACAGTAAATTGAAATTTATTAAAGTGATTTTTATGCACACATTCATTATAAATGCAGTTAAATCATCTTATATAGGGCTAGCAAACATTTCCAAGAAAAAAGCAAATTTGGCAAGCTATTTACATTTCTATATCTGACATTCTCTCGGCATTTGATGCACACCTAATGATGACACTAATTGTGTATCACAACTTTCTCTCTATAGTAATATAGACTAGTGGAAACCTATGGCCATCATTGAACACTCCAAGTACAACATTATGCTATTTTGTTGCACTTGTGTCTATTTAAAGCTGCGCACTGATTGAGCAGGTTTGGAACTCAACACTTTCCGAAGTCCACAGCGTGCAGTCAATCTAATCAAGGATGCTTTTTATTTTAATAATTTGGCTGCTAAGACATTTGTTCAGTGAAGGCCTCAGTGACAGCGTCATCGGCACTAGTCCATTGCTAGAGGTAACACCATGGTAGTGACTAGCCAATGAAGGTGGTTGAGACACCAGGGCAGAAAACAAACATTTGCGCATCAGCAAAATAGACTACTTGTAGAGACTAGAGAAACTACCTTGCTGAAATGTTATGAGAAGCAATATATTTCCAAGGCTGACATGATGTGATGAGATGACATGACAAGATCTCTGTTCACACTCTTATATCTGGACGGCTCTCTTCATGGAAGTCAAGGTGATTTTGACCCTCAACTTCTGCCACAGGCTAATCCCTAGCAGCTGCAGCAGATCTCCATCACATTTCCTAATTTTCAGCTCTCAGCAGCACTTGAGAGGTCACCCATGGACTTCTCCGCAGAGTGATGAGAATGAATACTTTGATTCAGTGAGGAAGAAGTGCCATTTTGCCCTCTGGGATATTGCTGACCTTGCATAAATGCACAGACAGTCACATGTGATCATAAAAGCTCCATTAATAACCAAAATATTTTATGGACCGGAATGGTTTTCAATCCCTGTATGTGCAGCTAGCTGTGAATCAGCAGAAGAATCACCTTATGGTGAATTTTATGGTTCTGGGAAGCATATATGATACATTCATTGTCAGAAAACCTGAACCAATGGACATTTTCTGCACTAAGCCTGATTCTGGGAGACCAAGAATGATCCTTGGGCTCCTTCGATTCACACTCCTAACCCAGTCACAGCAAAACAACATTAATACCAGAATAATTCCTGGAATCCTCATTCGCCTTTTGGAAATATGAGTCTGGAGCCTATACTAGTCTGGGGGTACCTGCAGCACATACCCAGCAGGTATGTAGACTACATTGCACTATGCTGCACACTGTATTATCCTGCAACTGAAACAGAGGCTGGTAGCAGAGGAAGAGTAGTAAGGAAGCCTAGATCCTGAGGACCAAGGTTAGAAGGCTGCAGACAGCATGACCTAAAGAAACAGTAGGATGAGGAAGGCTTCCAGCAGGATGGCCCAGCAGAAAACCAGTAGCCTCACCTCCCAGGAGGCCATGGGGAGGAGGATCTGACCAACTGGGTAGAAAGGGCTAATATGGAGTTGGATAAACTATTTTCTCTGGTGGATGATCCAGAAACAAAAGCAAGTTTTAAAATTAGAGCTCAGGCATCCTGAAGTTAACTAGGAGTCTGTTCTTCACACAGAGGGTTGTACATTTATAATTGCCTACCCTCCACCACCTCAGATGTAGAATAAATTAAAATTTCAAGCAAAAACAAACTTTTGAAAGTTAAGTGCATATCAGAGGGTTTAGACTGAAGGTGGGTAATTGGAGTTGAGCTACAGTTTTGTCCTAAGTAATGGAACAAGCTTAAGAAACTTAATTGGTCTAAGAAAGATGTAGAAGAAGAGAGAGGGGATGAGAGAGCTGAGACAATTTATATACTTAAACAGCAGTAACAACTTCTGTTTAAATAGCTCTTTTAATATATCCAAAGATTTTTTTTTCAACATTATCACATTAAAATTGAAGCCACATTTGCCTGAAGAGGGCAAATGGAATGTTAGCATTCATTTCAAGAAGATTAGAATATAAAAACAAGGAAGCAATGCTGAGGTTTTATGAGGCACTAGCCATCTGCACTTGGAGTATTGTGAGAAATCTTGGGCCCTAATCTAAGAAAGGATATGCAGACATTGGAGAGGGTCCAGAAGCGGCTCACGAGAATGATCCTGAGAATGACAGTGTTAATGCATGAGAAGTACTTGATGTACTCACTGGAGTTTAGAAGGAGGGGGGATCTCATTGAAACGTATCTAATATCAAAAGGCCTAGATAGAATGGACATGGAGAGCATGTTTCCTACAGGGGAGAAGTCCAAGGACTAGAAGGCACAATCTCCGAATAGAAATATATCCCTTTAGAACAGAGATAAGGAGGAATTTCTTTAGCCATAGGGTGGTGAATTCATGGAATTCATTGCCGCAGAGAGCTTTGGAGGTCAGTTAAAGCGAAGGTTGATAGGTTCTTGATTAGTAAAGGTGTCAAAGGTTATGGGGGGAAGGCAGGAGAATGGGGTTGAGGGAGATAATAAATCAGCTGTGATTGAATGGTAGAGCAGACTCGATGGACCTAATGGCCTAATTCTGCTCCTATTGTATGTCTTATGGAAATATCTAAAACTGTGGTCTAAAGAATAGGTTTTAAGAAAGAATGACAGGTGAAACATTTTAAGCAGGGAATTCCAGAGCTTAGAACCCTAGTGGTTGATAAGACTCAAAGTGGAGAGATTTGATATGTGAACAATCAAGAGGCTAGACTTACAGAAGTGCTAGAGGAGAGTGAATATGGGAAAGGGCAAAACCACTGGGTAAGGCTTTTAAAACTGAGGTGTTGCTTTACAGGAAACCCATGAAGATCAACAAGAAGTACAGGGGAGATTGGTGAACTTGACAGTGTCGTTTTGGATATTGGCAGACATTCTTGCGTGAACTCAAGTTCACAGACAATAGACGAAGGGAGACTGGTTGGGAGTGCATAGAATGCAAACATAACATGGATGGTAGCCCTGCTACTATCAGCTGAGGCAGAGGCTGTGTTGTGTATGAAACAAAAGTGAAAATGGGCTGTTTTGTTGACTAATTGTTTGATTGATTGATTTAGAGATACAGCATGGAATAGGCCCTTCCAGCCTACTGACACACCGCCCAGCAACCCACCCATTTTAACCCCAGCCTAATCACAGGACACTTCACAATGACTAATTAACCTACTAACTAGTATGTCTTTGGAATGTGGGAGGAAACAGGAGCACGCAGCGGAAACACAGGTGCACAGGGGAAGAAATATACAAACGTGGTTACAAAAGATGTTGGAATTGAATTCCAAACTCCTGTGCCCGAGCTGTAATAGTGTTGTGCTAACTGCTGTGCCAAGTGTAACATATGGGACTGCAGCAAGAAATAAAAAGACCCAATAACATTATCCATGGAGAGGATGATGGAAATTACTCAGCATTTCTAAGTTGTTCTTTAGATATCCATATCGTCATTAACGCTGATATGTAATAAAGCAGAGAACAAAATGAGTGGGCTCCAAGAGCATATCGCATTCTAGACAATGATGGTGCCCAGGACATATAACCATCTTCGGCCAAATGCATTAAGTGGATAATTCATATTAGCTTCCTTCCAAGGTCCCATCCATCACAAAAGCCACTCTTTTACAAAATTGTTTCATTCCATCCAATATTAAGAAATGAACAAATGCATTGTGAACAGCAAAGGCTAGGAACCAGAAATCATTTTTCCTGGTGCTCAAACCTCCTGCTTCAGAACTAGTCAGGCTATCCCTGTATAGTTATAACATTGGTAAGTGCCCAACAGAACTTGTGGAAAGTTGCCCAAGTACATTTTGTGTGCAAAAAGCTGGGCAAATTCAGTCTGTCAGTTGTCACCTGATTAGTCTAAAGGTTGTCTACTGGCTGGAGTCACACCTCACAGAAAGGAAATGCTTGTGGTTGCCAAACATTTCAGAACATTGCTGTGTCCAAGTCTCAAACAACAGCTTCATCAATGACCTTCTTTCTATCATAAGTGAGAATGATGGCTGTCCTTATTCCAAAGCTACTTAGATCTTTTCCCGCAATTCCTCTTCTTCTTGTATGTTGTTTCCTATATTGATAAGCACTAAAACATTTCATAACTTACACTGCCATTTTTTCACTGTCCTCATCTTCATGTAATCCTTCTCTGACTCTGCCCTTCCCTTTTTGGGTTCTGTTTTGTTCTCAGGGATGGACCAATTCTATTTCAAGCCCACACCCTGCTTCCTGTGAAGTCTCCTTATCTCACTTCCTCTGTTCCTGTTGTATTTTTTTCACTTTCCCATGAAACTGTAGTGTAGGAGATGTAATATCAACTCCATTCCAACCATACACAAGCTTAATAGTCTTTTTGTATGAAACAATATACACTTGCAAATCTTTCATTCTAATGTGGTATCTACAATATGATCTTCTCAACACTGGACCTACCAAATACAGATTGATGGCTACTTTGTGGAGTACCTCTATACTTTTACAGAGACAACCTTAAACTTCCGTTACCCATCATTTTAATTCTCCATTACACACTAGTCTGATTTTTGTCAGTGGTTTTCTGATTGTTCTAATAATGCTCAATATCTTGTAGTTGGATATGCAGTTTCAAATTCAAACTGTTTTTAGTAACTAAATATCTTTTTTTGTATCAGAACTGCATTATTATGATTATTCTGAAACTGTCCTTATTAATCTAGTGGCCTGATCTCATGGCAACCCTGTCTGTTTCTACCATTTTTCATCTGCAAAAATAAATCATTATCATCCCAGACTTTCTGTCTGGCTACAACTCAATTGGCAAGATCTCCTACACATCCCCATAATTTTGGCTTGATCACACCCTTTTATTCTAACTTGCATATCTTATTTCTAATTGTGGTCACCTTCTTGAGTTTAAGTGCAGGGGAAGTTGTCTAGTTTGCATTGGATCTAAAAGCAAAAAGAAATAAAAAAAACATTAAGCTATGCTTTCAAAGAAGTTTCCTGCTGCCTGAAGATCAGGCACAATTAGAAACTAGAAATAGGTAGCATGGGCAGCACAGCGATGCAGTTAGTGGAGCTGCTGCCTCACAGTGCTAGAGACCCTGATCTCACATACTGTATGGAGTTTGTAATTATTCCTTTGATTACATAGGTTCCCTCCAGGTGCTCTGGTTTCTGCCTATATCCTATCCATGGGTTGACTGGAGTTCTGTGCAGACACAGTAGACGTGTGTCTGTGCAAATCTGGCGAAGAGCTTTAAAAACTCTGTCTCCAAAAAAGAGGGGTACTATTTAGCGGCGCGGTCATCGTCAGAGTGGTCTGAGTCAGAGTGGCAAGGCTTTGCCTCAATAGGGCTTCAGCGAGAACAGAAGGAGGCAAGGTAAATAGGTAAGTTTATTTCTTATTTCTTATTTCTTCTTTCAGTGTTATTTTCTGGGTGTCAGATATGGGATTTCCGGGAAACTACCAGCCTCCCTGATGGTCACATCTGGAGCTGCAGCTCGATGACCTTCGGCTTGATAGGGAAAATGAAGAGGTGATAGACAAGAGCCACAGAGAGGTAGTCACCCCAAGGCTACGGGAGACAGATAAATGGGTGACTGTCAGGAGAGGGAAGGGAGAACATCAGATAGTGGACAGCACCCCTGTGACTGTCCCACTCAACAATAAGTATTCCATTTTGAGTACTGTTTAGGGGGTGGGGGGGGGGAAATGACCTACCTGGAGGAAGCAACAGTGACCATGGCTCCGGCACTGAGTCTGGCCCTGTGGCTCAGAAGGGTAGGGAACTGAAGAGGATGGCAGCAGTAATAGGGGACTCCTTCAGGGGGATAGATAGGCATTTCTGTGGAAGTGAAAAAGAAACATGGATGGTAGTTTGCCTCCCAGGTGCCAGGCATTTGATAAGGTGCCACATATGAGGCTGCTTAACAAGATAAAATTCTATGGTGTTACAGAAAAAATACTGGCATGGATAGAGGAATGGCTGACAGACAGAGGCAGCAAGTGGGATTAAAAGGGACCTTCTCTGTTTGGCTGCCAGTGACCAGTGTGTTCCTCAGGGGTCAGTACTGGGACCGCTATTTTCACATTGTTTGTCAATAATTTGGATAATGGAATTGATGGCTTTCCAGCAAAGTTTGCGGATGATACAAAGATAGGTGGAGGGGTAGGTAGGGCTGAGGAAGCAATGTGATTGCAGCAGGACTTAGACAAATTGGAAGAATGGGCAAAAAACTGTCAGCTGGGATACTGTGTTGGGAAATGTACGGTAGTACATTTAGGTAAAAGGAACAATTGTGCGACTTTATATAAATGGGAGGAAGGTTCAAACATCAGAGGTGCAGAGGGATTTAGGAGTCCTCGTACAAGACTCCCAGAAGGTTAATTTATAGGTTGAGTCTGAGGTAAAGAAAGCAATGGCAAAGTTGGCATTTATTTCAAGGGGAATAGAATATAAAATCAAGGAGATAATGCTGAGGCATTATAAGACACTAGTCAGGCTGCATTTGGAGTATTATCAACAATCTTGGGCCCGAAAGGGCATGTTGTCATTAAGGGCGGAGCTTAGGATGATGGCACCTAACGGCGACTCCTTTGTTTGCATCTTCGGAAACAGCTCTATTTCCATCTTTAATATCTCTTTTTTCCCTTTCAGGGTTCTTTTGAAGACCCTGATCTGGAGTTACACGCTGACTTCAGTTCTTTGCAGAAATGGGACCCGCTCTCAGGGCCTCATGACTGGCCACTTTTTGATCTGCCAAGGACGCAGCCTGGAAGACTAGCGTGCCTTCAAGGTGCCAGATTTTTGTGGCTTTAGAAGTGGGCGGAGTTGAGGACAGTGCCATGGGAGTACACAGAAGATCGAAAGCAGTGAGCTGGCTGCTGACTGTGTGCCTGAAGACCCAAGTTCTTTGGGCACAGAGCTCGGAAAGAGTGACACAACAGACTTCTAAAACCATAAGTCAGCGAGTTGTTTTATTATGTCTCCCTTCTCGCTGTGAAACGGGGACACCTCTTTTTCCCTATTAGAGAGAGAGAGAGCCTGTGGTATGTTGAATTACCAGGTGAAGGAATAGTCTTTGGGATAATCTAAGTCTGTGTCTTTATTGATGCTTTGCTGCATGCTTGAGTGCTCGGTGGAGGACGCAGATGCTTTTTTTTGCTGATAGAGAGGGGGGATCATTGCTCTGCTGCTGCTTGTGCGTGGGAGGGGGTGCTGGGGGGGGGCTTTGGGGCTCTAACATTTAACTGTCCTTCATTCTTTGGAGCACTCCTCTGTTTTCATATATGTTTGCGAAGAAAAAGAATTTCAGGATGTATATTGTATATATTTCACTGACATTAAATGTACCTATTGTAACCTATTGAGAGAGTCCAGTGGAGGTTCACAAGGATTATTCCAGCAATGAAAGAGTTAACATATCAGAAGCATTTGGCAGCTTTGGGCCTGTACTCACTGGAATTGAGAAGATTGTGTGGTATCTCATTGAAACCTACCAAATATTGAAAGAACTAGATAGGGCAGATTTGGAGAGGTTGTTTCTTATGGTGAAGGTATCCAGAACTAGAGGGTACAGCCTCAAAATTGAGGGGCAACCTTTTAGAACAGAGGTATGGAGGAATTTTTTTAGCCAGAGAGTAGTGAATCTGTGGAATGCTCTGCCACAGACTGTGGTGGAGGCCAAACCTCTGGGTATATTTAAGGTGGAATTTGATAGTTTTCTGATTGATCAGGGCATCAAAGGATCTGGTGAGATCCAGGATCAGCCATGATGTAATGGTGGAGCAGACTCGATGGGCTGAATGGCCTAATTCTGCTCCTATGTCTTATGGTCTTATGGGTTGGTAGGTTAATTAGCCACTGTTAGTTGTGGAACCTGGGGAGAGTTAATGAGAATGCAGGATTAATAAAGGATTAAATGGGTGGTTGATGGCCAGAGCAGATTTGAGGAGCTTATTGTTCTGTTTCCATGCTGTAGCCTCTGAGGCTCAATGATTAAATACATATGCTTGGTTTAAAAATTAACGTAAATATTAATACATAACTAAAACATTCCATTTAAAGCTGCATTCGACTTATGCAAACTAATTTAAGCTACAATGATCATAGTATCTGAGAATAGAATCATATAGCACAGAAACTATACCTTTGCCCACTGAGTCTGCGCCAACCAGCAAGTGCCCGTTGACATTATTTCTATTTTATTCTCCCCTATTCTCATTAGGTCTCCCTGATGCTACAACTCACCAACACATTTGGGGAAGGTTACAGTGACCAATTAAACTACCAACCTGCGGACCTTTAGGATGTGGGATGAAACCATAGCACTCAGGGCAATCCCACACGATCACCAGGAGAATGTTGAAGCTCCACTGACGGGTAGGATTGAACTCATTGCTGGAGCTGTGCGGAAACAGATTTACGGGCTGTGACTGTAAATAAGATCTTTACTGTCACTTTTTGATGAAGGTTAGTAACCCCAGTTATATTTCAAAGCTCAAAGTAACTTTATTATCAAAGTAGGTGTATGTTACCATACACTACCTGAGATTTATTTCCTTGCAGGCGTTTATAGGAAAAATGCTATGAAATTTATGAAAAGCTATACATAGGGGCTTTTAAGAGACTTTTACGTGGAGCTTAGAATAACAGCCGACTATTCAGTAGGGAAATTCTAGGTAGCTTCTAGAGTATGTTTCATGGTCAGCACAACATTATGGGCCAAAGGGCCTGTAATATGTTGTAGATTTTCAATGTTCTATGTTCTATAAGTAGACAGGTCTAACAAACACCAACGTGCAAAAGAAGACAAACTGTGCAAATAAAAAAAACACTGAGAACGTGAGTTGTAAAGAGTTCTTGAAAGTAAGTCTTGTAGTTGTATAATCAGTTCAGAGTAGTGGTGATTGAAGTTATGCATACACATTCAAGTGAACAAAGCTTCTTCAGGTAATCCAGCCATACTTGTTGCAGAATTGTGGCAAAGTCCATCCATTCTTATTTAACTCAGCAAATTACAAAAAGCTACTGGGTTCAGATGTGAGTTTGAGGAAGCCAAATTTCACTTCCATCTGGCTTCTGGTGCATTCAATAACTCTGCACTGTGTTGAAGCCTGGAATGTGCTGACGTGCTCTGCACAAGCTGGTGCTTCTGTGTGGAACCACTGGCCAACCAATAAAGATCAAATATTTCTAGAGCAACACACACACAAAATGCTGGAGAAACTCAGCAGGCCAAGCAGCGCCTATAGAGGTGAATACAAGAAGAAGCATAGCCCTTAACTCGGCAGTGGAGTTATTGGGGTACTGTCATGACGGTGTTCCCGTAGCAAGCTATTCTTGTTTTTACGAGGCCCAGTTGCAAGCTCGACGCTCAACCCGACTTGGATTCGAACTTGGGAACCTTCATTCTGGAGTCTGCCGCTGGTATTATTGCGCCACCAAGTGGGATTAATGGAGGTGAATATTTAAGGGATTTTTCAGTGGAGACCCTTCATCAGGACCAGAAAGGAAGTGGAAAAGATGCCAGAATAAAAAGAATAAACATTTTGAATTGCAGAACAGACCACGAGACAGTCAGTAAAGATATAATAAAGTGAACAAGATATCAAAGAGAACTTTATCCAGAAGGTCGTTAGAAAATGGAAAGCAGCACATTGAAGCAGAAGATTAATCTAAGGACAATTGCATTTGACAGAGAAAAGAGCAGATGATTATGCTAATTGTGTAGGAAAGTGTAATGCAGTATCCCATGGAATAGTTGAAGTGACTAAACTGAAGGAGAAAATTGAATTCAGGACACTTGCACTTGAAGATGCAAAGCTCAGGAGAATATGCTAATTGGTGTAGATGGAGAAGGGTGGAGAATGGCTAATGTGGAGTATAAACAAAAGCATGGGCACCTCCTTGCTGTGTATATGATGCAACGTTGTCTCAGTATACTGCCAACTGATAATGGGTTCTACATTAAAGCTTCCATACCAGCAGGCTCCCTTCAAAGGAGGAATTCTCATTAGAAGGCAAGGCAAGCAGCAAATCCGAGTTCAAATTATAGCCATTTACAGGCTAGCATAGTAACAGTTGTTTGGAAAGAAACACAAGTATAATGACTCCTTAGATGGGGTATGAGGATTAGATGAGGCAATGTCAGAATATTGCTTGGCGTTATTAAGAATAATTACACAATTGTAAAACAGAGTTAAGAAGCTCATTAGCTCTGAAAGTGGACCATTGAAACAATGTTGTGTGTTGGATCATGCTGGTTTCAAAAGCCTAGTAAGGACAGTAACTTTCTGCCCTGTTTCTTTTTATATGGCTTATTCTTGCCTTTTATGCAACTGGAGTGCGGTCCAAAAAATTCAGTTCAGCTTAACACAGTTGCTGGCACTTAGCCCTACAAATGCAACATTGGTGGACTGCGGGGGTCTGTGTAACATGCACACCACCACAGCAACATGAAGTGCTTCTGTGGTGAAACGTGTAGCAGCGAAGAGACAGCCTGTGCTCAGGCTCACAGAACATGAGTTAAAAATTTTAGAGGAAGAAATATAAAAATGAAGTAGGCTCTGTTTTTGACAAGTGAATCTCTGGAGGCAATTGAGATGTACTAGGCAGGAAGTGGCACAACACTTTGCATACAGGGCGGACTCTCCAATATGGAAAGAAATATCGTGATCTTACAAGTGAGTGAATTGGAGACCAATACACTCAACACTTGCTTGTGATATTTGCCATATTTCATCTGAATACTGTCACCAGTTAGCAATGAAGGCTCTCTCTTTACACTCCCTGACAGCCACACTCAGTAGCACCAACCTTCCCTACATTCAGTGACTAGCACAAGATTAATTGTTTTGCTCAGGTAAATCTACCATGCTACTGGACTCCTCAGTAACCAAACTCTTTGTAATATAGATCAAGCTGGAATAGAATAGCTAGTCATCACAGGATTGTCGAGTGGAACCCTTGGACTATTGAGCTGACGAGACTGGAAAATCTCCTCCTCATGGACTTAGTTTAAACTAGAATATAAATTTAGTTTGAAGTTTATTCAACATCTGCAGGGTGTGAAAAAGGCATATGCAAAACAATTTTTAATTATGAAAACGATTGCTGCTATGAAGATGGATAATAAGCTTGAAGAATCAGTATAAGTGGCCATGTAGATTAAACTAAGGCCTTTACATTTCTAGGACTGCAGTAGATCCTCAAACCATCAGTGGAAGAAAGATAAGCAAATAATGAGGAAATATTTCCAAACGCAAAAAATTAATTTCAATTACTTTTCTATTAAATTAGACAGTAACAGAGTGACGAGTAGAGGAGATAAACTCTAGAACAAAAACCGAAAATGTTAGAATTCAGCAGGTCAGGCAGCAACCATGAATAGATAAACAGTCCATGTTTCTGGTCTGTGACTATCTGGAAGAACAGGGGAAGACAGTGTCATAGAACAAAGAACAGTATTGCATAGGAACAAACCACAATATTGTTAATTAAACTAGTTCTTATATTCCTGACTAAATTAACCCCTTTTGCTTCACAATGTCCATATCTTTTCTTTCTTTGCATATTGATACCTGTAGCTAAGAGCCTCTTAAGTGCCTCTATCATATTTGCCTCCACTACCAGCTCTGACAGCAACACCTTCACCCAATACTCTCTAAGAAGTTCATCTCTGCAATCTCCTTGAACTTGGTAAGTTACCCCCTAGCTTACCATCTTATACCCCTGGGAAAGAGAGTCTCCCTTTCTCAATTCTGATGAAGGCAGTAGACTCAAAATGTTTCTTCTACATACGTTGCCTGATCTTCTAATTTTTTTTCCAGCATCCTTTGCTTTTACTTTCATGTGCCTTCTGCATGTTTTTTTAAAAAAAAATGCTTGTTTATAAGTGAACTCTTGAAACATATTCAAGAATATTTTTGCCATCAGTACAAAGCAAACCAAACAATAAAGAAGAAACTGGTCCAAATTTAGTTTTGGGGAATGAACTTGGTCAATTCCTTGAAACTCGGTTTTGGACTAGACAATCTTCTATTGTTTGGTTTGCATAGTATTTTGAAGGAGCATTTTTTTTTAGCCAGAGGTGGTGAATCTGTAGAACTCATTGCCACAAATGGCTGCACAGACCAAGTCATTGAGCATATTTAAAGTGGAACTTGATAGTTTCTTGATCATGAGGGCATCAAGAGTTACGGAGAGAAGAAAGGAGAATACAGTTGAGAGGGAAAATAAATCAGCCACGAATGAGTGGCAGAGCAGACACAATGGGCCAAATGGCTTAATTTTGCTCCTTCGTCTTACTGTCTCACAGTGCTATGGTCTTATGGAGGCGTCAGTCATGATTTGTGAAGAGTTAACACTGGATTAGAAAGTGATGAAGCTAAAACAAAAGATAAAATTCTCATTTGGGTGAAGCCAGTTTATGTACCAATACTTAAAGGGAAAGAGGATAAAAAAGGAAGATTTATTAGAACTGAAGTTCAAATTGGTAGAGTGTGTATGGAAGTGTAAGGCAAATGTTTAGTGCAGTACGAGTGTGTGTGTCTCTAAGCAAGAGAACAGTTATTAATAATAGACATTAAAAATTAAGTTATAAGTTGTGATATACTGGAAATAATTAAACATCGAGAGAGGAATCCAAAGTCTCCAAAGTCCATAAACCACCACACTAGATTAAAAAGAATATTGCCTCATTTTTAAGCAAGAAAAGGGACAGTGCAAAATGGACACAACATCTATCGGTTACAGTCATGGTAGCACCGTTCCACATGTAAATGTGCTACTGTTGATAAAAGAGTGCTGCTACCAAAGGTGGAACAGCTTCCAATTAGCCTCCCATTCTTTTGCACAGTTTTTGTCACTTTACAACTAGAAATGTGTGTAAGTAGTGCTTCTTGGAGAGGTCATGCTTGGAGCAGGAATTTTTGCAGACCTGACAGTGTAAGATGTTTGGTGGTCAATCCTTCTTTCTTCTCACGTGGATTCCCTGCACCTGCCTGAAGTCCCTCCAGTGCATTTGATGCATTAGTAAACTTCCCAACAGTTGCATTGCCTTATTGCATCTGCTGAAATAACAGCAGAGATCAGCAGGTCTCGGTTATGTTTGTAAATAGGTTTCATATGGAGCAGTTGCCATTCAGGAGATCCAAGTAAAAATGTAAGTGTACCTTTAAATTGCAGACAGCTTTATGAGTAGCTGATGAAGAGTCTCAGCCTGAAATATTAACTGTCTATTCATTTCCATGGATGCTGCCTGACCTGCTGAGTTCCTCCAGCATTTTGTGGGTGTAAATCTGGATTTCCAGCATCTGCAGGATCTTTTGTGTTTATGAGTAGTTGGTTGATATATGAATGATCAAGAGAGCTTTAGAAACTGAAATTCACCCCACAATTATATTAAAAAAAACAAGAATTTAAAAAAAAAACAAGAATTGACATCAGTAAATGTGCACCTGGCTTCTGTACAAGTTCACAGTGCCCATGAAGCTATTTGACAGTAAATAATGCAAAAATTGTTATTATTATGATTCACTGAGAGAAATTGATTTTTCATAGTGTAAATCTATATATACTCAGCAATGCTTAATATGGCATTGCAAGAAATTAATTTTTCATAGTTTTATTTCAAATAAAAGTTAAAGATAGGTCAATTTTTCACCTGGGTCTGATTGTTAAATTAGATGGTTGGATTTTATGTTTCTTGCCTTAAGAAAATTATTAAATTGTAATTATGTTCTCATATTAATTGCTTGAAATATATCCCGTGTTTTGGATTCCAATTTGTATAATTTATTTATAATTATTATTTGTTCCTTCAAACTGAATTGTTGTTTCATTAGTTCTTCGCTTTAAAACTGACCAGTAGGGTAGATGGAAATGGTCACGAACTGTTTCAGAACTACAATATGTCACCTATATTTTTGTTGTGTCATACCTTTCAAGATTCATCTGCTTTCCTTTTTCAAAGAGATGAAGTGATTACAAACAGGATCTCACAGGGTACTTTGGCTTTGATAAATTCTAAAGTGTGTTTGGTCAATCGAGATTTATGACCAGCGAGGTCAATTATTCCATGTGAAACTTTCTACCTGAAGTTTACATAGATGAGGAGTGCAATAAATCTGGAAATGATTTTTAACTGTACTGAAGAACTGTACAATACAAAAAGTTTGGTCTGTTTTTATAGAGATTTTTCTAATGTTTGAATGAGGGATGGTGAAGACTGATGAATTGTGTGTTACAAATCACTGTTGTCCTGTGCTCTAGTGTTGTTCTGATGTTTGAACTTTTATAATTCACCTTGATCTTGTAAATACATTTGATTAGCTGTTTTAGCCTGGCAAGTCTCTGCTTGCATATAATATTTTCCTGCCTATTCAAAGTAAGTGTGGGAATGAAGCATAAGGTTTTACTTAAAGAAATTCTCCAGGGTTGGACTGCCATTTGCTGTGTACTGAGTGGATTGATATAAACTGGTCTGCCATTTCCAAGGTGGTCTTTGCTGGTCTCCCTAGCAGGAACCTCCAGGAACTTCAGGGCTTTGTCTCTTCTGGTATTGGGAAAAGCACTTCTACAGAGAAAAAAATGCTCAAGCCATGAATCAAACAATTAATTTGAGCACCTTTTAGACAAAACTGCACTTACAAAAATAGTTAAAGTATTAATATCAGTAATGTCTACAATGAGGAGAAAATGAATGGTGCATGCCTAATTAAGTATTTCCTAAGCTGCGATGCTATTTAACATTTGATCCAATATGGCAGCACAAGGACAGACATTATACATGCTTTTGGAAAGTGTGTTAAATAGCTGTTAAGTTGTGCACTGCAGAGCAAGGGGCTGCCCTTAACCTATTTTCAATTTGAGAATATATCCAGAATCCTGATTTATTGTTTTAAATTTCTTGCTACTTGAGGTGTCAGTAACTATAGAAGCTGGGACATTGAAAGAAACAGATGGAGAGAAAAACAATGCATGAAGATCGAAGAAAGCATTATTTGAAAATGGTGAAGTATGCAGTCAAGTGCAGTTATTAAGATCATTAGCCATACCCACTAACTCTGGCCTTTCAGAACATAGGGTGGAAGAAGGTGGAGTAACTTATAAATAAATATCAAATTCATATCAGTGCTGTCAGGAAATCTAAAGGAAACTTGACCCAAAAGCAGAGAAGCAGAGGCGATTTAGCAGTAAATGACATCTTACTAAAAAGCTTCAAAATAACAAGTTACAAGGGGTCACAAAACAAGAGAGAACAGATACTTAATAATGACAAGGCAACAGGTAACTGAAGGCTAGGGGCAGTTGGTTGGTTCAGTAGGTGAACAGAGGACTGAGGATGAGAAATGAGTTTAAATAGGCTGCAGGTGATGAGTTGGAAACAGGTGGCACGTGTCTTCTATTAACTTTGCCTGTGAGGCCATGACAGGATACCTCCTCCCCCCCATGGATGGGTCAATGGAACTCCTGAATGAGCGATGGATTCAACATGAATCTGGATGGCACACCAGACCTCTCTTCCAGGCCATACCCTTTCCAGTCAACCAGGATGTACCCATCGTAGGACCAGCACACGCCATCCACGATGACATGAATCCATCAACTGGTGATCTGTGTACGCTGGCCCACCTTCCACCATCTGAGGTTCTGGAGGTACAGGCTCAGGTGGCTCATGGACGACAGTCTTGAGGCAGGACTCATCAAAGGTAAGTGTGGTCCTGAGGGACAGTGGCAGCTGGAGATGGTAAGTGACTGGGTTGATGCGTTGGGTAGTCTTAAAGGGACCATGAGCCGGGATGAGAGCTAGCAAGAAATCAGTGCACAGGGGAAGATCTTAGGTAGACAGCTAGACACAATTCCCAAGCCAGAGTGATCTGGCTAGGTGCCCATGACAGTTAACCTGGCACCAGTAGGCAAGGTTGGAAGCTATGGTGGCCCTCTATGCCCTTTTCTAAGCATTCTGACCTCGGTGAACTGGGGTCCTAGCGAACCCACACCTTGAGAAACAACAGAGGTTGGTAGCCATGAAGCACTTCAAAAGGAAACACACCTGAGGATGAGGAGGTGGGTAGGTTGTGGGATCGTTTGGCCCAGAGCAGATACTTCTTCCATATGGAAGGATGAGAGGCAGGGAAGCATTGCAGAAACTTCTCCACTTGTTGATTGGCCCCATCTGTTTACCCATTGTCTGCAGATGATAGCCAGAAGACAAACACACTCAGGTGTAGAACAGGGAGCATAAGGGGCATCAGGGGTAGGAGATAAATTGTCGGCCCCATTCTAACACAAAGTCCTGGGGGAAGCAGTTGAGTTGGTTTTCAAGGAGATGCTGAAGGGCTGAACAGATGTGACAGATGTGGTCCAGGGGTTCTTCAGAGAAGATGAGGGTGTTGTCAAAGTAAACAAATACTTACCTGTGTAGCGTGTCTCAGAGGATCTCATTGATGAAGACATGGAAAATGCTGGATTGTTGGAAAGTCTGAAAGGCATTACCAAGTATTCATAGTGGCCAATGGGTGTTATGAACCCTACCTTCCATTCATCCCCCTAGCAGATGTGGATCAGGTTGTATGCACTCCATAGATCTGGCTTGGTAAATATCTTGGCCCTGAAGATTGTTTTGAATAAGCTATCCATCAAAGCGAGTGGGTAGCAATTCTTAATGATGATTTTGTTGAGTCCATGGTAGTCAATGCAGGTACAAAGACCCCGCCATTCATCTTGACAAAGAAAAATTCTGCACCAACTGGCCACTAGAGTAGTCGAATGAAGCCATGGTGTAGAGCTTCAGCAATTTAGTCATCACTGTGTTGCAAAGAACGGGTGAACCCAAGCGCAGGACACAGGCACAGAGGTTGAGTTAGGATGCAGACATGGGCGTGAACATTGAACGGCAAACAGGAGGGAGTGCAGGAAAGCAGGAGGCAGGCAGAACTTATCTTGACATGGAGCGTAGAAAGGAAAGTGCCAGACAAAATTTTTCTTGGCACAGAGAGATGGAGTTACACAGATAAGCCTCGGTGCTGAAGTAAAACTTAGAATACTTGTCTTGACACGGAGAGACTGAGTTTCACAGGTAATTCTCGGTACTGAAGCAAAATTTAGAACACACAATCCTGAGCGGCCGGGAAACGTTAATTACCACACTGACAAAACCAATGATCTGGCGACTAGTGGGTGCAAAGCCGGGGTTCCTATGCTGCAGTTCTTGATAAAAACCAGGTGTGCCGCCATCAAAGGAAATTAGGAGAAAATGGGGATTGAACAGTTGGAACCGTGGCACAATCAAAGGGAATTAGGAGAAAATGGGGAATTAACGGTTGGGACTGTGACACATTGGCTTGGGTCTCAGGAAGGGAAAGGGAGAACAGATGACCTCAGAGAGGTGTGTGCCCAGAATTAGATTAGATTAGACTATGAGGACACTCAGTCCTCGTTTATTGTCATTTAGAAGTGCATGCATTAAAAATGACACAACGTTCCTCCAGAAAGATATCACAGAAACACAGGACAAACCAAGACTAAGACTGACAAAACCACATAATTATAACGTATAGTTACAACAGTGCAAAGCAATACCGTAATTTGATAAAGAGCAGACTATGGGCATGGTAAAAAAAAGTCTCAAGTCCTGATAGCCCCATCATCTCATGCAGACGGTAGAAGGGAGAAGCTCTCCCTGCCATGAACCTCCAAGCACCGCAAACTTGCCGATGCAGCACCATTGGAAGCACCTGACTGCAGCGGACTCTGAGTCCGTCCGAAAACTTCGAGCCTCCATCCAGCCCTCCGACACCGAGCACCGAGCGCCATCCTCTGCCAAGTGCTTCAACCCCACCCCGGCCACCGAGCAACAAGCAAAGCTGAGGACTTGGGGCCTTCCCCTCCGGAGATTCTGGATCACACAGTAGCAGCGGCAGCGAAGCAGGCATTTCAGAGGTTTCACCAGAAGTTCCTCCGTGCTGTCACATTTGCCTCCATCAAATGAGGATTGTGCACGTCACCCTACTTGACAGATAACAGATATCACCACCGGAGTGGCTGCTGCGAGCTGCGTCACGTCGCCATCTTCTCCTCCCGCCTCCCGGAGGAGATTAATTTTGCAGTCGTATGGTCTGTGAGACAGCAGGGTGCTGGCCTCTGTATTACTGAAAACAATGGCTAAGTTATGGTGCTCCTCTGGGAGTTTGGTGAAGTCAAAAGTTTCCTCCATCCCATCGATTTACAAGGTGAAGTCAGCTGAGGATACAGGCAGGTGGGTCTCTAACACAGTGAACTGGATGACCAGGCAAAGTGGAGAGCCGGGGGTAACCCAAGATGAGAGGTATGTTGAGTGAATTGATGAGGAGGAATTAAATGGACTTACAGCACTCTCCGATGCTCAAGTGCACAAGCTATGTGCCTGCTCTGACCATCCCAGACCCCAAGGCTTGTCTGTCAATGGCTGTGATGCAGAAGAGGTGAAAGGTAGGCTCAGTAGGGAGCCCAAGCTACACACAGAGCCCACTCCAGAAAGTCGCCTTCTGCACCGAAGTCCACCAGGGACTTCTGTGTGTGTGGAGCCACTGGGGTGTGGAGGAGGATAGGATGAATGAGACGAGCTATGGTGCTGGGGTGGGGGGAGTGGCACCTACCAGATAGAAGGAACCCCTCCTCTGCCTGGTGCTGCTGCCTTCCTGGATGCAGTGGGCATTTGATGTGTGGGTGATCAGTGGCTCCACAGTAAGTGCACAAGTTGTTTCTTCACCAATGCTCACGCTCTGGGGGAGGTGGGGTTTAAGGGAGCTCTCCCTACGTGCATGGGTTCTAGAGGAATTGATGAAGAGGGTCCTGCATCTTTGAATGGTTCGGGGAACAGAACTGGGGTTCTGCCTAATGATCTGGAGGTTTGTTCCATAAGAAGCCCGTCAATTCGGAAGGCTGGAGTGATGAGGATTTCGAGGATGTTGGGCATCTCCTGGGTAGACAGTTCATCTTTCAAGTGCTCTACAAGGCTATGATGGTAATGGACCAGCAGCACTTCTGCATTCCAGACCTTCTCCACTATGAGGGTCCTGAGTTCCATGGTATAATCCAGCACCAAACATGAGGCTTGATGCAGGCAAGGTATCCGATCCGCTGCCCCCCTTCCACTTCCCAGGTGGCCGAAAACATCTCTCACCCAGTCAGGACCGAGATAATAAAGTCAGTCTTGGCTCAGTTGGCAGAATACAGAACTGGCTGGAACTTGGAACGTGAGATGCTCTGGAACAGGAAGTTGCAGCATCAGCTTGGCAATCCATCTAAGTGTTTGGGCACTGAGTGAGGAGGCTGACTGGTGTGGGGTTGCTGTATCAAGGCAGAGAGTTGGCTGAGAATGGCAACTCAATGGGTGAACAAGGGACTGTGGATGAGAGTTGGGTTTAAATAGGCTGCAGGTGATGAGTTGGAAATGAGTGGCAGGTGATTCCTGTTAGCTGGGTGGAGACAGGGAGGTCTGTGTAGGCCTGACAAGTACAATGCCTCATTGAGCTGAAATTCTAACTTACACATTTAATAAATTATTAATCAATTATATAAAAGGTAGAATATTTCCAAGTAATAGTCTTTAGTGAAATGTTAGCATTAAACCATTAAATCAGGAGAGAAACTGGTAAGCATGATAAGATGGAATCTACTGAATGATAAGGACAATGAGCTGAACTCTTGACCTCACAACCTAGTTCATTATGAGACAATCTGCAGTACACTTTCTCTATAATTGTAACACTCTATTATAGTTTTATCTTGTACTCCCTCAATGCACTGTTACGTTAAATTGATCTGTACAAACAGTATGCTAAACAAGTTTTTCACTGCAAATGTGACAACAATAAACCAATTTACAATTTCATACAATTAATGTGAATCACTGATTGTGTGCAATAAGTTAAAATGGTTGTTGTTTCATCCTTCTAAAGTTTTAACAAAAATCTGCTCCAATTCCCAATGAATGGGAATGTGAGTACGGACAGGTATTCCAAAAAAGAGTTGAATGATTTTTTTTTAAAGAAAACATCATTTCTGGATAAAGCATGAAAGGGCACAGCTGTGCTCTCTAAACCCTTACAGGATGCATGATGATGAACCATGAGATGTGACTAATATTTTATAAGGATCTCACACAGTAGTTCAGAAATGATACTGAATAAACTATGATCAGTATCGGAAGTAGAATTTAACTCACAGTCCAAGTAAGCAAAAATTGAAAGGGAATTAGAAGTGCTTTCTTGAAAGACTATATTTGGCTATCAAATGGGTACCTACCTTTTAAATTTTCAAAGCAGCCTAGTTAGCAATTGGAATTTAATATGCATCTCTATGAGATGAAGCAGTGACTGCAAACGTTCACTTCTGGCACAAGTGAAAAGCGCACAGTGATGAGCTGTAGGTTAGTTAAATGGGTAGCTCATGCTTGATATTGTTCATCAGGACATTAATTACTTCCTACGTCCCTGTGGAACTAATTACCCTGAAAGCTTGGCTGACATTCTTGTACAATAAGGATGTAATCTCAATAAAAGGATTAATAAAGAAAAGAAAGGATATAATCTGTGTAACCACTGGCAAGAGCTAAGTATATATACTTCAATATTTTGCAAATGGGGTCATCTGGCTGTGAATAAAATGTGATAAACAATATAAATTGGAAACAGATGTCATTTAAAAACTACCTGATATATATATGATCGTAAAAGTTGCTGGTGAACGCAGCAGGCCAGGCAGCATCTCTAGGAAGAGGTACAGTCGACATTTCGGGCTGAGACCCTTTGTCAGGACTAACTGAAAGAAGAGCCAATAAGAGATTTGAAAGTGAGAGGGGGAGGGGGAGATCCGAAATGATAGGAGAAGACAGGAGGGGGAGGGATGGAGCCAAGAGCTGGACAGGTGATTGGCAAAAGGGATATGAGAGGATCATGGGTCAGGAGGCCTGGGGAGAAAGAAAAGGGCGAGGGGGAGAAAAAAGCCCAGAGGATGGGCAAGGGGTATAGTGAGAGGGACAGAGGGAGAAAAAGGAGAGAGAGAAAAAGAATGTGTGTATATAAATAAATAATGGATAGGGTATGAGGGGGAGGTGGGGCATTAGCGGAAGTTAGAGGAGTCAATGTTCATGCCATCAGGTTGGAGGCTACCCAGACGGAACATAAGGTGTTGTTCCTCCAACTTGAGTGTGGCTTCATCTTTACAGTAGAGGGGGCCATGGATAGACATATCAGAATGGGAATGGGATGTGGAATTAAAACGTGTGGCCACTGGGAGTATGTTTCTATTTGGTCCCTTTGTTAGACTGCACTCTTCTCATTACTACCATCAAGCAAGAGGTACAGGAGCCTGAAGACTGTCACTCAACATTTTAGGAACAGTTTCTTCTCTTCCGCCATTAGATTTCCAAATGATCCATGACCTCATGCACACTGCTTCAACATTCCTCTTTCTCATATTTACTAATTTTATTTTCTATTGTAATTTATAGTATTTTATTATGTATTGTACTGTACTGCTGCCACAAACAACAAATATCATATGACATATGTATGCAGTTTTCATTAATTCTATTGCACTTCATTGTTCTACACAGAATGCCTGCAAGGAAATGACTCTCAGGGTAGCATTTGGTGACACTTAAGTACTTTGATCATAATTCTTTTGAACTTTTGCTGAGTCAGTAATAATAAACCTGAATGTGATTCTGGTTCTGATTCCTGTCTATTGCTCAGCAAGCTTATTTGATTTAGTTTTTGCACTTCCTTATGGAAGTACATACTTAGCATAGGTTACCTCAGTACGAAACAGGGGGCAAGTTAAACAAACAGCTCTGAATAATTATTCCGGAAATGGAATCAATTGATTAACCTTTGAAATATGTCATGTCACTGTTTGTTTTTGTAAAATCTATGGATTGGAGAAAGGAATGCCATTCATTAATATATTGTTGTTCTTGAATGAATTGATTGGCTAAATAGACAGGGTCAGAGACTACTGTTTTCTCTGCAAGTCACAACAAAGCTGCAGCTTAAAAGGTTCTATAGCTACTCGTGATGAGTTTTAAGTGATGGAAAGACATCATCACCCACATTAGGAACTGCCATCAAAGCAAAGGAACATCTGTTTAATCATCGTGTCTTGTTGACTTAAATTGAGTTAACAACCCTCAGTGTTTTATGTGTAGTGTTTACCTTTGATACTGTATTCCTATTGAGCTGTATAAATACAATGTATTGCCAGGGTTACAATAATCATTAATTATTGTGACCTCGAAACACTGGTTTTCATAGCTCACAAAACTCAAAATATGATGCCCAACAAGGGAATGAGCTGAACAGAATTCATTTTTTCTCTCAAAATATAAAGCATTCATTCTGTAACACATTATTTGCCCTATAACATATTATTTGACCTTAATGTTCAGAGGATCACCACTAAGATTGGCATCAGTTACACGCAGGGTGAACAGTTAAACGGGATTATTTTGTATTGTACACAACATCTTTGATCCTTTGAAACAATATCTTTGGAAGTCATCTGTTCCCCAGCAAATAGATCTTCCGTCATAATAATTCAGGTGCCTTGTTCTGAACATATCAGGATGTTCCTTCAAGTTTTTGTTGTTCAGATTGAAAGTGGCAGGTGAGCAGACAGAAATAACAAGCTTGGAAGGTTCAAAGAGTTTTCGAAGGAAGGCTAATCTGCAGATGCAGCCATTGTTTCTTAAATTTGGCTGCAAGAATCTCCACTCTTCTCAAAAGTTATCTCCTGTACTGCGCATTTCACAAAAGTTTTGGATCTCTGTCTAGACTTCCACATTGAAGCAATCCTGTGTCTCTTCCATGTGAACAATGTTGCAGAGGACATAAAGAAGAAAAACTTTGAGAAAGATTCCTTTATGCACTCAGTGGCCACTTTATTAAGTACCTCCTCTAGTAATAAAAGGTGGTCACTGAGTGTATGTTCATGGTCTTATACTGTTGTAGCCCATCCACTTCAAGGTTCAACGTGTTGTGCATTCGGAGATGCTGTTCTTTGCACTACTGTTGTAACATAGTCATAGTCATACTTCATTGATCCCAGGGGGAAATTGGTTTTCGTTACAGTTGCACCATAAATAATAAATAGTCATAGAACCATAAATAGTTAAATAGTAATATGTAAATTATGCCAGTAAATTATGAAATAAGTCTAGGACCAGCCTATTGGCTCAGGGTGTCTGACCCTCCAAGGGAGGAGTTGTAAAGTTTGATGGCCACAGGCAGGAATGACTTCCTATGACGCTCAGTGCTGCAATCTCGGAGGAATGAGTCTCTGGCTGAATGTACTCCTGTGCCCACCCAGTACATTATGTAGTGGATGGGAGACATTGACCAAGATGGCATGCAACACGTGGTTATTTCAGTTTCTGTCACCTTCCTGTCAGCTTGAGCCAGTCTGGCCATTCTCGTCTAACCTCCCTCATTAATGAGGTGTTTTTATCCACAAAACTGCCACTCACAGGATGTTTATTATATTTCACACCATTCTCTGTAAATTCTAGTGACTGTTGTGTGTGAAAATCCCAGGAGATCAGAAGTTTCTGAGATTCACAAACCACCCCATCTGGCACCAACAATTATTACACAGTCGAAGTCGCTTAGAACATATTTCATCTACATTCTGATATTTTGTCTGAGCAACAACTGTTCCTCTTGACCATGTTTGCATGCTTTTATGCATTGAATTGCTGCCACAAGATTGGCTGATTAGATATCGGCATTGATGAGCAGGAGTACAGGTGTAACTAATAAAGTGGCCACTGAGTTTACATCTATGACCAGCTTTAAAGAATATAAGGAATTAACCAATTAGTACAGTGTATAAAAACTAAATTCAACCTCGGCATCACTAAATTACAATGCAGAGTACAAAATTAATGCCAGCATTCCTAGCATGGAAGAACAGAGGAATCCTAGGATCCAGGTTTACAGGTCCCTCAAAGTTGCTGTGCAAGTTGATAGTGTGGTGAGGAAGGCGTATGGTGTGTTGGCCTTCATTATTTGGGGACTGAGTTCTGGAGCCATGAGGTAATGTTGCAGCTCTATAAAACTCTAGATATACCATACTTGGAGTATTATTTTCATTTCTAGTCACCTCATAGTAAGGATGTGGAAGCTTTAGAGAGGATGCAGAGGAGATTCATCTGCATGCGGGAAGTCATGTCTTGTGAGGATAGGTTGAGTGAGCCAGGGCTTTAACTTGGAGTGAAGGAGGATGAGAAGTGACTTGATGTGGCGTAGAAGATGATAAAAGGCATGGATAGAGTGGACAGCCAGTATCTTTTTCCCATGGTGGAAATGAGTAATACAAGGGAGGATAATTTTAAGGTCACTTGAGGAAAGTACTGGAAGATATTAGGGGTAGTTTTTTTAAAAATTATACAGTGAGTGGTGGATGCTTGAATCACCCTGCCACTGGTGGTGATAGAGACAGGTACATTAGGGACATTTCAGAGATTCTCAGATCGGCACATGGATGAAAGAAAAATGAAGGGCTATGTGAGAGGGAAGGGTTAGAATGATCAACACAACAGTGGGCTGAAGGGCCTGTACTATGCTGTAGTGTTCCATGTTCCATGCTTCATTGAGAATTGTATATGATTGTACATGGATTATGTCTTTAAATATATGTTAAACCTCTTTTCCATCCTGTGTTGTCAAACATTTAACCCACTGCTTAATTTTGACAGCTGATAGTGTAAAACAGGCGATACTGATTCAGCCACCCATAATAACTGTACTCTTACTAATTTTTCCATTCACTTCAACTGAAGCAAAAATTGTTAGAAATACATAGCTGTTCATTGAATTAAATGCATTTGTTTTACCTTATGATGAAATGTCAAACTTCATTTTTGTCCTTTTTCATAGAATCATAGAAAAATGGACATGAAAGATTGAAGGGTTACAAATATAATTTGCCAGTGCTTCAAAGTTCGAAAGCAATTACTTCATGGATTGAAGATGGAATGAAAGTATAGCTTTTTTTTTATTAAGCTTTGAAACAGTTTTTACATTGTAGTTAAGCCCAAATTTGGGAATAGGAACCTTTTGTAAAATATTATCATTAATAAAGCTAAAGGGAATAGAATGATGTCGTTGAATGAGATGGAATAGAAGGAAGATAAACACCAGCACGGACCAGTTAGGCTGACTGGCCTGTTTCTATGTCGTAAACATTTTCAGAATCAGAATCAGAATCAGGTTTATTATCACCGGCATGAGATGTGAAATTTGTTAATTTAGCAGCAGCAGTTTAATGCAATACATAATCCTGCAGAGACAGAAAAAAAAGTAATAAAAAATAAAATAAAACATAATAATAAATAAACAAGTAAACCTTGCCTTGCCTTGTTCAGCCTGTCTGATCAAATGATAATTAGATAATTCTCAATTAATCAATTAATTCTATTGACAGAATATCAAAATTGCATACTTCAAAACTACCTAATTTAACAATGATGTATGTTTGAACTGTATCATTACATTCACTGTGTTACTACCAAATTTCATGGATTCATTGAGTTATAGAATATTGAAACAGGTTATTCATCGTGTATGTCCTAAAGTCCAAGAGATCCAAAATGCTGAACTATGTTATAACCATATAACAATTACAACACGGAAACAGGCCATCTCGGCCCTTCTAGTCCGTGCCGAACTCTTACTCTCACCTCGTCCCACCGACCTGCACTCAGCCCATAACCCTCCATTCCTTTCCTGTCCATATAGCTATCCAATTTAACTCTAAATGACAACATCGAAACGGCCTCAACCATTTCTGCTGGAAGCTCGTTCCACACAGCTACCACTCTCTGAGTAAAGAAGCTCCCCTTCAAGTTACCCCTAAACTTTTGTCCTTTAACTCTCAACTTATGTCCTCTTGTTTGAATCTCCCCCACTCTCAATGGAAAAAGCCTATCCACGTCAACTCTATCTATCCCCCTCATAATTTTAAATACCTCTATCAAGTCCCCCCTCAACCTTCTACGCGCCAAAGGATAAAGACCCAGCTTGTTCAACCTTGCTCTGTAACTTAGGAGATGAAACCCAGGTAACATTCTAGTAAATCTTCTCTGTACTCTCTCAATTTTGTTGATATCTTTCCTATAATTCGGTGACCAGAACTGTACAGAATACTCCAAATTTGACCTTACCAATGCCCTGTACAATTTCAACATGACATCCCATGTTAATCCCATTTCTGCAAGTTTAACCCATAAACTACTTCTATCTATGCACCTTTTAGACATTGAGTTGTACCTGCTTCTACCAGCTCCTCTGACAACTCATTCCACACACTTACCTCCCTTTGTGTGAAAATCTTGCTCCTTAGATACCCTTTTATACCTTTCTCTTCTTGCCATAACCCATGTGCTCTACTTTAGACTCCTCTTACATTGGGGAAAAGATCATGACAATTTATCCAATCCACACTGTTAATAATGTTATAAACTTCTGTAAGGTCAGCCTTCAGTCTCAGTCTTTGCTGCAGGAGAAATAGTCCCAATATATTCTTATAGCTCCTTACATCTCAAGCTCTCTAGTTCAGGCAACATTCTTATGAATGCCTTATGCATTCTATCCAGCTTAATCCCATCCTTCCTAAAACTTGGTGACCAGACTGCATACAGTACTCCAAGTGCAGCTTCACTAATGACTTTTAAAGACTTTGGATACAGACAAAGGAAGAAAGATGCCATTAAAATAAAAATCAGGCCATTTGCTTACAGATCATGAGAGATTTGCAATAATAGTAATTTTCTCACAAAGATTGTAGGAATGTGATTTTAGTAATTAGCTCCACTAATTTTTTCAGTGTAAGAAAGATTTTGTTCATGGGCACTTTACACCATAGAACTGGGCTCTTTGGCCCACTTTGTTAATTCTGGACATTGAGTATTTATCTATACTAAACCCATTTATCCACTTGTCTGCAGCTTTCTATACCTTGGCGATTGAAGTGTTCTCTGAGATACATTTTAAATGTTGGGAGAGTGCTTCGTCTCCACTACCCACTCACTCAACATCTTACAAATTCTAATCACATCTAATCACATTCTGAAAGAAAATCTCCTTTAGATTCCATCAAAATCTCTTACCACTTACTCCAAACCTATTTGGTTTTGCACCCCTCTGCTACGAGAAAAAGCTTATTATTTACGCTGTATATGCATCACATAATTTTCTACGCTTCTTGTCAGATTCCTACCCCTCAGTGCCTCTGCTCCCAGGAAATAAACCAACTTCTCTAGGTTCATAACTGAAAGTCTCTATCCCAGGAAAGTTCCTTGTGAGTTTTCTCTGCACCCTTTATAGAAACTATCCTTTCTGTAGTTTGGTGACTAGAACTCCAGCTGTGGCCTAACCAACTTTGGTAAAGTTATAACACAGCATTTCTCCTATTAAACTCCAGGTTTTGGTGACTGAAAGTAAGCATCCTGTATGAATTTTCTATATCCTTAACTCTCTGTGCTTCTATTTTTTGTAAAAGATAATTAAGTTTGAAAGACAATAAAATATCTAGTAACTCCAGAACAACTTAATTTTTTAGTTATTCTCCTGGAGAGTTCTGTCTTTAACATATTAGAAACAACTGTAACTCGTGTCTTTAACTTAAAGTTACGATTGTTTCTAATATGAAAAATGTTTCAAAGTATTTTTTGAAAATTAATTAATTGGATATCATAAAATCAGAACTTTTTTTTCAGAACCAAGGACTGATTTTTTTTGGAAAAATTGTCATAAGTGGCAGCACCATTGGTAGGAGGCGATGACTGGAGTTCAGTTGCTGAAATTAGTGCCTTAATTATATAATATATCAAAGATATACCTCAAAAGAACTCTAATTTGAAATATTTTTTTACAATTGTTTAGGTTTTTAAAAATGTAGTAATCTAATAGTATAAGGAATGGTCAATGATTTGGTTAACTGGAAATCTCAGAAGTAGTTTTAATTTATGCGTCTCATTGTTAGGATTGAACTAAACATCCTTATTGCATTCAGTCCGTTTTAAACTCCATAGAAGGTAAAATGTAGCAACAGTTTAAAACAGTCGTTCAGTTTTATTCCATCAACTTCTCGTTGGCTAGAGCTCTGTTGAAATTACCTCCAATAAGCAATCGAATACATTAAAGGACAGGAATTAATGTGTGCAATGTGATATGCTGTACCTCTTTAATCTCATACCTTACTTTTATATTTTTACAAAGATTTCAACTGAATAAAAATAGGTGAATTAACTTAGTAAATAAAATACCTGAGTAAACAATTGAGGCTTAAGTAGTTCTGATTTAGTCTGATGCCCTCAGTGAACCTCCCCCATTCTGCTTTTGTACTTTAACACACATTGGCAAAGAAATGGATGTACGTTGTTCGAAGTTTTTAAAGCAATTCAGTCCAAACTTGTATTGAATACAGGTGATACTGGTTTCTCTTTATATAAAGAAATTACTTCAAGGTGATGGTTCCCATACATTTCATATTCATTTGTATCATTTGCACAAGGGAACCATTAATGTGGATGTAAAAAAACTCTGGTGTATCGAATCTACCTCTCTTACTAATCCAGTTGCACTTTGTGACAGTGACACTCTCAGATGACTATACAAACAAAGTCATCTTATGCACTGTCTGACCCTGGACTTTATGGCTGTCAGATAAGCAGACAAGTATGAATGTACATGTCAGCTGGAGGTCTGATAGGAAATAAATGGCAGAATGACTGTGAATCTGTTCTCTTCAATTCTCTTCCGCATCTCTCAACCCCACAGACTTCCTCTCCCTTGGGTGCTAACTGCCAGATATACTGCAGCCGGAACATCATTTCCTCCTGCCAATAAGTGAGCGGAAGTAGCTTGAAATTAAAATTGGCATAGAAAGTTACAAGACATGAGGGAGACAAAAAGAAAATGAAAAGTGAGCAGAGGAATACTTAAAAGGCTAAATATGTGGACAGGAGAGGCTTAGAGGGATAAGGGGCAAATGCAGGCATATAGGACTAACTTGTTGGACACCATGGTTGGCATGGATGAGAGGGGCTGATGGGTGATGGGCCTGCTTCCGTGCTGTATTACTCTATGGTTCAATTAGAAGAGGGAAAGAGATAGTAGAGAATATGGACAGAGGAGAACAGGCTAATGTGGTCAGATGCATATAAAAGATGAGGGAAAAGTGTTAAGTGTGGTTGCCAAAAATGAGTTCAGGAAACCATCATTCCTTCAACGTTAATTTAGTGGAAGCCAAGTGATAAAAACAGGAGATTGGGCAGTTAATCGCGATAGCTGCTTATTTGGGCCAACTCTTAGAGGGCAAAAGCTAATTCAAAAAATAGCTGGAATTCTCTTAACTTATTTGGGTCGCTATGCTACTTCATTGGAACAGGAGACTGTTGCCGAACAGTTTCTAACTACCATCAGTCTCATGCACTTGTGTGGCTTCTTCCCAGAATGTAAGGGTTTCTTGAGGCAACATAGGACCAGGTGGTTAACACAAAAAAAATTTAAAAGTACATAATAAAAGACCGACACATTTAAGATGTAAAATCAGAAAATGTCGAGAGATACCAGAAACAAACCAACACATTACAGGATCCTGCAGCTGTTTAACTCAGGTACACCTTCGAAGCCTGAAACCTTGATCAATTTCCAATGTATTACTATTATTTCACATTGTTGCATTTTAACATCACAGACATATGCAATTGGTGATGTCAAATTGGAGCAAATGAAGCAAAAACGGTTTGATTGAAATTAAATGGAAATCTTGTCCTTCTGTAGCAATTAATAATTTCACTTTGGTCTAATTTGGTCCAAGCTAACCCATCAGCAGAGTGATGGTAGGTATCATAAAAGCTATTATGACATGACATTTGCCAGCAATAATTTGGTCCTTAATGCTCAGCTGCAGACTTCATTACACTCTTAGGCTAAACACAACTAGAAAGTTGAATTCAAGAGGTGAGATGAGAGTGTCCACCTTTGACATCATGGCATTAAATGGTGATGAGTCAGCTTGACACTAAAGAGCCCTGGACAAGCCAAAGTCAGTAGAAATTGTGTAGACAATAATCCATTTGGTGGAGTCTTCGATCACACAAGAATGGTGGTTATAGTTGTTGTGGATAATTGTACGAGGTTCAGTTCTGCTCTCAACTTCTCAGAGAATGAAGCTACCTGTGCCTGCAAATGGAAGACCTAGATAACATTTCAGGTATGAACAAAGAAGTGGCAATTCTACCACATGCCAGGCAATGACCATCTGCAGGAGAGGAAGTCTAACCACCTCTCTTTAGCTTACAATAATATTGCTATCTAGCTAGTGCCTTTCCATCAATATTCTAGGAGATAACAATAACCAGAAACCTAATTGAATTAGACAGATAAATATAGTGGCTATATGACTAGGCCAGTGATTCCTGTGGTGACTGACTCCCCAATGCCGGCCTATAAGTCTTACCATGATCAAGTGAATATTCTACACTTGTCTGTTTGTTGTTCACCATTCATTGGTGTGCAACACCAACAACACTCAAGAAGCTTCAGCCTTTCATGCCAAAAAATTCCAACCATCACCCTTGCTGTGACTGTAGCCATTTATCTAGGCTGCTTTCCCAGCACTCCACTGCCATCAGCAAGGCAAGGGCAGAAACTGCATGGGATCATCACATTTGATTTTCATTTCCACACTGTTTATTAAATGATGAGCAATTTGGAAATGAACATCAAACATGACATTCATTCATTGTCTCAGGTCCTAAATCCTAAAGTGTCTAGGCTACAACATTGTGCAAGAACAGCCACCAAAATAAATGCATGAGCTTAAAAAAGTAGCTGTATTACCAGCACTTTCTCAAAGCCAAGTAAGTTTGTGTCAAGTACAGAGTTTGCAATAATGTTCTCATCCATTAATAAATATACTTAAGATCTTATCAAAATAATTCAATTGCTTAGAATTCCCTCAAGGGAATTGTATTCTTATTATCCCTTGCACAGAATAGAGAGGCAAGTGAATCAGTTTATGGATCCAAAACTTTGTGACCTTTAACTCTCCTGTGAGAAACTCGTTGTGCGTAACCACATCTTTAACTTCTGTACCTGTGTGTTGCATCTTGGAAGTCAGAGGAAAGTTGGAGTTCAGATACTGGTGCATCAGACCCACCTTTCTGATCAGCACTGCATCAAGGGGCAGCAGAATCACTTTGAGCTGAGAAGACAAGTCACTGTGCATTTGCACTTTCACCTTTGTATCAGGACCTCTGATGTAAAATGCAGTCCTGTTCAATGTTGGGATCACGACCTTGATGGAAAATGTAAGTGGTGGGTACTTACTATGTAAAGAAATAATCTTAATGTTTTCAAATAAATTACAACTTCAAATGCATGTTTTAATAAATTACTGTATTTTTAATTTTAATTAGTTAAATCATTTTAATATTTACATCTGAATATTGGAGTTATTTAAAAGCATGTAAAAATCCTTTAAGAACGCTCACAACACGCTGGAGGAACTCAGCAGGTCGGGCAGCATCCGTGGAAAAGATCGGTCGACGTTTCCACGAATGCTGCCCGACCTGCTGAGCTCCTCCAGCGTGTTGTGAGTGTTGCTTTGACCCCAGCATCAGCAGATTATTTTGTGTTACCTTTAAGAACAGTTGTGAACAGGGCATCAGGGTTATCCAGGGAAGTGTCTCAGGATCCGTAGCAAAACTAACTGCAAGGTATTCGCAGCAGACAAGGAACCTGAGCAACCAGACCCTTGGGGTTACCAAATGTAAGTGCAGCCATATGGGGTAACATGGAGACTGGAGTGTGTTGAATCCAGTTATGCCAGGTAGGATTTGAATTCACATCACTAAACCTAGTCCAGGACCTTAATGATACAGGATGCATTTGAATTATATCTCACAAGGTGAAATTGTTTTAAACTTTTGATTGCTAAATGGTTTAGTGACTAAGCAGGAACATCATTGATAGAGGCACAAATAGAAATTAAAAATTTCTTCCACTTGAAGTTTCCTAGTCTATGTTCTCAATTGATGAGAATCAACTGAACATGATTTAGGCCAGTGCGTCCACATTAGGTAGGTACTGATTTGCACAGAACAAGTATCTGCAATTGTGGGAATAAACTAAACAATTATTACTTACTAAAATTTAGTTCATGAAAAATATTGGCTGTGTTAAAAGACAGAAGGTGCCCAAAAAACATGGGACTGTTATTCTCCTCTAAGCTTCACTGACAAAGAGTGTCTACCTCTGATGGATCATTCAAAATGAGTGCTGTCGTATCTGTTAATGTATTCACAGCAGGAGAATGAAGCATGTTGTCAGACTGACTTTACAGCTATTCCTTCCTCTGCCTTCAGTGCAAAATGTTGATTAATTGCTCTGCTTTCTTCCCCCTGCATATAAAAAGAGTGTAGTGGCTGTTTTTGTACTTATCATATCATCATATTATCATCATAGGATTCACTAGTTAGATATTTTTCTCTGTGTCAGGAGATTTACATTTGTAAGATATTTTAATTTGGAAAATGGTGGTGTTTAGATATTAGTATTGAATATTTACATATAAAAACTGTATTATAATCCATTGTAAACTTAACTTTCTGGATCTTACAAAGAAGATAGAAGTATGACATGCTTTTAAATAACTTGTTCTGCAAAGGTATTCCTGCTGCCAGCTCCATATACTATAAGCTCTGAACTCTGCACCTCCACTCTGTTTCATAGAGGCTACATAATTTACAATGGCCCATGTACATTAGCTTCATTGTTCTGAGCTGAGTTACCGGATTCATATTACATTAGTAAACTGTCAGCACTATTCTAGCAGATGCACCATTCCCATCATACCTTGGAGGGGTTGCTGGTGTGATCCAAATTTGACTGTTCCACCTGTTGACTGCTGTTGCAACTCTGATTTACAGAAATAATTATAGGGTCTGAAATTCTGAGTCACACAGACAGTGCATGTGATTGGTTGCTGACTCTGCACACATCAATGCCATTGCAAAAACTTACACCCACGAGCAAATTCTAATGTGCTTACTTCAGTTATGTCACAATCTGAGAAAGCAACCAGCAAGAGCAGTATTTATTAAAGGTCTCAAGGGATTCTGAGATTGTCTCCGTCAAGTATATCTAAGCGGTTACAAATGAAAGGCAATGAAGTAATTCCCTGTATAAACTAATATTTCTTCAAGTGGAAGAAATTCCCCACATTTCTTCAAGCGGAAGAAATTTTTAATTTCTATCTATGCCTCTATCAATATTTATATGGGCATCCGTTAGTCTCGTGAGACCATGGATTTGCACCTTGGAAGGTTTTCAGGGCGCAGGCCTGGGCAAGGTTGTATGGAAGACCGGCAGTTACCCATGCTGCAAGTCTCCCCTCTCCATGCCACCGATGTTGTCCAAGGGAAGGGCATTAGGACTCATACAGCTTGGCACTGCAGAGCAACGTGTGATTAAGTGCCTTGCTCAAGGACACAACACACTGCCTCAGCCAAGGCTTGAACCAGCGACCTTCAGATCACTAGACGAACGCCTTAACCACTTGGCCATGTGCCAATCAATAATGTTCCTGCTTAGTCACTAAACCACTTAGCAGTTAAAAGTTTAAAATAGTTGCACCTTGTGAGATATACAGATGTTTGTAATTCAATTGCATCCTGCATCATTGAAGTCCTGGATTAGATTTAGTGATGTGAATTCAAATCCTGCCTGATATAAGAATGTAAGAACAGAAGAAGGAGTGGCCTGTTTGGTCCTTGCATCTGTTCCACCATTCAATAATTTCATGGTTAATCTTCTATTTTAATACAATTGTCCTGCACTAACCCCATATCCTTTGATTTGCTTATTTTCTAAAATTCTATCAAACTTTCTTTTGAATATACTCAGCAATTAAGCCTTGGGCAGAGAATTCCCAAAAATCACCATCCTCTGGGTGAAGAAAATTCCTCAACTCACTACTAAATATTCAACCTCTTATTTTGCTACTGTTCTATACAACTCAGCCAGCAGAAACATTGTCTTAGCATCTATTGTCAAGCCACATAAGGATTTTATACATTTCAGTGAGATCACTTCTCATTCTTTTAAACTCTGGAGTGTACAGGCCCATTCTGCTTAATTTCCCCCAAAAAGTCACTCCCCATCCCAGAAATCAACCTGGTGAATCAACACTGCATCCCCTATAGTGTATCCTTCATTATAAGCCAGATCATAAGATGTTTTTTGAAGGTGAAAAGCAGCATCATACGGGGGTGTGGGGGGGTGATTGATAAGTTCGTGGCCTAAGGTAGAAGGAGTCAATTTTAGAAAACCTAGGACATTTATTTTTCAGCATAGTCCCCTCCTACATTTACACATTTAGTCCAGTGGTCGTGGAGCATACGGATCCCTTCTTTGTAGAAGTCGGCATCTTGGACCTCCAGTAAGTGGTCCACAGCAGGAGTGATTAGTAAGTTGGAGGCCTAAGGTAGAAGGAGATGAGTTATTAATTTCAAACTTTCTGAACAATCACTCAAAGAGTTGAACTGCACGTGCATGTAACAAGAGCTGTGTAACTCATCTCTTTCTACCTTAGGCCACAAACTTATCAATCACCCCTGTTGTGAACCACTTTCTGGAGGTCCAAAATGCCGACTTCTACAAAGAAGGGATCTGTATGCTCCACGACCGCTGGACTAAGTGTGTAAATGTAGGAGAGTACTATGTTGAAAAATAAATGTGCTAGGTTTTCTAAAATTGACTCCTTCTACCTTAGGCCACGAACTTATCAATCACCCCCCCCCCCCCCGTATATATGTATACTTTATTCAAGTTGATCCATTGTTTCTTGGAAATGCAGCTTTTTACATTCTTTCATACTGTCCTGAAATGAATTCAGCACATGTTAGCAGTCGTTGCAGTTGGAAAATTTAAATTCAAGTAATTAAATAAACGTGGAATGAATAGCTAGTGTCAGTAATGGGAACCATGAAACTACAGCTTTGTTATGACGTTCCAAGCAATCTGCTTGCAAATGACCCTCAGTTGAGGGAACCTGTCACCCTTACCCTGTCTGGCCTAGATGTGACTTCAGACCGTAGCATAGTGGTTAGCACAGTCGTATTACAGCTTGGAATGTTGGAGTTTGGAGTTCATTCCCAACATCGTCTGTAAGGATCTGTATGCCCTCCCCGTGGAATGTGTGGGTTTTCCCCAGATGTTCTGGTTTCCTCCCGCAGTCCAAAGATAAATCGGGTAGGTCAACTGGTCATTGTACACTGTCATGTGACTAGGTGAAGTGGGTTTGTCCGGGATTGATGGGGCTGTGTGGCTCGAAAGGTCAGAAGGGCTTACACCTCACTATAAATAATAAAAATTCATATGATTAACCCTTATCCATCTTCTGATATGATGTGTAAGGCACTGAGCTCAGAGTGGACTGAAGAAAGACGATAAATTCCAGACAAGTTTTTGAATGGCAGTCATTTCAGTTATTCAGGTTCATTTATTTATCACGTGTACATCAAAACATACGCTGAAATGTGTCTTTTGGCGTTAATAACCAACACACCTAAGGATGTGCTTGGGGTAGCCGTCAATTTTCACCACACATTCTGGTGCCAACATGCCCACTCTGCTTGGCAGAACAATACAGAATGCAACAAGCAGCAAAACAAGACCCTCTCCTCCCTCTCATATACACACACACACACACACACACACACACACACACACACACACACACGCACGCACACACACACACGCACGCGCACACACACACACACACACACATGCACACACACACACACACGCACACACACACACACACACACACACACTGCAGGAATGGCTTGACAATTAGCCACGGTATGATGAAGCAAAGAAATGGAAAATTACAGCAAGCTTTCTCTTTATCATTGCTCCGTGATCCTGCTGGGACGTACAGTATGTATAGTTGTTTGCTGGATGGAGTGGGATCACCATTCTTTACCATGCAAGTAAACTCTGGCAGGGGTTAATATCTTCAGGAGAACATGAAAAATTGGAAAGGGGGAATAAAGTTTTCCATGTGCTAAACCAAACATGGTCTTAACTCTAAATCAACAAATCCCTGAATTAACATAAAAAATATCTTGGTGGAAATTTCTGGTAGTCTTTATATGGTAAAAACTTTCCACGTAAACTATACATTAGCTCGCAGTAATACAGCAAAGATCAGCAAATGGTTAAAAAAAATAGGAGCTTGTACAAATTTAGCAGCACTGCTAATATTTTTGTACCCTGGGATTATCAGGCAACTGTAGACTGCGCACCTGCAGTGTGCCATATATACAGGTAATTAAGAAGCCGTATGCATGTGTTAGTTTCATATTCAATCACTGGAGCAACTCCACTGAAACCTACTCCAAGAACCTGCAGCTGAGATTTTTCAACACTTGATGCACCTGTTCTCTATACTTAACTAAGAAAACTGGTGCCATTTATCAAGCTAAGTGGTGTTCATTTTGACAGTGTCTGGATAGATATGAGAGACAGTCTTTTAAAATATAGACCCAGTGGCTGCTATTAAATCATGACAGCTATTTGCAAAATGCCGATCATAATGTGAAAATAGACTAGCCCATCTTTGAAATTATAGTATATTCAGGGGTGAATAATTTTAAAAGCTACCAAAAATGAATGGAACTGTTTCTTCGAATGTGGCAAAAACTGATGCACCCTGGAAGGACAAGCATGCCTAGAAATTTGATTGGCAGGCGTTAAATGATTACAGGTCATTTAAAGTTGGAGTAAATCACTCTCATGATGTTTTCAGGGTCAAATCATACAACAGTAAAATTAAATGCTCTTTCATTTGGCTGTATTCAGGTATGGTTGAATGACAATTAAACTTGAACTTGAGCTTGAACCAACCAAATGTATCATGTTATGAGTCAAACTCATGACTTCAAGATAATGACATCAATTCCTATGGGAACTTGGACGATGTTGAATGCAGTGCACTTTGGGGACAATGCAATCCAAATTCCACAGTGCTGAACTGAGAGGCCTGTAAGTACGTTAATTATGCACCTGAATTCTGACAGCATTGATTGCCAAATGCCCCCAATCTAATTTGCTACAGTGGGTGGCATTCCCGACCCTTCTTCTCCAAATGCACCCCCGCCCCCACTATGTGCTATTCTGCTCCATAAATTCACCCTCCTTTTGCCTTCCTATGCATGCTAGTCTCCTCCCTGATAGACCCCTCCCCACCACAAGTGTCATGCCGCATTAAATGCCACTGGCGTCAGCTGCTAATCCGAGACCCCAGACCTGGCATGAGGCTGGATTTGGAAAGCAATAATAGGCAGCACATTTTGACAGATCCTGGGCCTTTCTTAGCTGCAATTAATTTTTGTCATGGTGGGACAATATCCATAATGGTGGTTTTTCACCATGTTAATGCCATTCCCTTTAAGGTGCACTTGAATTTCTAGGCAGCAGATTCTACTAAATGAATTGTACTTGAGGTTTCAGTAATCAGATAGTACTGATGATATGTAGCAGGGACAGGTGCATGCGTTACAATTAGAGAGAAAAAGAATTATGTCATTGTGGATTCAAATTCCAAAGTGGTTTCAAAATACATATTTGGCTAACATTGGGCTCTCTCAGCTTTTTTGTTTGCTCCCAACAAAACTGTTTTAATTTATTGGTATTTGGAAATTATGCAATAGTGGCTTTGCAAATAGAGATTTGGAAATTTTGAGCAAGCTTCAGTGTTAGCCTAAGGTATGAAAATGCTGGCTTCCCCTTACAGTGTAGCTGGAAGGCTATGGATGTCCTTTGGCATCTCATTCGGGTGGCTATTCTTGTACAAGCTGAAGAAAAAATCAACAACAGACTTTTGCGCAAAGAGATCATCCAAGGCAAACCTAAACTTTTACTCTCCAAAATTCACCAATACCTGCATTTCATCAATGCATTATTTTTGTTTGGGGTTGTAAAATACAATTTATTTCTTCCTTCCACCTTTCTTTCTTTCCTCCTTTCTTTCCCTCCTTCCTTCCTTCTTTCCTTCTTCATTTCCTTCCTTCCTTATTTTCTTACTTCCTCCTTTCCTTCCTGCTTTCTTTTTTCCTTGCTTTTTTCCTTCCTACTTTCTTTTTCCTTCTTTCCTTCTTTTCTTTCTTCTTTCTGTCCCCTTTTTCTTTTCTTTCTTTCTTTCCTGTCTTTCTTTCTATCTAGCTATCTTTCTTGCTTTAATATTGAGTTATTAACCCTATTCTGGTTTGTTGTTGAACTAAAACAACTTTTTTATTTAGCATTGGGTGTATTTTGACATTGTGACATTTAATGTTTTGACATTTTACCATTTCAAAAAGGAAACCAGAACACAGCTGGGTAGATAGTAGGGAAGCATGTAATATCAACACTATACACGACTAGATACCCTGAAGCTGAAAAGCATGGAGTAACGGTATGCATTTGATTTTTCTTTGTACAGCCAAGAGCTACACTTGAGTCCAAATAACGGAGATGGCCTGAGAATAGAGTCACAGGGACAACAAACAGTGGGAAGTGAGGGCTGCAACCTGTCTGTAGAGAGGGCTGAGACTATAAAGGCTAAAGAATAGAGAGGCAGCCAATTGTCATATTTCCTGACACCGGATCGTCACCGCAACACAGTCCTAACACTAAAAACTAGAAAAAGCAGAGGGAAAAGATGTTCAAAAGAAAGTTATAACAGGAAACATTTAAAAAGGTAAAAGGTAAGGTGATAGGATTTGTGCAAAACTAATTAAGTTTAACTGCTGTCAATCTCTGAAAACGTAGCGCTCATTCTGCAATGTCACCAGTAATCACACAGTAACATTTGATGGAACAAAATTCAATGGTAATTGTTGGCTTTCTTTATAATCAGATATGTTGTTCAACCAGAAACATGGGAACCAGGCAATATATACACAATTATAACAATGTATAGACATCCTGTATTAGTCCTATGCTAATCATTCACCACGCATGCCAATTTCGATCTTGCTTTTGAATACTCACACTGGCCAGATAACACATTTTCAAGAATTTGCTTTCTCCCATTTTATAACAGGTGTTGAGTTAATCATGGAAGGGTGAATGTGTTTTTTTCAAATAGTCAAAGGAAGACATTGTATGCATTATAATAGGATAGAGCTTTATTTACACTTGTAGTCCTCTCTGGTTTCCTTTTTTAAATTAATTCTTTGTTATTTCTTGGTTTAATTATGGGCAAAGCAAGCACACAAAATATTTTTTCCAAATTTGATTTCTCCCTATCAAAAATGGAGAGCAACATCTTTTGCTTTCAGGCTCAGTTTGATAGCAAAACCTTTGGTATTGTTTTGAATATAAAGTCAAAAATGATTGGGATTATCATATTCTCTCTGAGGAAAATGGTAAGGGATTTAGTTACACAAAAACTAGAACCACAATTACTGGTCAACAATAAAGATGTCCATCTTTTTTGATGAAAGAGCTTGTAGTCAAAACCTAAACCTCTTGCATCATGGTTTCCTTCTCGGCTTATCTTTCTTTCCATTTCCTAATCTTCTTTTATAACTCAAATGGGCCAGGCTAGCTCTACCTGTATTCCTAAACCTCACACACTTGATTCTGCAGATAATCTAATCAGTTATTTTGTTATCAAAAATCTACTGCCAGTCCTTCAGTGCAGTGACTGCAAAGTATTTTTAGGCTGTACGTGACAACATCATGTCAAAGAAACAGCTGTTGATTAATGACATATGTCTACAAATCAGTCTAATCATGAGGTTAAGACAATCCCAAATAGCCCGAGCCTTGCTCTCATGGTGTATGATATTATCTGATCTCATTCTTTAAATTGCAAATCTGTAATTAGTCAATGTAAGTTTACCCTCACCAAATGAGAAATACATACCGTGAACTGGCTGATTTTCATATTGATGATGGTTCACACATTTGAGTAACTTCTGCATACTGTCAAGAGTAACAATTTTCTACTGTTTCGGTTTTCTAGCAAAATGGTGTTTGTAAATGCTGTCTACATTATGAAAGAAGTTGTCTTAGGACCGACCAATGATTTCCTCTACAATCCTTCAAAAAGGGGGTAATACGACTTAACTCACATCCACTGATGAAATTTCAACAGATGCACAGGACAGCACAGAAGCACAGCAGTTAGCATCACACTCGAACAACACCAGCAACCCGGGTTCTATTCTACCACTGTCATTGATCAGTCCTGAGACAACCCCACTTTCTTAATGTAGACAGGGCTGGAAGCTCCACCAGGACCTCCCCTTTTAACTTACTGATTGCTAGGCACCTCATCCAATCCCCACCAGGTCACCAACCACCAATCAAGATTATTGTTTAATGTAATTTCATGTACACAAGTGTAAAGGAGAACACTTTGCCCTTTGTCTTCTATTGGTAAGACCCTCCTATGCCCCCAACCCTCTAATCACTTGACCCTCCAATGTCCTGATTGCCTGACCTTCTAGTTTTCATTATCTGACTCACTGATATTCTGATCGCTTGTGTTACATACCCCGTAACTGGGTTGCCAAACCAGCAGAAATGGACCACTTAGTTGGAGTCTGGTTTAACAGAAGCTAATAAAATTTTATTAAAGAAATAAGTAACACAGTACTCTAATCGTAAGGATATAAATGCAACAGGTTAGCAATGATAAAACACACATGTACACAGAACTAGGATAATAGGAATCAACAAAGCTCTATCGCAGTCTAGGGGTAAAATGATCAGTCTCAAGTGACGCAGAGTTCAGTTCAGCTTAGTACAGTTTGCAGTAATCGCTGTTGTGCCATTGGAGAGAGAGAGAGAGAGATAGAGATATGCAAATCTGATTCAGCAGACCTTTGATATTCTTTGCAGTTGGCTTTTGGGCAGACCCTTTTTTATGTCTTCTGTGGTCACTGACTGTGACCCCTCCGTTCCGGATACGACCGTTCTTCCGCGGTGAACCCGGCACCCAAGCAAGGGCGGACACACACACCAGGTTCCCGCCGATCGTACCCTTTCACCCTGTGCATCTATGGTCGGTTCCCGCGACCAGACCTCCAAACTTCCACCAACTTGTGGGGGCACACCACTCTTCCAAGGTCTCGTTACCTCGTGATTTCGTGATGTGTGTCGTGCCTTAACGAAACTGTTCTTTTTATCCCCCTGCTGGGGTATCGCCTGTCCATCAAACTTCAAACAGTTCAGGTTCAAAGCAATCGGTCTGTCAATATTCTGAAATGTGTTTCTTTCTCGTTAATCTCTCTCTTTTCTCTTATTAGCATTTTGAATGTTTCTCCATTGTCTCACTTATCTCCCTCATTTGCATCAATCTTTTGATAACTTGGTTTTTCATCACACTTGAAACTTCAACATTCTGAAGAGACAATCCTCTGAAGTCCAATTGATTGACACTCCAATATCCTGAATGCCTAACTCTCTGCTCAAAAATATTTGGCCCTACAATATCCTTAGCATCTCATCCTCTGATGTAATGATTGCCCAACCTTCCAATTGTCCAGCTTCCAACATTTTGATTGACTTATCCTCGGATCATCTGATACTTTAACCTTCCAATGGAAAGGTACATCACATCCGGAGTTTCTCCGGTTTGCAGACGATTTCCCTCCACGCCCCTCTGACGTAGTGGGGAACCGCGCCCAAGGCAAGTTACAGCAGTGGTTTGCCATTGCCTTCTGCCAGGTGAGTTTCCAAAGAGATCACCAGCTCGTAACCCAGCACGGATGGAAAGTGTGCAGGGGAGCTGGATGGATTCGACCTCGGGACCTTTCGTCCCAAAGTCCAGCACTGATGCCACTACATCACCAGCCGGGTCAACCTTTCAATATTTGAGGGAAAACATTCCAATATCCGAGGGAGGAAAAAAAGCAGAATCTACAAACTCAATTATCCCCCACCCTCATGCTGTACCCATCTTGAGTCCTCTGATGGGTTGTCTTCATTATCCTCTGATAGCTGACTACCCAACCCTCCACTGCCATTTTCACACCTCCAGCCCTTTTTGTCATCCCCTCATCTTCCCCTTTCCATCTATACCTGGTCTCAGATAAAGCATTTTTCCTCATGGGCTTAATGAGAATGCAAAGATATAAGTGCAATGCAACTGCTCCGGTAATTAGATTAGATTAGATTCAACTTTATTGTCATTGTGCCAAGTACAGATACAACGCCAATGAAATGCAGTTAGCATCTGACCAGAGATGCAAAGAATAGTGTTATTTACAAAATAACTGCGAATAAAAAGTAAGTGCTACAGCACACAAATATAAAAGTACTGAGACAGTACAATATGGGTGCAATACTGCTTAGCGCTGTGATGTGAGGTTCAGCAGGGTCACAGCCTCAGGGAATAAGCTCTTCCTGTGCCTGCTGGTGCAGAAGCAGAGACTCCTGTAGCGCCTACCGGATGGGAGGAGAGTAAAAAGTCCACGGTTAGGGTGAGGTGCATCCTTGATAATGCTTTTCACCTTGCCCAGGCAGCGTTTATGGTAGATGTTCTCAATGGTGGGCAATTGGGTGCTGATATTCCGCTGGGCAGTTTTCACCACACGCTGGAGTGCTTTGCGGTTGATACGGGACAATTGCCATACCACACTGAGATGCAGTTGACATTGCAGGAGACATTGGACCTTATTCTGTAGATACTTGAAGAATGGGTTGCTTTTCAAGTTTGCCACATCAGTCATTTGATGCACTGTGCTGTGACCATATTTTGAGCCTTTTTAAGAGTCATTGCCAGATCACCATTTCCGAGGCTATCACTCCCTCAGTTCAGCACTGAACGCAAGCTATTTCAGCTGCTCAAGTCTGTAAATTTAGAATTGAACCCATGACTTCCCAAACTGCCACTGATCCAGTCTAGTCATTATGAGGAGGCCCTGTCAACAATACAAGAGATTCTGCAGATGCTGGAACTAGAGCAACACACATAAAATGCTGGAGGAACTCAGCAGGGCATGCATCTATGGAAATGAATAAACAGTTGATAATTTGGGCTGAGATCCTTCATTACGACTGGACAGGAAGGGGAAAGATGCTAGAATAAGAAGGTGGGGGGGTGGGGAAGGAGGACAAGCTAGAATACGATAGGTGAAGCCAGGTGGGTGGGAGAGGAGAGACGAAGTAAGAAGCTGGGAGGTGATAAGTGGAATGGCTAACACAAGAAAATCTACAGATGCTGGAAATGCGAGCAACACCTACAAAAATGCTGGAGGAACTCAGCAGACCAGGCACCATCTATGGAAAAGAGTAAACAGTTGACATTTCGGGCTGAGATCCTTCATCAATCTGGATGTTTACCCTTTTCCATAGATGCTACCGCCCTTGCTGAGTTCCTCCACCACTTTGTGTGTAGGTGATAAGTGAGAAGGGCAAAAGGCGGGAGAAGGAAGCATTCTGATTGGAAGGGACAGTGGATCATGTGAGAGAGGTGAGGAGAAGAGATTAGAGGCCAGAGGAGGAAGAGGGAGGGGAAAATCTACTGGAAGTTGGAAAAAATCAATGTGCATGCCATCAGGTTGGAGGCTACCTCGATGGAATATGAGGTGTTGCTCCTCCAACCTGAGAGTAGCCTCACCGTGGCAAAAGAGGAGGCCATGGACCGACATGTTGGAACAGGAATGGGGATAGGAATTGAAATGGTGGGCCTTCAGGAAATTCCACTTCTTGCAGATGGAACTGAAGTGCTAGACAAAGCAGTCCCGCAATCTACATTGGGTCTCAACGATGTAGAGGAGGCCACATTGGGAGCACCAGATATAGTAAATGACCCCAACAGGTTTGATGGTGAAGCGTTACTTCATTTGAAAGGACTGTTTGGGGCTCTGAATGGCGGTGAGGGAGGCGGTGAATGAGCAGATGTATCACTTCTTCCGCTTACAGGGATAAGTACCAGGAGGGAGATTAGTGGGGAGGGATGAATGGACAAGGAAATCACAGAGAGGGTGAGCCCTGCAGAAAGCAGAGGTTGGGCGCGGGAGAAAAAGATGCGCTTGGTGGTAGGATCCCGTTGAAGATGGTGGAAGTTGTGGAAAATAATGTGTAGGATGTAGAAGCTCATGGGGCAGTAGGTGAGGACAAAAGGAATTCCCTGTGGGAAGATGGGATGATTGAGGATGTCTGGGAAATGGAGGAGATGCAGGTAAGGGCAACATCACTGGTGGAGAAGGTTGAACAAGGTTCTCGTCTGTGGATCTGAATGAATAAACCATGGCTGTCACAGACTTTATAAAAACAGTTGTGTATGAGTGTGTCCACAAAATCATTCAGAATCTTCCCCAACCAGTAGCCCTGGATGAATCATGAGATCTGAGATTTGCTGAGGACCAGATTAGAGGCATTCAAGTCTGGTGACGAAGAAAGTTGCGAGAAGTCCAGGTATAAGACCATAAGATGATAAGACATAGGAGCAGAATTAGGCCATTCGGCCCTTTGAGTCTGTGCCACCATTCCATCATGTCTGATCCCAGATTCCTCTCAACTCCATACACCTGCCTTCTTGCCATAACCTTTGATGCCCTGACCAATCAGGAAATTATCAATTTTCACTTCAAACATACCCATAGTCTCGGCCTCCACAGCTGTCTGTGGCAGAACTTACCACAGATTCACTACTCTCTGCCTAAAAAAATCCTACTTACCTCTGTTCTAAAAGGTTGCCCCTCCATGTTGATGCTGTGCCCTCTAGTTCTGGACACTCCCACCATAGGAAACATCCTCTCCACTTCCACTTTACCTAATCCTTTCAACATTCATTATGTTTCAATGAGATCCCCACGCATTCTTCTAAATTCCAGTGAGTACAGGCCCAAGGCTTCTAAACGCTCCTCTTATATTAACCCCTTCATTCCCAGAATCATTGAATTATCCTCGTGAACTCCTTTGGTCTCTCTCCAATGACAACACATCCTTTCTGAGGTATGGTGCACAAAACTGTTGACAGTACTCCAAGTGCGGCCTGACCAGTATCATATAAAGCCTTAGCATTATCTCCTTGTTTTTATCTTCTATTCCCTTTGAAATGAATGCCAACATTGTATTTGCCTTCTTAACCACAGACTCAACCTGTACATCAGGGGTAGGCAACCTACGACCCGCGGGCCAGATCTGGCCCATGAGTAAATATTGGGATGCTATGCTTATCTGGCCCGCGAGTGGTTTTTCCTTATTCTGAGTGTTTCACATGACCACAATGGTGGACAAGCATGGCGTCTTGATACACTGGCCCCAGGTTCCGTTTTGTTCCAAACCAAACGCCGGTATATACGAGTGACGGGAAGGCAGATTATTTTGTTAATATGTATTAGATACTCTCCGTGCACACGCTGGTTTTCAGATGGGATCATTCAAATTTGTAAACAGAAACAGCGTCACTGTGTTTTAACAAGAAATCCATGCTAAACACCCAGATATTTACATGTGCTACGATACTTGTTGAATAACTCGTGTTTCGAAATAAAATCGAAGAAAAAAATTCCAATGGCAATGAATGCAAAACGCAGGAAGGTAGATACTGAGTGCCGAGATTTCCAAAACACTTGGACACTCGATTACTTCTTCATCGAGCAAGCTGGGAAACCAGTTTATCTCATTTGCCTAGAAAATGTTGCTGTGAAGAAGGTGGCAAATATCAGACGACATTACGAGACCCGCCATAGTGGAAATTTTAACAAGTTTACTGGGCAAGCAAGCAAAGATGAAGTTGAGCGAATGAAGGCTAGTTTCAGAAAACAAACGTCATTTTCGCCAAGTAAAGTAGTGAAAATGAAGCAAATACTCGTGCCAGCTACAAAGTCTCAAAACGTATTGCAGAGAAGATGAAGCCTTTTACAGATGGAAAGTTTGTCAAAGAATGTTTACTGGCAGTGGTGGATATTGATTGTCCTGAAAAGAAATATTTATTTGCATCTATCAGCCTGTCAGCAAGAATGATCACATGGCAAGTTGAAGAAATGTCAGCAGATGTTAACAGTTGCTTAAGGGATGCCTGCAACAAATTGCAATTTTTTTCAATTGCGCTTGATGAGAGCATAGACTTGAGAGACACTGCTCAACTTACAGTATTTGTGCAAGGACTGACCTCAACTTTTCAAATTTTTGAAGAGTTTATTCAATTAATTCCCATGAAGGACACAATTACTGGAGCAGAGATTTTTGAAGCTTTGTTGAAAATGATGTCGGAAGTGAAACTTAATGTGTCGAAGCTAATTGGCATCACAACTGATGGGGCACCAGCAATGGTGGGACAGAGAAAAGGCATCATCGCATTGCTGCAAGGACAAATGGAAAAACTTGGTTAAAACCTGGTTATAAACCCTAAAACCCGGTTAAAATTCATTGCATTATCCATCAAGAGGCATTATGTGCCACGTCTTTAAAATTAAAAGATGTTATGGACATTGTTGTGAATTCATTAATTTGAGGCAAAACATAACTAGATGTATTTAAATGGATAATTCCCATATTTCAAGTTTTTATGGCATTTATCTGGCCCACCGTCTGCTCATTAACACGTGATCCGGCCCACAGAGGAAAAAGGTTGCCGACCCCTGCTGTACATTAACTTTCTGGGAGTCTTGTACATGGGCTCCTAAGTCCCTTTGCACCTCTGATGTTTGAATTTTCTCCCAATTTATATAATAAGTCAGCACTTTTGTTCCTTAATGCATTATCATACATTTCCCAACACTGTATTCTATCTGCCACTTTTTGCTCATTCTTCTAATTTGTCTAAGTCCTTCTGCAATTGCAGTGCTTCCTCAGCACTACCTACCCCTCCACCTATCTTTGTGTCATCTGCAAACCTTGCTACAAAGCCATCAATTTCACTATCTAAATCATTAACAAACAATGTGAAAAGTAGCGGTCTCAATACTGACCCCCGAGGAATACCACTAGTCACTGACAGCCAACCAGAAAAGGCCCCCTTTATTCCCACTCACTGCCTCCTACCTGTCAGCCATTCCTCTATCCATGCCAGTGTCTTTCCTGTAATACCATGGGATTTTATCTTGTTAAACAGCCTCATGTGTGGCACCTTATCAAGTGATTTCTGAAAATCCAAGTAAATGACATTCACTGCCTCTCCTTTGTCCACCCTACTTGTTAATTCCTTGAAGGACTCTAACAGATTTGTCAGGCAAAATTTCCCTTTACAGAAACCATGCTGACTTTGACTTATTTTATCATTAGTCTCCAAGTACCCCGAAACTCCATTGAGACCTTCCTGTGTGACATCCAGAATGCCATCTCTTGGGCAAAGTGGCAATTCCTATCTATAACCGAATCAACGAAGGATGTTTGTCAATTGTGCAAGTCTTGAATGCCATCACCTTTTACAAAGTAAAATCAAGTGACATAGGCTCCAGTTCCAGATGAGCTCAATGCCTTCCATCCTCGCTTTGATCAGCAAAACATGAAGGATTCATCATGAAGGTCCAGAGCCCCTGATGATCCTGTGATTTCAGTATCTGAGGCCGTCGTGCAAGCAGCCTTCAAGACAGTGAATCCATGAAAAACAGTGGCCCAGATGGCTTACCTGTTCACGTTCTAAAGACCTGTGCTCATCAAATGGTTGGAGTGTTCACTGAGATCTTTAACCTCTCACTTTGCAGTCTGTGATACCCGCCTACTTCAAGCAGAATGTGGTAGCCGGTCTCAAAGACTGTTGCCCAGTAGCACTTACATCCACAGTGATGCAGAGTTTGAGTGGTTGGTGATGAAACATATCAATTCCTACCTGAAAAGTGACTTGGATCTGCTCCAATTTGCCTACAGGTCCACAGCAGATGCCATCTTATTGGTTCCTCATTCAAACCTCAAACCTCTGAACATCAAAGTTGCTTACATCAGGGTGCTCTTTATCGATCACATTTCAGCATTCAACAACATCACCCCCTTAAAACTAATCAATAAGCTTCAAGCCCTTGGCCACAATACCTCCTTATGCAATTGGGTCCTTGATTTCCTCACTTGCAGACACCAGTCAGTTCAGATTGGCAACATCTCCTCCACAATTTCCATCAGTACAGGTGTACCACAAGGCTGTGTGCTTATCCCCCTGCTCTACTCGCTTTACACTTGTGACTCCCCACCATTGAGAACATCTACATGGAGCATTGTCGTAGGAAAGCAGCAGCCATCTTCAAGGTCCCCACCGCCCAGGTCATTCTCTCTTCTTGCTGCTGTCTCAGGAATCACACAGCCAGGTTCAGGAACTGTTATTACCTCACAACCATCAGGCTCTTGAATCAAAGTGGATAACTTCACTTAACTTCATCTTGCCCCATCACTGAAATGTTCCCACAGCCAATAGACTTTTTGTCTCATGTTCTCGATATTTTGTTATTTATTTATTATTATTTCTTTCTTTTTGTATTTGCACAGTTCGTTGAATGCCCAAATTGGTGCGTTCTTTCATTGATTCAATTATGGTTATTATTCTATTATGGATTTATTAAATATGCCCAGAAGAAAATGTACCTCAGGGATCTATATGATGACATATGACATATATACTTTGAACTTTGAAGATTTTAGAAGACTTGTACATTTTCAGGTTGAGGGATCAAGTTAGGCTGGCTTTTCATAATTACATGCCCTAATGTTAAGGATTTTATAATTAAATACAACACATTGATAAGAAAGTTCATTAATCTATGTGGTGTGACCATGTAGGGGTTTTGCAATGCTGTGTGAGTGAACAGGTTGTATTCTGTTCTCTTCTTCACCCAGGAAATAATTCCAGATGATGCTAGCAGTTTTGGGTCAGATCAAAGTGGAAGTAATTATGCCTTCATACCTGGATCAGATTCAGATTAGCCACGGTTGTATTGGGCTTGGGTCTGTTTTTAATTTTACACCCTGGCAGATATCCAGTTCCAGGACTTCTTAGTCATTTCACCTGAATGGCTGTCCCCAGTTTGGGCAACAGAAGCAGTAGACCACTCAACCAAGGGAGTATCACAGCCACACTCAGATCTGGACCGGTACCTAATTTCCACCTACCACTGCCTCCACTTTGCCCTCTGGGTTAACATGATGGATATTAACCAGTTCCAAAGCCAGCCAGAAATCGAGCCTAGCTTCGAGGATCTTATTGTTGGATTTCCGCTTTTGGCTGAGATTAGCTGTCGCAGCACTGATCCAGCAGTTGATGTTCAAACTTCAGAAAAAGTTAAAAGTAAATTTATTATCAAATACATACAGTGTATGTTACAATATACTTACTACCTTGAGGTTAATTTTCCTTCAGGCATTCACAATAGAATTTTAACAAAAACTATACATAGAGAAAATCTAACAAGCGCCAATGTGCAAGAGAAGACAAACTGTGCAGATAAAGATAATGTTGAGAACATGAGTTGTAAAGAGTCCTTGAAAGTTGGTCTGTAGATTGTAGAATCGTTTCAGAATAGTGGTGAATGAAGTTATCCAGACTGGTTCAGGAGTCTGATTGATGTACTGTTCCTGGACGTGGTGGTGTGGGACCTAAGGCTTCTGTACCTTCTGCCTGATGGTAGTAGAGAGATAGGAGCATGGGCTGGATGGTGGGGTTTTTGATGTTGAATGCTGGTTTCCGTGACAACGCTCCATGTGCACTCAAAGGCCACTTTATTAGGGACACCTGTACACCTGCTGGTTAATGCAGCCAGTCATCTGGTCGCAACTCAATGCATTAAAGCATGCAGACATGGTCAAGAGGTTCAGTTGTTGTTCAGACCAAACATCAGATTGGGAAAGAACCGTGATCTAAGTGACTTTGACTGTGGAATGATTAGTTTTGCCAAACAGGGTAGTTTGATTATCTCAGAAACTACTGATCTGCTGGGATTTTCACACCACACAGCAGCCTCTAAAGTTTACAGGGAATGGTGCAAAAAACAATAAACACCCAGTGAGCGGCAGTTCCGTGGGTGAAAATGCCTTGTTCATGAGAGAGGAAAGAGGAGAATGGCCAGACTAGTTCAAGCTGACAGGAAGGTGACAGTAACTCAAAAAAACCACATGTTACAACAGTGGTGTGCAAAAGAGAACCTTTGAATGCACAACACATTGAACCTTGAAGGGAATGGGCTGCAGCTGCAGAAGACGACCAATATACCAATATGGCCACTTTATTAGGTACAGGAGGTAGCTAGTAATCTGACTACTGAATGTAAATGTACTCATTGATGGGGAGAGTTTGTCTGCAATGGACTGGGCTGTATCCATCACTTTTTGTAGCCTTTTCCACTCCAGGGCTTTGGTATTTCCATACCAAGACATGATACAACATATTAGGATAATCTGATGACAAAGAAGGCACAACAACGCCTCTATTCCTGAGCTCCATGGCCACGTCACTCTTTCCCAAATCCCAAATATCTGTGGATTAATTCTTTCAACATTTTTTTTGGTATTTATACTGAAAAAATACATTTTGGAAACTTAAGTAACTTTCAGAAATTTATATGACCTGTAGAGAATCAAATGTGTCCACATATTCTTTTAGAGGTAACTTTACTTCGAATGCAAAGACCCTTTGCTTCATTCACAAGTGGTAGCAATCCTGACCATTGCTGGTACAAATCCCTGACTTCAGCAGATGCTTTACAGGAGAGTGCTGATATGGAATGACAGATGAATGAGGTTCTGCTGCAGCAGTTGTGAGAACGGATATTACAAGTTTAATTTAGACATAAATTTTAAGGTTTGACTCTGATAGAACCCAGAGTCTATAAGCTAAAATATTTTAATAACCACATCATTGATTCTTGCACATGATCTATCTAATCTCACAAATGCTTAAAAGTATTTTTTGGAATATTTTAACTTTGAACTTCCAATAATTCCACCTAAACCCTACAGCCATTTAAAATATCATAATGATGGATAATTCAAGCATTTTGTTCATTTTTCACAAATTTTTAAATGTTGGCTTAATTTTAGTATGTTGACTTAATTTTGTCAATGAATGAGAGACTGTGAAAGACTGCAATTGTGAAGTCTGTGGAAAGGGTGCAGAAGAAACGTACCAAGTTGCTGCTTGGATCAAAGGGCACGAATTACAAGGAAAGGTTGGACATACTACAGTTGTTCTCCCTAGAGCATTGGAGGCTTGAGGGAGACCTGATAGAGGATTTTAATATAATGAGAGGCATAGATAGGGTGAATAGTCAGAATCTTTTCCCGGGTAGAAATGTCAAACACAGAGGACCACAGAGTGGGCAAGTTTAAAGGTCACATGAGGGACAGTTTTTTTTCCCATAGGGAATGATATGTGCCGGGAATGGGTTACCAGGGGTAGTAGTAGAAGCAGGCAGTTTGGCTGAGTTTAAGAGACTGTTAGATAAGCATGTGAACTTGTCCTTTTGTCCTTGGAGGATGAGAGGTGACTTGCTAGAGGTGTTTAAGATGATGAGAGGCATTGATTGTATGGATAGCCAGAGGCTTTTTCCCAGGGCTGAAATGGCTAACATAAGGGGGCATAGTTTTAAGATGCTTGGAAGTAGGTACAGAGGGGATAACAGGGGTAAGTTTTTCACACAGAGAGTGGAAAGTGAGTGCAATACACTGCCGGTGACAGTGGTGGAGGCAGAAACAACAGGGTCTTTAAAGAGACTCTTAGAAAGGTACATGGAGCTTAGAAAAATATAGAGGATGTGGTAGGAAAATTCTAGGCAGTTTCTAGAGTAGGTTACATTGTTGGCACAACATTGTGGGGTGAAGGGCCTGTAATGTGCTGATGATGTCTATATACTATGTTCTATAAATATGAGGGGATTGGAGGAATACGGATGATGCACAGAAGAAGGCTGTTTAGTGTAAATTGGCATCAAGGTTGGGACATCATCATGTGTAGAATGGTCTGTCCAATGCTGTACAGTTCTATGTTCCATGTAATATTTTCAATCAATTTTATACAGGATTGTCCTTCCTAGCTCTTCATCCCCATTTTGTGCAGAACTCCCCAAACAAGAATGGAGCACAAAAGCATTGTCTGCATCAGAATATTACATTAAGTTTTATCACTCAAGACTCTCCCAGACACACAACATTTTGAATTAATGTTCCATTTTCTTGCAATTTTTACCCATATTCTAAAGTAAAATACCCAGCTTGGCTCGGTGTCTCCTCTGAGATGTGGGTTTAAACCAAACCATAGAAACTTGTCAGATATTTTAAATAGTGAACAAGATATTAACTCGAGGACCCCTCTGGACTGGTGAATAATCTGTGATGCAAACAATTTGGGGGTAGGTTCTCCCCTGTCTGAGCCAGTTGTGAAAAGCAATATGCTATCTGATCATTGTCACCTTGCTGTTTGTTGGACCTTGCTGTGCACAACTTGGCAGCTATTTTTGATGCATTACAACAGCAACCAGACTTCAAAGGAACATACTTTGCTGGCTGGAAAGCATACTGAGACATCCTGAGGTCATAAAAGGTGAAACAGGAATGTAGGTTCTTTCCTTTCAATTTTCCTTTACAAATTCCCATCAGGCGAAATCTTACATTATTGCACCCCAGCTAATAGGCTATTTAAACATAAAACCATGTTGTCTGCCTCTGCGGTCACCTGACCATTCCTTTCAGTGGAAAAAAATCTGGCAAGCACAGGAACAGGGAAACACAGCCACAATGATACATTGGTTCTTTTTATTTAAATATATTTGTTGTAATTTAAGATATAAAGCAAGACATTTGGCAGGAATCAACAGACAATGTTGCAACTGGTAACCCACTGTCAAGCGGACTTTGACCTAGATTTACATGAAAACTTCATCCCACTTTTTCTTGACCTCGTGAAGAGAACAACTGGACATCAGTCAATGGGACCTTTGACCTTATTTGGCAATTATCATTTGTGCTCAATAGGAGGTGGATCATAGTTTGATCAAGGTGGGAATTTGATGATACATTTCAGATTAGTTGGAGAAGCACAATACACCAAAGCCATTCTGCAAAACCTGGCAACCACATTATTAGCAGCTAATGTCTTGTTCTATATCATATCTGGCTGACATTGTTTCCATTATAACACTCTTATATGTGATTGGTGATTTCTTCATCAGTTCCAATCTAGGCCAGTGTTCCCAACCTTTTTTTATATCATGGACCCCTACCATTAACCAAGGAGTCCATGGACGCCAGGATGAGAACCCCTGATCTAAGCAGATGTCCTACTTTTGAAGCGTCCAGTCTTTGTATACGATTTTCACATGGTTATGGTAGCTATCTGGAACAAGCTGACAGAGACCATAAGACAAAGGAGCACGATTAGACCAATTGACCCATCGAATCTGCTCCTCCATTCCATCATGGCTAACTTATTATCCCTGTCAGCACCATTCTCCTCCCTTTTCCTGGTAACCTCTGATGCCCTTACTAATCAAGAACCTATTAACCTCTGCTTCATATATACCCAATGACTTGGCCTCCACAGTCATCTGTGGCAATGCGATGCTATAGGCAGATACAATTATGTCTAAAAGGCATTTGGACATGGAATTGGATAGGAAAGGTGTAGAGGGATGCAGCCTAGGTAGGATTATTGTAGATAGTGGTCAGCGAGGACAAGGTGGGCAGTAAGGGCCTGTGTCTATGCTGTATGATTGTGTCTGTTAAAAGAGTCCTCAGCAAGACTTCCCAAGCAGAACTAGAGAACTCCCTCTAGAATATATCATCATAATGATGTGTAGGTAGACTTGACGTCTGTCTGCAAGTTATTTTGTCATCCATAAACAAAGCCACCTTCCATTTTGCCAAGCTAATTGCCAGAAGAAAAAATTTTGCATCACTTTGCTGCCTGTGCTTCATGAGGCTGGAAAGCTTCAATGAAAATACAAAAGATGCAGATGCTGGAAATCTGAAGTAAAATCAGAGAATGCTGGAGTCACTCACCAGGTAAGGCAGCATCTATGGAAAGAGAAACAGAGTTAGTGTTTCAGGTCAAAGACCCTTTGTCATAACCTTCTGGAAAGGTGCAATCTTCTGTTAGATCCTCATTTCTTGACCTCACTTTTATACTGCTGCATGAAGCCACTTACTACCAAGGAGAATAAAAGGCATGTATTGGGACAGTGACAATTCAAGTTTCCCTGTAATTTTGAAGCTGCTTATTAGATTCAGCAAAATTTATTTGATAATATTTGTAGCTAAGAAGTGGCAGTTTTACAAATGTCTTGCATGTGCACTAAAATAGGTGATGTGGTTATCGGGAATTACAAGGGGATCTTGACCAGCAAGGTATGGGCCGAAGAATGGCTAATACAGTGTAGTTCATATTAGTGAGAGGTGTTCCAATTTGGGAAGACATATCAGGGTAGATATTTCACTGAACAGCCCTGCACTGTGAATTGTTATAGAACAAAGGGACTTTGAAGTGCAAGCACACAGATTGTGATGTAATGTTGCAGTTGTATAAGATGTTGGTGAAGCTGCATTTCGAATATTGTGTTCAGCTTTGGTCACTCCGTCACAGGAAAGATGTAAAACTGGAAAGAGTGCAGAGGAAATTTATGAGGATGTTGCCAGGACTTGAGGTTCTGAATCTCTGAATCTTTGAGAGAGATTGAGCAGGCTGGGACATTACAATTGGAACATAGGAGAACTGTGGGTGGGTGAGGGGAGTCTTAAACAGGTGTAAAAATCATGAGGGGCATGGATAGGATGAATGCACATAATTTCATTTCTCCAGGGTTAGGGAACCAGAATCAAAGGGAATCACAAACATGAGGAAATCTGCAGATGTTGGAAATCCAAGTGTTTGTTGCCAGAACTAAAGGGCACAGATTTAAGGTGGGAAAGGAGATTTAATAGGAACTTGACACTGAACTCTCTCATCCAGAGGACAGTCAATAAATGAAATAAGCTGCCAAAGGAAGTTGCTTATGAAGGTGCATTAACAACATTTTAAAATGATATTCATGAATAGGAAATGTTTAGAGGGATATGAACCAAACACAGGCAAATGGGACAAGCTTCTTGGTCAGCATGGACAAGCTGGGCTGAAGGGCCTGTTTCTATGCTGAATGACTCAAAGCCTCTACATATAGTGATATCTACAACATTTTGCAAATACATATTTATAGATTGTGAACAAGCAAAGCCACAAGTACTAAAATAAAATGCTCACCATTTGAGAGAGAGACATTGTACACATTTCAATTTGCTTACCTTTCATCAGAATGACAGACAGTTAGAATATAACACATTTTAAGCAAGTGTAGAGGCCGGTGTAGTTATTGGGAAAGAAAGGAAGAAAAAACAAATGCAGCCATGACAAAAAAATGTTGGTGGTGAAAATGCATCAAATACTCAATGTTCAAGCAATGTCAAAAGGGAAAAATAAGGAAACTGAGGCAGTGTTCCGAGTTGTTGATTTTTTTTCATCAGAATTGAGGTTAAAAGTAAAACACACTTTAGGATGAAAGGGATGTATGGTCGGTGTTGAGAAAACACACATGTCTATGATAATATAGAGGACAGGAGAAATTAAATGACAAAAGGACGGAAGAGAATGGTAAAGGATTGTGGATAATAAAAGGAAGATCTGAATGGAGTGCATATTGGGGAAGACAAATGATTATCAGGTGTTACCAGCAGAAAAAACACAATAGAAGTCTATCATTGTTGGAAATATGAGATTAAATGACTGGAGTTATTGATTGTCTGAAACAAAAAAGTTCAATGTTGACTTGTGACACTGATAGATTAGATTATGAGGACATACAGTCCTCTTTTATTGTCATTTAGTAATGCATGCATTAAGAAATGATACAATATTCCTCCAGTGTGATATCACAGAAACACAGGACAGACCAAGACTGAAAAACTAACAAAAACCACATAATTATAACATATAGTTACAACAGTGCAACAATACCATAACTTGATGAAGAACAGACCATGGCACAGTAAAAAAGTTCAAATTCTCTCAAATGTCCCACATCTCACTCAGACAGGAGAAGGAAGAAAACTCTCCCTGCCATGCCCGACCACAGTCCGACTCTTAGTCGTCCGAAAACTTCTAGCTTCCGATCAGCCCTCCAACACCGAGTACCAAGCACCGTCTCTATCCGAACGCTTCGACCTCAGCCTCGGTCGCCAGCAGCAGGCAAAGCCGGGGATCTTGGGGCCTTCCCTCCGGAAGATTCTCGATCGCCCAGTAACAGCAGCAGCGAACCAGCATTTCAGGAATTTCTCTGGATGTTCCTCTGTGCTTTCATGTCTGTCTCCATCAAATCAGAATTGTCCACGGCCCCTATTACAGATACGATATCATTTCACTGGAGAGCTCGCGTGCTGCATCGCGCTGCCTCCTACCTATTTACAAGAACCCATCATTCCACTTTAAATATATTCGATGACTGTGTTTGTACAAGATCATGGACAAGGGTAGAAAAAATTTGCTTTCCTCTTCGCAGTATCTCTGGATCTTCTTCCATTCTATTCTCATTTTAGTCTCATGAATGCTATCCATCAGAATCTAAAATACCATATAACTTAAACAAGTTAACATAATAGCTTCTTAATTTCTTTGTACTGTTACATTAACTATTAGGCATTCTTCACCATTTACTGAATTGCTGTTTGCCTTTCTTAACTGTTAGATCCAATATTCACTGTTTAAAGAAATAGTGCAGAACTTTATCTGTAAAGTAAGACACTCAAAATTCTTTATTGTAACATGTAAAAGGCAGGAAATAATTGAGTTATGTCATTATCAAAACTGACCCTCAAACACATCTCTATTAGCCCCCTATTATATTTATTGTTGTCCATTTACTTATACCACTAGGGATTATAAGATTGTAGCCCTTGCTCTGATTTCACAAGATCTGAACAGTTTTATCTTCCTTACTTGTGTCAATTCAAAATCATATGCTCATACTTTTGAAATACAATGTGCGATCCTGGCAAGCTTCAAGTATGATTTATCACCTGGATTCGAAGTTAAATTTTATATTATTCAGTCGTCGTTCTGGGACTGAATACACCATCATCAGAGTAATAAAAGATATGCAAAGGATTGGCCCTACTGTAGGAAGGTGCTCTAAAGTGTATCTCTCCTCAAAGTCGGAATGATCAAAAAGTGTGTTTCCATGAAGTGGGTAGTATAATATGTATATTATAGATCAAGGAAATATTTGCCAGTAATTTTACCACAACTAGTAGCTTATGGAGGATGTAAATCAAATTTAAAGAGGACGTTGTTGAGTAGCACATTTAATATCCTGCTTCATAATGGTTCAAAATATGCAAGTATCACAGGAAAGATAGATGTGTTTAGAACATTTGCATTTACTGTGCTCTCTGATTTATTGCAAAATTAATTATATTTATTTACAATATTAACTAGACTATTCTGGTTTGAAAACAGGTCTCAATTTATCGAAGGCAGTATCAACTACGCAATTTGTAACTGTAAACGTAAAGGCAAAAACCCAATTCAACCAATAATCAGTGGTTAAAATTTCTGTAATTTTATAAACCCATCCCCTGGTTTAATAGACCATCATACGTTATAAATGTTCTTGTGTGCTGTAGTCATGTTTTTCCAAGAGTGACTACACTTTTATTATGCAGTCAATTTTAATACCTCAAATCAAAAAAAAATTACAACTGAGTAATCTTTGTGATTTTCTCTGTATGGATCAGCTAATCCACTCTGTTTGTTCTTTTACTTCAATAATCTTTCTTTAGATAATTGCTTAGTTCCTTTTTAAAATTATGAACTTCAGTCATTTGTGATGGTGTATTCCAATTTCTAACAACATAGAAGTCCCCTTTGATTCTTTTTGTGAAGATCTTTAATTTATAGTCTTTTGTTAATGAGTTACTGATCTATATGACAACCTTTTAAAAGTTTCTTTATTGTAGCCCTGGTAAATGGCATAACAATGATAGTGTATGAGTATAAAAGTATAGCTTATCCATCCAGAGAAATCTTTGTACTCTATTGAGGAGCAAAATGTATCTAATGTATGAGGAGAGTTTGATATATCTGAGTGTGTACTTGCTGGCGTTTAGAAGAGTGAGGGGGGATCTCATTGAAACAGTTCGAAAATAGAAAGGCCTAGATTGAGTGGACGTGGAGTGGATGTTTCCTATAGTTGAGGAATCTGGGATCAGAGGACACATCTTCAGAATAGAAGGACGTCCCTTTAGAAAAGAGGTGGGAAGGATTGTTCTTTAGCCAGAGGGCAGTAAATCTATGGAATTCATTGCCACAGACGGCTGTGGAGACCAAGCCATTGTATGTATTTAAAGTGGAGTTTGATAGCTTCTTGATTAGCAAAGGCATCAAAGGTTATATGAGGGGCAATTGATAAGTTCATGGCCTAAGGTAGAAGGAGTCAATTTTAGAAAACCTAGCAGATCTATTTTTCCTGCATTTACACGCTTAGTCCAGCGGTCGTGGAGCATACGGATCCCTTCTTTGTAGAAGTTGGCGTCTTGGATCTCCAGAAAGTGGTCCACAGCAGGGGTGATTGATAAGTTCGTGGCCTAAAGTAGAAGGAGATGAGGAAAAACTTCAAACTTCAAATGCTCTCGTTACATGCACGTGCAGTTCAACTCCTTGAGAGATAATGCAGAAAGTTTGAAGTTAATAGCTCATCTCCTTCTATCTTAGGCCACAAACTTATCAATCACCCTTGCTGTGGACCACCTGGAGGTGCAAGACGCTCTTGTTACATGCACATGTAGTTCAACTCTTTGAGTGATAATGCAGAAAGTTTGAAATTAATAACTCATCTCCGTCTACCTTAGGCCATGAACTTATTAATTACCCCTGCTGTGGACCACTTCTACAAAGAAGGGTCCGTATGCTCCATGACCTCTGGACTAAGTGTGTACATGTAGGAGGGGACTATGTTGAAAAGTAAACGTGCTAGGTTTTCTACCTTAGGCCACGAACTTATCAATCACCCCTCATAGTAAGAAGGCAGGAGAGTGGGGTAAGCGGGATTATAAATTGGCAATGATTGAATGGTGGAGCATACTCAATTTTACTCTGTGTCTTATAGTCTTATATCTTATTTCAGCATATGTTTCTTAATAGAATGCAGTGTTTTCACTTTTATGGGATTCTATATATTAATCTTTCTTTGTTTGAATAAAGAGATCATAGCTCAAATTTCTTTCTCTCTCAGTTCAATTTATTTCTTTATTTTGTAGCTCATTAAAAACATATTTTATGTCAAAGCTAAAAAGCTCAGTGTCTGGAAAGTGAATGGATCCTGTTAAGACACAGTAAAACAGTTAGTGTAGAGTGAGTTGACAAGTGTTTCATTCAAACGCCAACCCTTGGAAAAGTTGGCAATAGGCTTAATAGTAGGAAAAGCCATCCATCACTGCTGTGGGATGTGCAAGGCCTGCAGATAAGGGGGGTACTGTAGTAGCCTTGCGGACTGACCTCTACCTTGCTGAGGCCAGATCACACCTCTCAGACACCTCTTACTTGTCCCCTGAACAGGACCCCACTAAAGAGCACCAGGCCACTGTCTTCCACACCATCACCAACCTTATCAACTCTGGGAATCCCCAATCCATTGCCACGAACCTCATAGTTCCCTTACCCTGCATCTCCCATTTCAACCTCCTACCCAAGATCCACAAACCTGCATGTCCGGGTAGACTCATTGCTTCTGCTTGTTCCTGCCCCACCAACCTTATATCTGCATACCTCAACTCTGTTTCATCCCCTCTGGTTCAGTCCTTTTCTACCTACATCTGTGACACTTCACAGGCTGTTGATCTTTTCAATGACTTTTGAGTTCCCTGGCCCCAGTCATCTCATTTTCACTATGGATATCCAGTCCCTATATACCTCCATCCACCATCAGGAGGGCCTTAAAACTCTCCGTTTCTTTCTGGACAACAGACCCCACCATTTCTTCTCCACCACCACTCTCTTCCATCTGGTGGAACTGATCCTTACCCTCAATAATTTCTCCTTCAGCTTCTCCCACTTCCTTGAAACCGGAAGTATAGACATGGGCACTCGCATGGGTCCCAGCTATACCTGCCTTTTTATCAGCTACGTGGAACAGTCCACGTTCCAAGCCTACACCAGTATGGCTCCCCAGTTTTTCCTACACTACATTGACAACTGCTTTGGTGCCCATGCTGAGCTCATTGACTTCATCAACTTTGCCTCCATCTTCCAACCTGCCCTCAAATTTATTTGGTTCATTTCCAACACCTCCCTCCTCTTCCTTGGTCTCTCTGTCTCCATCTCTGGAGCCACTTTATCCACTGATGTCTTTTATAAACCCCAGCTACTTGGACTATACCTCTTCCCACCCTGTCACTTGTAAAAATATCATCCCTTTCTAAAAAGTAATGAGAGTGTTAAAAGGAAATCAGTAAAATCCTGGTCTGGGTTGGGGGTAGAGATTAAAGGTGGTGAGAAATGCAAAGGATATAAAGGTGCTCAGGAGAGTGAGAATTGGAATGACGGGAGTCATAATTAGAAATATAGTAATTGGCACAAGGATGGAAGAATGGATTTGATTAGAGGAACTCTCCTGGTATTGGAAGGAGAAGGGAGCTTGGTAAATCAATTGCTCAGTGATCAACAGTTTGGGTTGGGTTTGGAGGCAGCTTGGTGGGTACTGGCTTTGGGAATTGTTAGGTCAGCTGATCAGTCATCTATGGTGGGGGATGATACAGAATGTCTTGTTACCAAACCAATACTTGGGGGAGGATTAGTTGTGATGATTGGAACTGGGTGCACAGTGGAGACTGAGCTGGATATAAAATATTTAAAGGAGACCTATTTGAGGTAGCTTCCCAGCATTTAACTCCATGGGTAGGAACCTGTACATTGGTGCTAACAACACACAAGCTTTGAATCCAAAGGTCTGGGCTAAATTCCCACCTGGTATTATTGCCTTGATTTTATTGCTTGCAAAGTCTGGCAGTTTGACAGGGGTTTATTATAATTGGTCCTGGCAGTCCACAAACCAATCCCCTTGCTTCCAATGAGATTTGGAGTCCAGTGAATGAAGAAAAAATTCTAATCTGTGGTACATTTTGCAGGTGAACTATAAAGTGTCTTAATTTAAGGCAGGGGTTCCAAACCGTTTTTATGCCATGTACTGATATCATTAAGCAAGGGGTCCATGGACTCCAGGTTGGGAACCTCTGATTTAAGGAAAGAAATAATCTGAAGAATTGTTAAAACGTGTTGCAAATCTATTTATCTACTTACTCTTAAAATGCACCTTCTAGTCATAGTCATAGCCATAGTCATACTTTATTGATCCTGGGAGAAATTGGTTTTCATTACAGTTGCACCATAAATAATAAATAGTAATAGAACCATGAATAGTTAAATAGTAAAATGTAAATTATGCCAGTAAATTATGAAGTAAGTCCAGGACCAGCCTATCGGCTCAGGGTGTCTGACCCTCCAAGGGAGGAGTTGTAAAGTTTGATGGCCACAGGCAGGAATGACTTCCTATGATGCTCTATGCTGCACCTCGGTGGAATGAGTCTCTGGCTGAATGTACTCCTGTGCCCACCCAGTACATTATGTAGTGGATGGGAGACATTGACCAAGATGGCATGCAACTTAGACAGCATCCTCTTTTCAGACACCACCGTGAGAGACACCACATCGTGCACATGTGCTGGTCGTGCATGCAGCAGGCTACAGTTGCTCCGTAATTTCGTACTTTTAAACTTTTTAACTTAGTTATTTGTTGTATTTTTTTTTCTCACAGTAACACGTTGAAGCTGTACCCTCTCTAACATGCTGGTGGAGAGAGTTTTACTTGTTTTTTTAGCGCTGGAATTAGTTACTTTCGGACACGTCTCATTAGCGTGGCAGCAGGATGGCCGCATTGTGTATTCAAGGGACCAATTGGTTACGCTCATGCCCGCCGGTTTAGCGAACAGAGCAGCGGACATACCGGCTGAATTATGGAGGAGAACACACAGAGGATGCAGAGGGGGATCAAAAAGGCGAGGCAGAGAATCAACTTTGTGTATACTATAGCTACAGTGTCTATAAAAAGTATTCAACCCTTTGGAAGCTTTCATGTTTTACTGTTTTACCACATTAAATCACACTGGATTTAATTTGGCTTTTTTGACACTGATCAACAGCAAGAGACTTTCCTGTCAAAGTGGAAACAGATCTCTACAATGTGATCTAAATTATTTACAAACATAAAACACAAAATAATTAATTACATAAGTATTCCTCCCCCCCCTTAATATGACACACCAAATCATCACTGGTGCAGTCAATTCGTTTTAGAAGTCACATAATTAGCAAAGTGGAGATCTGCTTTTGGAGACCTGTGTGCAGTCAAGGTGTACACAGATTGTATAACTGATTGTATTAAAAATACACCTGTATCTGGAAGGTCCAACTGCTAGTGAGTCAATATCCTGGCAAAAACTACACCATGAAGACAAAAGAACACTCCAAATAACTAATTCCATGGAAAGTTTGTTAAAAAGCACAAGTCAGGAGATGGATACAAGAAAATTTCCAAGTCACTGAATATCCTTTGGAGTACAGTTATATCAATCGTCAAGAAATGGAAAGAATATGTCTGGCACAGCATCGTGGGCCGAAGGGCCTGTACTGTGCTGTAGATTTTCTATGTTCTAAAATGGCACAGCTGTAGATCTGCCTAGGGCAGGTCATCCTCAAAAACTGAGTGACCGTGCAATAAGGAGACTAGTGAGGGAGGCCACCAAGAGACCTATGATGACTATGGAAGAGTTACAAGCTTCAGTAGCTGAGCTGGGAGAGACTGCACATACAACAACTGTTGACCGGGTGCTTCACCAATCACAGCTTTACGGGACAGTGGCAAAGAGAAAGCCACTGTTAAAAAAAAACTTCCATGAAATCTCAGCTAGAGTTTGCCAGAAGGCATGTGGAAGACTCTGAAGTCAGCTGGAAGAAGGTTCTATGGTCTGATGAAACCAAAATTAAGGTTTTTGGCCATCAGACTAAGCGCTATGTTTGGTATAAGCTAAACACTACACATCATCAAAAACACACCTTCTCTACCATGAAACATGCTGGTGGCTGCATCATGCTGTGGGGATGCTTCACTGCAGCAGACCCTGGAAGATTTATGAAGGTACAGGGTAAGATGAATGCAGCAAAATACAGGGAAACCCTCGAGGAAAACCTGATGCAGTCTGCAAGAGAACTGTGACTTGGGAGAAGATTTGTTTTCTAGCAAGACAATGATCCCAAACATAAAGCCAAAGCAACACAGGAATGGCTTAAAAACTATAAAGTTAATCTCTTGGAGTGGTCAAGTCAGAGTCTAGACCTCAATCCAATTGAGAATTTGTGACTAGACTTGATAAGGGCTGTTCACTCATGATCCCCATGCAATCTGACAGAGCTTGAGCAGTTTTGTAAGGAAGTATGGGGAAAAATTGTAGTGTCCAGATGTGCAAAGCTGATAGAGACCTATCCACACAGACTCAAGGCTGTAATTGCTGCCAAAGGTGCATTTACTAAATACTGACTTGAACAGGGTGAATACTTATGCAATCAATTACTTTCTGTTTTCTATCTGCAATTAATTTAGATCACTTTGTAGAGGTCTGTTTTCACTTTAACACAAAAGAATCTTTTTCTGTTTATCAGTCTCAAAAAAGCCAAATTAAATCCGCTGTGATTCAATGCTGTAAAACAATAAAGCATGAAAACTTCCAAGGATGTGAATACTTTTTATAGGCATTGTATAATGATATTCCATACCATGGTTGGCAGAGTAGCACAGCAGTTAGCATAATGTTTCACAGCATTAGCTGCAAGTTTGAGATTCAATTTCTGCTGCTGTCTGTATGGAGCTCGTATGTTCTCCCCATGACCATGTGCATTTCCTCTGAGTTCTCCAGCTTCCTCCCACACTCCAAAGATGTATAGGGTTGAGGTTAGTAAGCTTTGGGCATGCTATGTTGGCGCCAGGTGCAAGGTGACATTTTGCGGGCTGTCCCCAGCTCATCTTCGGCACAAACGACGCATTTCACTGTACGTTTCGATATACAGGTACTAAATAAAGCTAATCGAAACTTAATTTTAATTACAATTCTTTAATGAAAATAATTATCTCTTGATTACCTTCATGGAATTAGCTCTCTCTTCTCTGGTGCCCTCCCCCATACGGTCACTAACATGATCTCGTTTTGCAAATCCTCCGACCTTTTATCTTTTTAAGCTTAAATTTCTACAATTCCCTCCTTATAGGAATGTGCCTGACAGAGCTGAAGCCCTTCTCTAAAGGCTGTGAAGCAAGGAGTGAAAAGATGAATGAAATCGCCTGGAAATCCTGCCAGAAATTGCTCAGGTGCTGTTTTAGTGCTTGTTTCTGGCTGTTAACCATCTTAATGTTATTTCAATTGAATTTTGAATAGGTTTGCTATTATATTTGGATGACGATGTGTTGGTGCTAAATGCTACACCAAAAATTGGCTGGAGCCAAGTTTCTGAGCAATTGAGGGTGACTATATTTGTAGAGTATAGGGTTCAATGACATATTTAAGATTATAAGAAACACTATCCAGGTCCATATGTGTCTATTGTTCAAAAAACAAACGGCCGATCTTCCACTGATTCCTTGAATAGCCATATCTCTGTTTTAAATACAATCAAGTACTGAGCCACCACAGCCTCCTCTGCAGAATCTCCAATAACATTCAGGAAACTAGATTCAGCTGGGCATTGATTGCACAGGCTTTCTTTCTCAAGCCAATCCAGATGTAAATCCCATAAGTAGATACCAGCTACTAGAGCTGTAAATCCCTTATGGGAGTTTGTTTGGAAGGCAGAATTAGAATTGACACCTGGACATGACAGAAATTACTTCCAGTGCCACTTACGTGCACTGTGGCTTTATTTATTGCATTGTTCATTCCAGTTCAATGGAGCAGTTGAAAACTGTTACCCTTCAGAGAGGAATACGGATGTCTTCCACCATTAAAGGGAACATGACACAGCGTTCCAGAGTGTCAGAAAGCTGCTTTGCACTACAAGTAAATTTAAGCACAACTTTTGCAAGAATGTGAACAATTAGGCTGACCTGATCCATTGTTGAACTCTTGGCAACAGTTCAGTCGTTAGGCAACCCTGAATTTTGCCCAGATTTTGACATGCAAGTTTGCCCACTGTGCTTGGAATGCAGTGTTTGGCCAAGCAGCAACTCTTTCAAGGGATACAGTTTCCACTTAAAAGAAATCAAACAGACCAATAAACTGACAAATTATGTAGAGTCAGCATGTTAAAAATGACAGCACATCTCCTAAAACTGGGAAGTCAGAGGCAGCTTTTCAGAAGACAACACTGGAGATTCCTTTTGCTGTAAATGAGGACCACTTTCTAATCAAATGTGGCTACCCTTTGCCATCCTACCACCTTCCAAACCAACCCCCATCCAATGGGACAAGTAGAAATAAGGTCTGATATTATGATGAATAAGTTTAAAGAATTTTGAACGTCACTTTTGCTCACAAATTTGAAGTGCAAAAGGCACATCATATGTATAATGAGAAAAGCCTGTTCTCTGGAAGTTAGCATTTACCAAATAATGCACAAATATTACCCCATTGTGGAACACATCTTTGTTAAAGGCACAGGCAGCTGAGGCTACAGTGACTACATTAGGGCACTCCTCTAGTTAGGTTTCTCAGATATCAACAATTCTGAGTTTATTTCAATACTTAAATAGACAGGCACCCTAACTTTACAAGTAAAGCTAGTTCTGTGATTGAAGCCAAGTTCAAAAAACATGAAATTCCCAGTGCAACTGGTGACTAGTGCATTTAAATATCAAAGTGAATTTTCATACACTTGTAAACTGAGTTTAGTCTTTCCCTTGGAAAATTCAGTGTCCCATGAATACAATCAGGTAGAAGTTTTCCAAGATATTCCATCAGCCACAGACACCTCACACATTGTAGCATCTGCCAAAATGGGGCTTTGATAGTTTTTTTTGTTCACCAAGGTAGAAGGATATTGTCATTTTAGTGTCTTTTTTTTTCTCTGGAAGACCAGCTGTTGTTACTTAACATTTTAAAGTCTTGCCTCTTACTAACTACCAGATGCTAAATATGAAAAAGTTTAAAAACCCAACTTATATATTGATAAGTTATCCACTGGCAAGAAATTTCTAACATACTCCATTTTAATATGTCATAAAATATAGCAATACAACAACTTCAAAAGTGGAAACACATTTGAGCTCTCTAATAAGAAAGCTTAATTCCTGCACTAGTTTTCTCAACTTTCTAACTCAAATATTAGGGTGCTCCCCAAATGACCTGTCTGGAGTCTGCATCATCAAAAGAGCTGTACAGACAAAATTTATATTAAAAATCCATCAAAGGTAAATTATTTACTAACAACATGATATTGGCTTAACAGAAGGAAAGTGTTATATACTGGAAGCACTCAGCAGGTGAAGTGCCATAGGTGGAAAGAGAAGCTGTCAATATTGTAGGTCCTGGACTCTTAGGTTTCTGGCATCTGCATTCATCTGTGACTTTTATTTTCTTAAGCTACATTGTCACCAGTCTCACCAGTTATATTCTGCCTATGTAGCCTCCAACCTGATGGCATGAATATTGTTTCTATGTCTGGTTAAAAAATACATTCTCTCACCTTCCTCTTCTTCTATTCCCCACTCAGGCCTCTTACCTCTTCTCACCTACCTATCATACCCCCTGGGTCTCTTCTTACTTCCCTTTCTCCTATGGTCCACTCTCCTCTCCTATCAGATTCCCTCTTCTCCGGCCCTTTATCTTTCCAACCCATCTGGCTTCACCTTTCACTTTCCAGCTATCCTTCCCCTCCCCTCACCTTTTTATTCTGGCATCTTCCCTCTTACTTTTTGGTCCTGAAGGAGGGTCTTGGCCCAAAATGTTAACCATTTATTCATTTCAATAAATGCTGCCTGACCTGCTGAGTTTATCCATTTTGTGTGTGTAACTTTAATAAAGTGGTACAGTTTTATTCATTTTATCACAATAGAATCATTCTGTTCCAAATTTTTATCATCCAAATTCCCTTCAAAGGTAAACTCAAAGAAACGTCACACATAATCAATATTGAGACAACAAAATCAATGTAATGTATCTAAGGATTTAAATTTGCTTATTTAATTGAGAATCCAATCTTTAAAGGTTTTAAAGTTTCATTTATTATCAAAATATACCACCCTGAAGTTCTTCAGTTCTCTGGGTAGCCATGAAACTAAGAAAGAAAAGAAAGACAGCAAGATCATCAATCAAATCCGAACATCCCCGCAAAAAAATACAAACAAAAATGGAACAGGCACAACAACCCCCAAATCCCACCTCCCGCAAAAAATTCGCAAAATGGATCAGGTCCATCAACTCCTGACTCCCCCTCCTTGCGCAAAAAACCTGGGAAAAGCGGGTGAAAAAGCACAGAATATAAAAACTATAAGACTGAAATAAAGTCTCCGGTCCAAGTCCATATCTGAAATGCAGAAAAAGCCAGGGCAACACCCTCCGGGCCAGCTCCAGATTCTCCCCTCTCCACTACAGAGCAACTGATGGGAAGGCAAGCTGCTGCTGCTCACTCTCCGCACTTGCTTTGGTGCTTCAATTTCCATCATCGCTTTAATTGGTGAAAAATGGAAGCTGTAATTTGCAAAATGGAGCCGAACATCAGCTTGTGCCCTGTCCTGCAGCCTACCCGCTACAAGGTTCACGCTGGCTGCTCTGCCTCAGAAAACCTACCTCACAATACAGGCTCTTCGGCCCACAAAGCTGTGCTGAACATGTCCTTATCTTAGAAATTACCCGAGATTACCCATAGCCCTCTATTTTTCGGAGCTCCATATACCTGTCCAGGTGTCTCTTAAAAGACCCTATCGTATCCGCCTCCACCACAGTCACCAGCAGCCCATTCCACGCACTCACCACTCTCTGTGTAGAAAACTTATCCCTGACATCTTCTCTGTAACTACTTCCAAGCACCTTAAAACTGTGCCCTCTCGTGCTAACCATTCCAGCCCTGGGAAAAAGCTTCTGACTATCCACAAGATCAATGCTTCTCATTATCTTATACACCTCTATTAGGTCACCTCTCATCCTCCATCACTCCAAGAAGAGAAGGCCAAGTTCACTCAACCTATTCTCATAAGGCATACTCCCCAATCCAGGCAACATCCTTGTAACTCTCCTCTGCACCCTTTCTATGGCTTCCACATCCTTCCTGTAGTGAGGCGACCAGAACTGAGCACAGTGCTCCAACTGGGGTCTGACCAGGATCTTATATAGCTGCAACATTACCTCTTGGCTCCTAAACTTAGTCTCACGATTGATGAAGGCCAATGCACTGTATGCTTTCTTAACCACAGAGTCAACCCACGCAGCAGCTTTGAGTGTCCTATGGACTCGGATCCCAAGATCCCTCTGATCCTCCACACTGCCAAGAGTCTAACCATTAATACTATATTCTGTCATCATATTTGACCTACCAAAATGAACCACCTCACACTTATCTGGGTTGAACTCCATCTGCCACTTCTCAGCCCAGTTTTGCATCCTATCAATGTCTTGTTGTAACCTCTAACAGCCCTCCACATTATCCGAACACCTCTAACCTTTATGTCATCAGCAAATTTACTAACCCATCCCTCTACTTCATTGATAAAAATCATGAAGAGTAGGGGTTCCGGAACAGATCCCTGAGGCCCACCACTGGTGACCGAACTCCATGCAGAATATGACCCGTCTACAACCCTTCTTTGCCTTCTGTGGGCAAGCCAGTTCTGGATCCACAAAGCAATATCCTCTTGGATTCCATACCTCCTTACTTTCTCAATAAGCCTTGCATGGAGTACCTTGTCAATGCCTTGCTGAAATCCATATACACTACATCTACTGCTCTACCTTCATCAATGTGTTTAGTCACATCCTCAAAAAATTCAATCAGGCTCGTAAGGCACGACTTACATTTCACAAAGCCATGCTGACTATTCCTAATCATATTATGCCTCTCCAAATGTTCATAAATCCTGCATCTCAAGATCTTCTCTATGAACTTACCAACCACTGAAGTAAGACTCACTGGTCTATAATTTCCTGGGCTATCTCTACTCCCTTTCTTGAATAATGGAACAACATCCGCAACCCTCCAATCCTCCCGAACCTCTCCCATCCCCATTGATGATGCAAACTTCATCACCAGAGGGCACATCAATCTCTTCCCTCGCCTCCTACCCCACAGTAGCCTAAGGTACATCTTGTCCGGTACTGGAGAATTATCCAACTTGATGCTTTCCAAAAGCTCCTGCACATCCTCTTTCTTAATATTTACATGAGCAAGCTATTCAGTCTGCTGTAAGTCATCCCTACAATCGCCAAGATCCTTTTCTGTAGTGAATACTGAAGCAAAGTATTCATTAAGTACCTCTGCTATCTCCTCCGGTTCCATATAAACTTTTCCACTGTCACACTTGATTGGTCCTATCCTGTCATATCTTTTCCTCTTGCTCTTCACATACTTGTAGAATACCTTGGGGTTTTCCTTAATTCTGTCCACCAAGGCCTTCTCATGGCCCCTTCTGGCTCTCCTAATTTCTTTCCTAAGCTCCTTCCTGCTAGCCTTATAATCTTCTAGATCTCTATCACTACCTAGTTTTTTGAACCTTTCATAAGCTTTTCTTTTCTTCTTGACTAGTTTTACAACAGCCTTTGTACACCACGGTTCCTGTATCCTACCATCCTTTCCATCTCACTGGAATGTACCTATGCAGAACTCCTTGCAAATATCCCCTGAACATTTGCCACATTTCTTCTGTACATTTCCCTGAGAACATCTGTTTCCAATTTATGCTTCCAAGTTCTTGCCTAATAGCCTCATTTTCCCATTATTCTAATTAAATGTTCCTAACTTGTCTGTTCCTATCTCTCTCCAAAGATAGAATTGTGATCACTATCTCCAAAATGCTCTCTCACTGAAAGATCTGACACCTGACATGGTTCATTTCCCAATACCAGATCAAGTACAGCCTCTCCTCTTGTAGGCTTATCTACATACTGTGTCAAAAAACCTTCTTGAGCACACCTAACAAGCTTCACCCCATCTAAACCCCATGCTCGAGGGACATGCCAATCGATATTTGGGAAATTAAAATCTCTCACCACAACAACCCTGTTATTATTACACCTTTCCAGAATCTGTCTCCCTATCTGCTCCTTGATGTCTCTGTTACGATTGGGTGATCTGTAAAAAACACCCAGTGGAGTTATTGACCCCTTCCTGTTCCCAAATTCCAGCCAAAGAGACTCCGTACACAATCCCTCCATGTCTTCCTCTTTTTCTGCAGCCATGACACTATCTCTGATCAACAGTGTCACGCTCCCACCTCTTTTACTTCCCTCCCTGTCCTTTCTGAAACATCTAAAGCCTGGCACTTGAAGTACCCATTCCTGCCCCTGAGCCATCCAAGTCTCTGTAATCGCCACAATGTCAAAGCTCCAAGTACTGATTCACGCTCAAAGCTCATTTGCTTTGTTCATAATACTCCTTGTATTAAAATAGACACACCTCAAACCAGCAGTCTGAGCGCGTCCCTTCTCTATCATCTGCCTATCCTCCCTCTCGCACTGTTTCCAAGCTTTCTCTATTTGTGAGCCAACCATCTCTTCCTCCGTCTCTTCAGTTTGGTTCCCACGCCCCAGCAATCCTAGTTTAAACTAGGCCTTAGCAAACCTCCCCGCCAGGATATTGGTCCCCCTGGGATTCAAGTGCAACCTGTCCTTTTTGTACAAGTCACTCCTGCCCCAAAAGAGGTTCCAATGATACAGAAATCAGAATTCTATCCTCTGCCTCACTCTATTTCTATACTCACTGTCACGTGGCACAGGCAGTAATCCCAAGATGACTACCTTTGTGGTCCTGCTTCTTAACTTCCATCCTAACTCCCTGTAGTCTGCTTTCAGGACCTCCTCCCTTATCCTGCCTATGTCGTTGGTACCAATATGTACCATGACCTCCGCTGTTCTCCTTCTCACTTCAGGATATCGTGGACGCGATCACAAACATCCCAGATCCTGGCATCTGGGCGGCAAACTACCATCCATGCTTTGTTCCTGCATCCACTGAATCACCTGTCTGATCCCCTAACTATAGAGTCCCCTATCACTGCTGCCATCCTCTTCCTTTCCCTACCCTTCTGAGCCACAGGACCAGACTCTGTGCCAGAGGTGCAGCCACTGTCGCTTCCCCAAGGTAGGCCGTGTCCTCCCCAACAGTACTCAAGCAGGAGTACTTATTGTCAAGGGGTACAGCCAAGGGGTTCTCTCTAGCCTCTGACTCCTGCCCTTCCCTCTCCTGACTGTTACCCACTTATCTGTCTCCGCAGGCCCCAGTGTGACTACCTGCCTGTAGCTCCTCTCTATCATCTCCTCACTTACCCTGACCAGACGAAGGTCATCAAGCTGTATCTTCAGTTCCATAACATGGTCCCTAAGGAGCTGCAGCTTGACGCACCTGGTGCAGATGTAGCTGTCCAGGAGGCTGGGAGTCTCCAGGACTTCCAATATCTGACACCGAGCTCAGAACACCGGCCTCACACACATTCCTCCTGTCTTTATTCTACACAGGCGGCCTACCTCACCTCAACCCATTATTGCTGAAGCCCTGCTGAGCCAAAGCCTTTCTACTCTGTCTCCCTCTACTTTGATGCCCGCTCCTCCAATGCACGCTCTATAAGGTGTCTCCTTTTAAACTCTTCTAGCTGTTCTCACTGGCTGATGTCCACGCGCTTGCGCAGTCGTGCCCCGATCAAACCGCTGAAGAAATAACTATCTCCCTTTAAACTCTTCTCGCTGTTCTCACTGGCCGAAGTCCACGCGCTTGCACAGTCGTGCCCTGATCAAACCCTAAAGAAATAACTCCTGGAATCCTTTTGGAGACTGCAGAGTGCTGGGACACCTAAACTTTCTCCAAAGTTCCCCAATTGTCCTTGTCGATTTTGTAGAATTGTTTAACATCTATGTTCATAGTTTGGAAAGTTAGGGATGGCAAACTAATGAAGGGCACATCATATAAGACAGTATTTACTGTCTTTTGAGAGGCATTGAAATTAATTCTATAAAGAATTTGACGAGTTTCTTCATTTATCTTGAATTATTTTGAAGTATTTTTTGAAAAGTATTGCAGTTCTACATGGAACTGGCTTCAATTCCCTGCATAACTGTCAAGAAAGTTGGCATACCTACATCAATATGATATCCCAAACTTTCTGAAAGATGTTTGCTTCTCATTTCCTGGCGGCATTATTACAGTAAATCTCTCCTGGGGCCCAGTGGCAGAGTGCCAGTTCCCCTGCAATTGCAGTACAGAATCTGCTAGCCAAACCTGGGTCTAGATAGTCAAGGCACAGACTCAATGACTTTATTTCTATTGATGGAGAGGACCAGCTGTGGAGTGGAGAGGTAATTTACATTTCATTTCATTAAATGAGTTAACTTAAATGTATCTCATCTTTTAAATTAAGTTTAAACTTAATCAGAATCAGATTATATGTCATGAATTTTGTTAACTTAGCAGCAACATTACAGATTGCAGCTGCAACACCGCTCAGCTAGCTGGTGTATCTTGCTCCCGTACACCCTTTTGTCTCCATCTGAGATTTTACCAACAATTGTTGTATCATCAGCAAATTTATAGATGGCATTTGAGCTATACCTAGCCACACAGTCATGGATATGGAGAGAGTAGAGCAGTGGGCTAAGCACACACCTCTGAGGTGCACCACTATTGATCGTCAGTGAGGAGGGGATATTGTTACCAATCCGCACAAGTTTTGGTTTTATGGTTAGGAAGTCGAGGATCCAATTGCAGAGGGAGGTACATAGGCCCAGGTTCTGTCGCTTATTAATCAGGACTATGGGAATGATGGTGTTAAATGCTGAGCTATAGTCAACGAACAGCATCCTGACGTAGGTGTTTCTATTCTCCAGGTGATCTAGGGCCATGTGAAGCCACTGAGATTGTGCCTGCCGTAGCCCGCTCAAAGCATTTCATCACCATAGATGTGAGTGCTACTGGACGATAATCATTAAGGCAGTTCACACCACACTTCTTGAGCACTAGAATAACTCTTAACCATTTGAAACAGGTGGAAACTTCCGACTGTAGCAGTGAAAGGGTGAAAATGTCCTTGAATACTCCCACCAGTTGGTTGGCACAAGTTTTCAGAGCCTTACCAGGTACTCCATTGGGGTCTGCCTCCTTGCGAGGGTTCACCTTCCTGAAAGACAACCTGACATCGGCCTCTGACAGAGAAATCACAGGGTCACTGGGTGCAGCAAGGATCTTCAAAGCTGTAGTTATATTCTCCCTTTCAAAACAGGCATAGAAGGCATTGAACTCGTCTGGTAGTAAAGCATCACTGCCATTCAAGCTAATGGGTTTCGCTTTGTAGGAAGTAACGTCCTGCAAACACTGACAGAGTTGACGTGCATCCCCGATGTCACCTCCAGCCTCGCTCAGAGTTGTTTCTTCGCTCTTGAAATAGCCCTCCACAAGTCATACCTCATTTTCCTGTACAGCTCTGGGTCACCAGACTTAAACACCACAGATCTAGCCCTCAGCAGACGATGAACTTCCTGGTTCATCCACGGCTTTTGGTTTGGGAATGTACAGCAAGTATTCATAGGCACACACTCATCCACACAGGTTTTAATGAAGTCAGTAACAACTGCAGCACACTCATCCAGATTCGAAGATGAATCCCTGAATACAGTCCAGTCCACCGATTCAAAACAGTCCTGTAGGCGCTCCTGTGCTTCCCTTGTCCATACCTTCTTGGTCCTCACTACTGGTGCTGCAGTCTTCAGTCTCTGCCTATACTCAGGAGTAGAAGTACAGCCAGGTGATCAGACTTCCTGAAGTGTGGGCATGGATATGGCATGGTAAGCACTCTTAATGGTGGTGTAACAGTAGTCCAGTGTGTCACTTCCTCTGATACTACAAGTGATTTGTTGATGGTAATTATTTAGTGACTTTTTCAGGCTGGCTTGGTTAAAATCCCCAAAAATGATGGTGAAGGCATCAGGGTGTGCTGTTGCATGCATGTTTATCACATTGGGGTGTCAGAGAGGGGTAGCACCTTTGGTGGGGGAACATGTCATGTCTTTTTCAAGGTGGTTAGTCCACCTTTGGTCCCCACCTGGCACTCAGCTCTCACCTGTGGCTCCCCGTAGCTGTCTGCATGCGACAGCGGCCACACCGCGGGCAATGGCTTCGACAAGCCGGCTAAACCAGGTGAGGGTAGCTGACAAGTCTCAAACCCTCGGTGAGATAGGGAGATGTCTATCCCAGCATGTGAAGACAGACTCCGGTGGATTGAGCGGACGAGATCAACAGAAGGTCCAACGGTCAAGAAGGCAGTCTCTGCAAGCGTCATGGAATGTGTAAAGCGCGACAAGACACAGAAGACATCCTGGTCATCCACTGTGCCTTATCCCATCTCCAGCTGTCTCGACTCTTGTCTTGCCACTGGATCCAGATGGGAATTGGGAAGAGAGAGTGAGGCTGACGCTGCTCAACTCTCTCTCACTTAAATCCAAATCAAGTGCTAGTCTCGACTCCATCATCACACCGGCTGGTGGCGTAGTGGCATCAGCACTGGACTTTGGGGCGAGAAGTCCCAAGTTTGAATCCAGCCGGCTCCCTTGCATGCTTTCCTTCCATGCTGGGTTGAGCGTTCAGCTAGCAACTCAACTTCGTAAAAAAAAGTACTAATGGTGTCCTGGTGTCCATCGATTACGATGGATGAACCTTGCTTGAGGGCTTATCACATTGCTCAAATCATCTAGAGCCTGTCTGATATTGGCCTGAAGTGGAATCTACACTGCTACCAAAATGATCGCTGAAATTTCCCACAGCAATTAAAATGGCTGACACTTCATTGTGAGATATTCCAGGTATGGTGAGCAGAATCTTGGACATCACTGACACATTTGTACACCAAGAGGAGTTGATCATGAGGTATACACTTCCACCTTTGCTTTTGAAAGATTCACCCATCAGTCTGAATCTGTGTCAGGTATGGAAGGGGTTAATCAGGATTCCATGAAGCAGAGGATACACACTGTGCTAACATCGCTATCACTGTGCTGATATAGCGCCTTTTCTCTGGGATTGTCAATTTTATTTTCAAGAAACTGCACATAGTCGGTATTGGGAGTTGAAATCCTATTTCTTTTCCTGAAAATGCACTTGTAGCCCGGACTGGAAGCCACATTTCCTTCAAGAAGTCAGACAAGAAGCACAGCTACAATCGGTATTGTTTTCAGTGGTTTTAAGCAGCGATAGATTGTTCGATCGCATTAAAACGTCCTTATTAATTGTACAGACTTTGGATACAGTTGTGATTCTCAGCTGCAGCAGGATGAAATAGAATATTTAATCGTATCCATCGAGCTGTGCCACAATGAGATCGCACTAAAGGTGCCAACAGAAGCAATTAGTGAGATATTTTAATAGTTGGTCAATGTTCATGTATATTCAAAGTAAACTTATTATCAAAGTATGCATCTGTCACCGTCAGATCCATTTTCTTGCAGGCATTCACAGGAAAACAAAGACATGCAATAGAATCAATGAAAAACTACACAGGAACAAAGAATGACAAACACTAATGTGCAAAAGAAGACAAACTGTGCAAAATAAATAGATAAGTAATACTGAGAACATGAGTTGTAGATTCCTTGAAAGTGAATCCAGAGGTTGTGGAATCCGTTCAGAGCTGAGGTGGGTAAAGTTATCCGCATTGGTTTGGAAGCCTGATGGTTGTAGGGTAACAACTGGTCCTGATCCTGGTGGTGTGGGACCTAAGGCTCCTGTACCTGCTTCCCAATGGCATTATTGAGAAAAAATGCATAGTCTGAATGACAGGAGCCTTTTATGGCTTTCTTGTGGCGCCGCTCCTTGTAGATGTGCTCAGTGGTGGGGATGGCTTTGCCTGGGATGGATTGGGCTGTCTCCACCATATTTTGTAGACTTTTCTGTTCTTAGGCGTTTGTGTTTCCATACCAGGCCACGATGCAACCAGTTAGGATACTCTCCACTGTGGATCTATAGAAGTTTGTCAAAGTTTTAGATGACATGCCAAATTTGCACAAAGCCCCCAAAAAATTAGGGTGGTTGTTGTGCCTTATATGTGCTGGTCCCAGAACGGATGCTCTGATATGATAATGCCAAGAAATTTAAAATTGCTAACCCTCAGCACCACTGATCCCCTAATGAGGACTGCCTCATGGACCTTTGGCTTCTTCCTCCTGCAGTCTATAACCACCTGTTTGGTTTTGCTGCTGTTGAGTGAGAAGCTGTTGTTATGTTTCAATATTCAAACATTCATAAAGCTTCAAACTGATAAATTTGCAGCTGGAGGGGCCTCAAGGACAAATTTAACTGTCTGCCAACGTTTTTCTCTGTATTTCGGTGGGTGGAGCTAATTCTATGTGATATAGCAGGGCTGAATAATTCCCATTCCAACCACAGAATAACTACATAAGAGCTACCTTGGAGGTGAGTGAAGAGACACAGAGCGTAGAGAAGTGTGCATTGTGGTCATCAATGTAAGCAGCACCTCCACAAGCAGTCTATTGTTCAGTTGGAGACATAGCAAATGGCTTCACACAACTGCAAAGTGGAGCTAACGGGAGAGTCAGGGATCACCACACAGTGTTGTGGGACACATAAAATTAAAATGCCGCAAACAAAGAATGATTCAGAAATGGTTAACAAATCATTTGAACATTGGAGTATGAGACCAGACTACCAGAGGATATGATCAACACTTAACATCAGAACAGAGACTGCTTCATTAGGGTTTCAGTGGATTTTCACAGGATCACAGAAAAGTTACAGCTTTGAAGGAGGCTTTTTGACCAGTTCAGTTCCTGCCAGCTTTATGTATGAGCAGTCTGGCTAGTTTCACTCTGTTTACTCATCATGATACTGCAAGTACTTTTCTTTTAGATACTTAACCAGCTTCAATTTCAAAGCTGCAGTAGAATTTTCCTCCATTACAACTTGTGGCATTTTATTCCTGTCTGCAACCACTTCTGATTAATACACGTTTTGTCATGTTACCGTTAGTTCTTTTGGCAATTAGCTTCATTTAAAATCTCTGGTTCTTGACCTTCTTGCAAATGGCAGCAGTTTCCCCCGTCTACCTTTCATGATGTTAAATAGCTTCTTAAGATCCCTTTGTGCCTTCCTCATCTGCAAGAGAATCATTCCCAGCCTCTCCAGATAAGTCAAATCTCTCATTCCTGGAATCATGTTAGCAAACCTCTCCTACTCCCTCATTAGAACCTTGACAGTCTTTCTGTTAAAACATGGTACCCAGATCCAGACACAAACTCCAGTTATAGAGAGACTAGTGTTTATAAGGTTTCATCAAGACGTCTTTATCCTTCTCCTCATGGGTTCTGTAAAGGCCAGGATCTGGTCTGCTTTTTCAGTCACTTTATCAACGTGTCCTGCCACTTTCAATAAACTGTACACCTCTATGTTTCCAGTTCCCCTCTTCATGCACCCCTTTTAGAATTATGATCACAAATTAAGCCTCTCCGTGTTAAATTTCATCTACCACATAGCCACCCATTTCCCAAACAATTTATATTTTGCCTTATTACACAGTTCACTATATCTTGTCAGTTTTGTGGCAGCTAAAAATTTGGAAAAGATACCTTATATCTCTAGGACAATGTTGTAGAGTCATAGAGTTACTTAGAATGGAGACAGGTCTTTTAGCCCAAATTGTCCCTGCTAACCAAGGTGCCCACCTAAGCTAGTTCCATTTACCCATGCTTGGCCCAAATCCCTCTGCACCCTTCCTGTCCATACACTTATTCATACAGTGAGATGTTTTATTTGCATTAATGATGCACTATCAATTACTCCAAAAGACTGGAAGTAGAATGAATACTGAAAGGCTTTTATTAACAGTAAATGGACCAACGTCCATGCTGAGTATCTGTCCTGGACTGAGGGAGGAGCAGTGACACAATCGCCTTTATTCAGGGGTCTGGAGGAGGAGCCAAAAGGGGCAGTCAGCAGAAGGGTGTGTCCAGGCATATCCAGACAGGTAACCCAGTTGCAACCTATATATAGTCATAGTCATACTTTATTGATCCCGGGGGAAACTGGTTTTTGTTACAGTTGCACCATAAATAATTAAATATTAATAACACCATACATAGTTAAATAGTAATATGTAAATTATACCAGGAAATAAGTCCAGGACCAGCCTATTAGCTTAGGGTGTCCGACCCTCTAAGGGAGGATTTGTAAAGTTTGATGGCCACAGACAGGAATGACTTCCTATGACGCTCTGTGTTGCATCTCGGTGGAATGAGTCTCTGGCTGAATGTACTCCTGTGCCCAACCAGTACATTATGTAGTGGATGGGAGACATTGTCCAAGATGGCATGCAACTTGGACAGCATCCTCTTTTCAGACACCACCGTCAGAGAGTCCAGTTCCATCCCCACAACATCACTGGCCTTACGAATGAGTTTGTTGATTCTGTTGGTGTCTGCTACCCTCAGCCTGCTGCTCCAGCACACAACAGCAAACATGATCACACTGGCCACCACAGACGCTTAGAACATCCTCAGCATCGTTCGGCAGATGTTAAAGGACCTCAGTCTCCTCAGGAAATAGAGATGGCTCTGACCCTTCTTGTAGACAGCCTCAGTGTTCTTTGACCAGTCCAGTTTATTGTCAATTCGTATCCCCAGGAATTTGTAATCCTCCACCATGTCCACACTGACCCCCTGGATGGAAAAAATATATATTGGTTGACCACAATTAATAAACAACACACCTAAGGATGGGCTGGGGCAGCTCACAGGACACATTCTGATGCCCACACAGCATACACATAAAGGTCAGCAGAACAACAGAGAACATACCGAACCACAAAGCAACAACAGCAAAACAACAAGCCCCGTTCCTTTCCCCACCCCACCCACATGCACAGTCCTCTTCTTTGGCCTCCAGTGAACACGTGGTTTAGTGAACACTGTGAACACTGAACCCTTCACCAGCAGACTTGCAGAGATTCACAGGCTCAGGCTCCAGCCATCGGGCCTCGACTCTTAAGCTTCCAATTGACCTTTGGGGCTTCAAAAACTCGGTGTCCATCCAGGATCACCAGATGATGATGAATGAGAGCCCTGGATGAGGCCTGAATTGTAGGCCTCGAATGCCAGACTCACCAATGACAAGACCCTGAAAACTAGGCCTCAAACTCTGGTCTCTCCAACAGCTGACCACGCCTTTGCCACTTGGCTTCAAACACAGAGCAGAGGCTTAGACTCCGCCTTCTGCTTTAATTCCCCCTTATCCCCTTCTCTAAACCAGAACCTGACCCCTCACTCCCCTCTCTGTTTCAAAAATATCCCTACAAGCCCAAAAGAAAACCCTAAAAAAAATTTGAAATCTGAGCCACAAACTCAATGATGCCATCTTGTCTTCTTGACAGATCAGAATCACTTTATTGCCGGTATGTGAACCATACTAGAATTGATTGTGGTTCAGCGCTGAGCATAAACCACACGACAATACCATAACAGACAACACAATAGCAATCAACTGCAAACAGCCATGAGTAATTGATAATTAGCAGAACAGTCACAAACATCAATAATGAAACTTAAATAAATGGCAAAGGGTGTGGAGGCATTAGCACAACGTGGCTGCAATTTCACCCTGATATGATGGAGCTCTGTCAATCCCACACATCACTGCTCTTCATCACTTGTTATTTGATTCGCAGCACCAGACCTTCTCCAGAGCACCCATTTATGACTCGCGGAGTAGCTTTAAGCAGTACAGCACACACAAAAAGCTGGAGGAACTCAGCAGGCCAGGCAGCATCTATGGAGAAAAGTACAGTCGACATTTCAGGTCAAAACCCTTCAGCAGGACTGGAGAAAAAAACTGAGGAGTAGATTTGAAAGATAGGGGAAGGGGAGAGAGAAATGCCTGGCGATAGATGAAACCTGGAGGGGGAGGGGATGACGCAAAGACCTAGAAAGTTGATTGGTGAAAGAGACAGGAGGACATGGAAGAAAGAAGAATGTGGGGGAGGAGCACCAGAGGGAGGCAATGGGCAGGCAAGGAGATAACATGAGAAAGGGACAGTGTGTTGGGAAATGGTGAAAGTGGGGGGGAGTGGGGTGGAAGCATTACTGGATGTTTGAGAAATCGAAGTTCATGCCATCAGGTTGGAGGTTACCCAAATGGAATATAAGGTGTTGTTCCTCCAACCTAAGTGTGGCCTTATCCCAACAGTGAGGGAGGCCATGAATGGTCATATTGGAATTGAAATGGGTGGCCACTGGGAGATCCAGCTTGTTCTGGCGGATGGAGCATCGATGCTCGGCAAAGCGGTGTCCCAGTCTACATCGGGTCTCACCGATATACAAGAGGCCACAGCGGGAGCGCCGAACACAGTATATGACCCCAACAGACTCACCGGTGAAATGTCGCCTCACCTAGAAGGACTGTTTGGGGCCCTGAATGATCGTGAGGGAGGATGTGTAGGAGCAGGTGAAGCTTGCAAGGATAGGTACCTGGAGGGAGATCAGTGGGAGGGATGAATGGACAAGGGAATCTTGTAGGGAGCAATGCCTGCGGAAAACAGGAAGTGGGGGTTAGGGAAAGATGTGTTTGGTGGTAGGATCTAGTTGGAGCTGGCGGTAGTTTTGGAGAATTATGTGCTGGATGCAGAGGCTGGTGGGGTGATAGGTGAGGAGAAGGGGAACCCTATCCCTGGTAGGATGGCAGGAAATGGGGTAAGAGAAAACGCGTGAAATGGAAGAGATGCGGTTGAGGGCAGCATTGATGGTGGAGGAAGGAAAGCCCCTTTCTTTGAAAAAGGAGGACTTCTCCTTTGTTCTGGAATGAAAAGCCTTATCCTGAGAGCAGATGCAGTGGAGTCGGAGGAATTGAGAGAAGGGGGATGGCGTTTTTACAAGTAGCAAGTTGGGGCGAGGTATAGTCCAGGTAGCTGTGAGATTCTGTTGGTTTATAATAGACATGGGTGGATAAGCTGTCTCCGGAGACAGAGGCAGTGGGATCGAGAAAGGGCAGGGAAGTGTCGGAAGTGGACCAGGTGATCTTGCGGGCCAGGTGAAGTTGGAGACAAAGTGGATGAAATCAACGAGTTCAGCATGGGTGCAGGAAGCAGCACCAATGCAGTTCTTTACGTAGCACAGGAAAAGTGCAGGACAGTCACCAGTGTAGGCTGCAACATAGACTTTTCCACGTAGCCAACAAACAGGCAGGCATAGCTGGGATCCATGCAAGTACCTATGGCTACCCCTTTTGTTTGAAGGAAGAGCAGGGCAGTCTGACTTTAACTGGTCCTAGCAGGTAAGAATGTCGAGCTCCCCACTGAAGCATCCACTTAATCAACAGTGCAATTAATATCCGCTGCACACCTAAATCATTATACTGAGCAGCAGCACTAATTGGTGTGCAGACTGCAGTAGAATCAATTACTGAGAGTTAGTCCCACATTCCATGTGGATTTATTGTGTGGATAGTCAGAGGCCTTTTCCTGGGGCTGAAATAGTTGCCACAAGAGGACACAGGTTTAAGGTGCTGGGGAGTAGGTACAGAGGAGATGTCAGGGGTAAGTTTTTTACTCAGAGAATGGTGAGTGCGTGGAATGGGCTGCCGGCAATGGTGGTGGAGGCGGATATGATAGGGTCTTTCAAGAAACTTTTGGATAGGTACATTGCGCTTAGAAAAATAGAGGGCTAATGTGTAAGCCTAGTAATTTCTAAGGTAGGGACATGTTCGGCACAACTTGGTGGGCCGAACGGCCTGTATTGTGCTGTAGTTTTTCTATGGTTCTATGTCTCTATTCCAATCCTATACCCATTTTGTCGACTAGTTACTTCTGCCCTCATCAATGGATAGAAAAGAGACAAGTACATTTAACTTGTATACAACAAAATAATTTCAGACATCTGCATCAGAGTTGTATACTACATACCTACTTTGATAAAAAATGTACTTTGAATCGTTGAGACATTACATCATTCAATTCGTGTTCATTCATTCAGGTGATACCTGCATTTTTGAAAGCAAGTCATTATACCACAGCAGAGCCAGAAAATCAAATACAGTTTGTAGCAATTTCATAAGGTTTTAGTATCACTGATTGAATACAAGTTTCTCTACAGGCATCTGTGCTGCATAAAGTCATGCCCGCTGCATGAAAGGAATTCATTCTGTGAATGCAATTCTTCTAATGCCAGAAGCATTATCAGAAATATGGCCATTGACTGCCCCATGATTAGGACGATGACTCATTCATTTTGTCTCCATTTTCTTGGCACTGGAAGTTATGAGTCTGGTTTACTGTGAAATGGAGCATGATCGTGTATAAATGTTCAGTGCTGTTGCTATGTATTTCCACACCTTTCCCCTTATGTTGGCTGATGGCTTAATCCCTCTGTTCCCATTTACTGAAGTCTTTTCCTTTCTCCTTACAGAAAGCAGACTTGTGACAGAGATCATTGGCATTTACATCAGTGTGCAATGCAAGGTGAGAACACAAACCCAGGGAGGCTTGGAGAGCAATCAGCTGGGCATATCAGATGGAGCATGTCTCAGGTACCTGGAGAAAGTCGGTGACTGATCTGCACATTGCTCAGAATGTGTACCATAATCAATGGCAAATGATACTATAATAGATAATAGTAATATTGGACCCTGGAAGACCATAAGACAGAGGAGCAGAATTAGGCCATTCAGCTCCGTCATTCCATCATGGCTGATCGCGATCCTACTCAACCCCATACACCTGTCTTCTCACCATATCCTTTGATGCCCTGACTGATCAGGAAGTTATCAACTTCCATTTTAAATATACCCACGGACTAGGCCTCCACCACAGGTCACCCCTCAGTTTTGAGGCTGTGCCCTCTATTTCCGGATACCCCTACCATAGGAAACATCCTCTCCATGTCCACCTTATCTAGTCCTTTCAAAATCTGGTATGTTTCAATGAGATCCCCACCGTGCCCCCCCCACCCCCGGCATTCTTCTAAATTCCAGTGAGTACAGGTCCAAAGCTGCCAAATGCTCCTCACTTGTCAACCCCTTCGTTACCGGAATCATCCTCGTGAACCTCCTCAGGACTCTCTCCAATGACAACACATCCTTTCTGAGATGTGGAACCCTAAACTGTTGACAATACTCCAAGTGCGGCCTGAGCAGTGGCTTATAAAGCCTCAGCATTATCTCCTTGCTTGAATATTCTATTCTGCTTGAAATAAATTCCTTTGCCTTCTTTACCAGAGACTCAACCTGTATATTAACCTTCTGGAACTCTTGCATGAGGACTCCTAAGTCCCTCTCACCTCTGATGTTTGAATTTTCTCCCCATTTATATAATAGTCTGCACTAATATTCCTTTTACCAAACTGCATTATCATACATTTTCCAACACTGTATTCCATCTACCACTTTTTTGTGACTCTAGAAGGATGATTTTAACCCAACAACCAAGCATAAACCATATGAGATGTTTTGCTGTATCCCCATATGATCCCAAACTGTCATTTTCACTTGTGCATCTTCAGACTTTCAGAGACTTTTACTTCCGTTTTGGATACAAGGAAGAATCAATATTATTTGGAAATAGGGTACATGATTTATAACCTTCTGGACTGGAACTTGCTCTCATCTTGTCAATTCTTTTGGTAGAGATCCCAATTCCTGCCTTAAGTCAGACCCAAAGAGGTTTGGCAAATGAAGGTGGATTTTGCCAACTACCATAAGTTAAGGGTGAAAGTGCAACTATTATTGTGTACTGTTAGTGCAACTATGTTGTGTACTGTTGCCAAGAAATTTTATTTCAACTCTGTATGGGACCTTTGGCAAAACTTATTCCTTGAAGCAAACTTATTTATGAGAATTGATGGGAAGTAGTAACCATGCTAAGTTTGAGGCCTGTTTTAAAGGGAAGACGTTGACCATGGTACTTTGTGAGAATGCTCAATTTGTTTGCAATTGGATCCTGGGGAAAGAATTTCTTAAGGTACAATAATTTAGGATGGAAGGTTACAGCTTTGGTTGCTTCAAAGGGCCATGACAGCAATGCCATTGAAGAGTGCTCTCTAATGTCTGTGAGGCAAAATCTCCTGGCTTCAACAATTACAAATGTAATCACTGATTTTGATGCACAACAGGATACACGATATTTATTTTCCGCAAGGAAATATTCATTAATCCATTGCTGAAATGTTTTCCCTTTAATTTTTTGGCCTGAACGTATTCACCTTTAGTTCCATTTGGACTGGATTGTTAAAACAACCTTTTACAGTCCCCAGGGACATCACTTCCCCTGACATAAGCCATGAGCTTTTTATGTGCTTGTTAACAAAGCTGCTCTTTTACTCTCTGAATAATTCTAGACAACAATCAATATGGATTTGAAATTAGACCTGCTTTATCGTGAAGCTGTTCATACTTCATTAACAAAAACATTTAAGCGACTGTGTTCTACATTTTAAAAAGGTCTCTGAGTAACAGGATGTCTGTCATCTGGTTTCTATTTTGTGACTGTGGGTAGAGCTTCACCCTGGAGTAGTAGGGTTTGTGACTATTTTGATAAGTGAGTTGTGTGATAGTAAACATGATGGCAGTGCGATGAAAGTTTAGTGGCAAGGGGTGGTCTATGTTGACCTAGAACATAATTTCATTTCATTTCAGAGGACCTGTCCTGGGCCCAGCACATAAGTGCAATTATGAAGAAGTAAGCAGCACCTCTACTTCCTTCAGAGTTTGCGAAGATTCAGCATGACATCGAAAACTTTGATAAACTTCTATAGAAGCGTGTTGATTGAATCACAGCCTGGTGTGGAAACACAAAGGCCCTTGAACAGAAAGTCCTCCAAAACGTAGTGGATATAGTCCAGTCTATCACAAATAAAACCCTCCCCTCCATTGAACACATCTACATGGAGTGCTGTCGCAGGAAAGCAGTATACATCATCAAGGACCCCCACCACCCGAGTCCGTGCTCTCTTCTCACTGCTGCCATTGGGAAGAAGGAACAGGAGCTTCAGGACCCTCACCACCGGGTTCAGGAACCATCCATTAGGCTCTTGAACCAGTGGGGATAACTTCACTCAACTTCACTTGCCCCATCACTGAACTGTTCCCACAACCTATGGACTCATTTTCAAGGACTCTTCATCTCAAGTTATTGATATTTATTACTATTACTTATTTTTTTCTATTGTATTTGCAGAGCTGCATTTTGCACATTGGTTGTTTGTCCATCCCGTTGTGAGGTTATTTGAATTCTGTTGCCTTCCTGTCAGCTTGCACCCATTCTCCTCTGACCTCCAATCACAAGGCATTTTTACCCACAGAACTGGTGCTCATTAGACTTTTGTGTTGTTTTTTTTTTCACCATGTGCTGTAAACTCTAAAGTCATGAAAACTCATGAAAATCTCAGGAGATCAGCAGTTTCTGAGACAATCAAACCAACAGTCATTCCCTGTTCAAAGTCACTTAGATCACATTTTTTCCCCATTCTGATGTTTGGTCTGAACAACAACCGAACCTGTTTGTGTGTGTTGCTTTGGATTACCAGCATCTGCAGACAGGAAGGTGACAGAACTCAAATAACCTTGCATTACAACAGTGGTGTGCAGAAGAACATCCCCAAGTGCATTCCTGTACCTAATAAAGGAGCCACTGAGTGTATAACTAGTTCCCCTTTCAATTCAAAGTTCAAAACTTCCGCCGAGCCATTTGTAGCTGAGTAGTATGGTGTAGATGTAATTTGTTTTATTCCATTCATTGAAACTGTTTCCCCACAAACTGTGGTCCATAGTCACTGACTAAGTGGTCTGGAACACTGGTCCTTGAGAAGAGGCTTCTCAACACATCAACAGTATGCAAGGCTGTAGTGGAGGCCATTGAGAACACTTCTGGCCACTTAGTAGCTGCATCCACTATGACTAAGAAAGTTGTGCTCATGAATGGTCCCGCAAAAAACACATGAAACCTCTGCCAGGGCAATACAGGCTGTTCCCAGGGATGGAAAGGCGATGCTCTGAGCAACTTCTGGATGTGTTGGCTTCCCGAATAGTGCATGGCAAGGTGTTTGATCTACTGATCTATCCCAGGCTACTAGACAAAGCTTCGAGACAATGCTCTAATTTTCACTATGCCTAGATGATGGGATATAGCTCCTCCAACACTTTAGCTCTCAGCTTGGATGATACAACAACTCTCAATCCCCACATAAGGCAACCTCCATCAAGGGCAACTTCTTGCTTGTAAAAGTGTGGAAACTGGAATTTCTGCTGCATATTCCAGCCATTTGGGGTGGCCATGTAGACCTGAGACAATGTAGCATCTTTTCTGGTTTTCTTTTGGATCAACTCTGCTTTAATTGGGAGACCTTCCATTCGTGTAAGGGAGAATACGTCAAGAGGAGTGCCCTATTTTGTAAATTTTTCAGGTATTTCCTTTTGCAAAGAGAAATGATGAGTTATTCTCTTGAATTCAATCTTGTGATTGTGTCCTCTAAGAAAGAGAGCGATCTCTGCATTCGTGCTGCTGCTGTTAGTGGAACAACCTTCTGTGGTTTGAAAATAGACCCTAGTGGTTGATGATCAGTAACGAGAGCAAACCTTCTCCCATACAAGCACTGAAACACTTTTCACCTCAAGCCAGACTCAAGGCCTCTCTGTTAATCTGGGTGTAATTTTTCTCTCCAGTGGTAAGGGAGTGTGATGTCAAGCCCATGGGGTGTTCACCTCTATCACTCAGAAGATGTAATATCCCTGCACCTATACCATAAGGCGAAGCATCGACGGAAAGATTCAGTGGAGAATGTGCATCATAGTGTGTGAGTACAGTGCCTGACCTCACAATTTCCTTTACCTTTTTCAAAGCTGCCTCACTCTGCTTTGTCCGTTGCCATTCCTTCTCGATCTGCAGTAACGAATTCAAGGGATGGAGCACAAAAGTCAGGTTTAGCAGGAACCTGTTAGGGTAGTTGACAAATCTTAAAAAGGGCCACAAGTGTGACATGCCCTTTGACCTTGGGGCATACATCACTGCTTGAATTTTCTCAGCGCATTTGTGTATTTCTTGTGTGTCATAGTGTGACCACTGTAAGTAACGCTTGGTTTAAAGAATTCATACTTGTCATGCCATGCTCTGAGCCCATAATCTGCTAATGTTTTATAACTGTCCTGAGATTTTGGAGAACTTGTCAACCTTACTGTAACGGTGATGTCACCCAGGTAACACTGAGTGCCTGGACATCCTTGCAGCACCTGGTCCATAGCTTTCTGCCAGAGTGCAGGTGCAGATCCTACTCCAAAAATAAACCCATTATGGTTTTAAAGCCATTTGTGAGGGTTTATGGTGAAAAACACTTTAGACTCTTCTTCCGCCTCCATCTGTATGTAGGCTTCTGCTAAATCCACCTCACTGAAGTATTTTCCTCCAGAAAGTTTTGCAAAGATATTCTCTATCTGGGCAAAGGGTGTTGATCTACTTTCAGTACTGGTTTGATGGTGACCTGAAAATTGCCACAGATTCTGACAGATCCATTCTTCTCGACTACTGGGACAACTGACGTTGCATGTGGGCTCCACTCAAACTTGAAAAGAATTCCTTCAACCTCCATGCGATCTAATTCTTGGGCTATATTAACATGGATGGTATAAGGAACCGGGTAGGCTTTGCAAAACTTGTGGGTAGCATTGAAATTTAATACTATTTTGCCCTTGACATGTTTGAGTTTTCCAATGCCATCCTTGAACCTTCCTGTGGCATCATCCATTACCTTTCTTAATTGGTTTTTATTTGACTCTATTGCTGGGAATACAGCAGGTGAATGGCAGATAGGTCTCCAATCAAGCTGAGGTTGTCTCAGCCAATCACGTTTCTACAATACTGGCCCTCCTGTTTCTTTACCACATACAAGCCCAATGTGGCTTGTCGGTTGTTGTATTTCACTGTACAAATGTCATTCCCAGAAGGGTTATCTCTTATCCAGCATAAGTTCTTAGTTGTACATCTACAGGCTTCAGTTTAATAACTTCAAAATTCTGTTCAAACTCTGTTCAAACTCATTTTTGGAATGACGGAAACAGCTGAACAAGTGTCCAATTCTATTTTAATTAATTTTCCATTCACCTCTGGTGTAAACCAAATTGCTTGTCTGTTGTTAATTTTCACATGGTAAATCTCAAGGCTACTCAGTCCTGTATCACTCTCATCACTATCAGATTTTTCATCAACAGCATGCAGATTAGTGCTATTTTTGAAACTACAGTTTGACTTTTTAGCTTTTCTCTTCCCTGCACAGTCCGTTTATTTTTGTTTGGAGGTTTCATCTTTAAATCTGCATCGGTCTGATATATGCGAACCCAATGCAACAATGGTAATGCAATTTGTTTGGCCAGGCTGGTTTCTGTTCAGACATTACAATTTCGTACATGCTCACTTTTATTCCTGACTGCAACTCAATTGTGTCTCTGTCTGCTGTTTCATTGATACAATGATCTCTCAATGCATCATTGAACTGATGATGCTCTATCTCTTCAATCCAGCCAGGTAAGCTGGAATGGACTGCCTTTCCTTTAGATTCTACTTGTGAAACCTAAAACATTCTGCAATCAACATTGTTTTCAGCATTGTTATCAACAAAGCTTAGTTTGGCTGGTTAGGTTGAAGCAGGCTGTATGCCTTTCCACCTAATGCACTCAGCAAAATTGGCACTCGCTTTTCATTGGCAATTTCATTTGCTTCAAAATCTAGCTCAATTCACTTTATGTACAATATCCAGTTATCTTTTATGTAATTGAATGCATCTATGTTTCTAATGTAGCCAGCCATTTCAGCTTTTGTTTTATTCATGATTATTATCAGGCAGTACTCACTGTTTATGTACCTGTGAATTTGTCTGTTTTCTCCCTTTTTTTAACTTGACCATCTTTCTCTTCAACTTATGAAGAAACAAATGTGTTGCACTTTTTTAAAACTCGAACATCTCACTGCAATTTTATTTTTAACTCGAATGCCTTGCTGCACTTCATCAGGTAAGTAATCGTCTCAGGTTCATTTAAAACTTCCTCGATGCTGCTATTATGTTTTGTAATTTTAAAACATAAAACTAATCGAAATTAAAAACACAGAGTTGGGAAATGTGTGTCTGCTTTGTTTTTACTGTAGTGAGGTGTGTACTTATGATGTGGTGGTATAATGACATATGTAATTCCTGTACATTACATATAACCCATAATGAATCATTTAAATAAGAAAGAATGCTTAAACAATATATTTACAATATTAGTTAAATATTAGTCATATTGAATACACAATCAGGGGATCAGAGGTGGAGAGGGTCAGCAGCTTTAAATTGCTTGATGTTATCATTTCAGAGAATCTGTACTGGGTGGACATGAAAGTGTCATTACAAAGAAAGCACGATAGTGCCTCTACTTTGCGAAAATTTGACATATTGTCCAAAATTTTGACAAACTTTGATAGATGTGTAGCGGAGAGTATACTGACTGATTGCATCACAGCTTGGTATGGAAACACCAATGCCCTTGTATAGAAAAGCTACAACAAATAGTGGATACAGCCCAGTCCATCACGGGTAAAACCCTCCCCACCACTGTGCACATCTATAAGGAGCACTGTTGCAGGAAAGCAGCATCCATCATCAAGGACCCCCACCATCTAGGCCATATTCCCTTCTTGCTGCTGCCATCAGGAAGGAGGTCCAGAAGCCTCAAGATCCACACGGCCAAGTTCAGGAACAGTAATTATTCCTCAATCATCAGGCTCTTGAACCAGAGGTGATAACTTCACTCACCCCAACACTAAACTGTTCCCACAATTCATGGATTCACTTTCATCTCATGATATTGATATTTATTGCTTATTTTATTGTTATTTTTGTTGTATTTGTATTTTTCCTCAGCTCAGGCTGGTAAAACATAAGCTATGGACACAGGCAAGCACATTCATTTCTCCATTGCAAGAAACTTTCAGACTATTGCAATGGTGTCTAGTATTGTGGCTTTCTGGAGATTTGCATAGATATATCTGTGTAGCCCTTATTGTTTAAAGGTAATGTGTGATGACTTTAGGATGATACCAGTTATAGATATTACTATTGGGAAAATGTATAACCTGTTCATGTTCCATAGTCTTCCAATTTCCTGTTTTAATTCAGCATAATTCTGGTGTTTTTCACTTATTGATTTCTGTATGTTATGTGTGTTTGGAATGACTATATCTATTAAGTAAGACTATACTTATTAAGTAAGGCATAAACATTACCAAGGCTCTCACCTGGTCTGTACATACCGGCTGTGTGGTGAAAAAGGCATAACAGCGCCTCCTTCACCACAGATGGCTGAAGAAGTTTGGTATGGGCCCCCAGATCCCAAGAATTTTCTATAGGGGCACAACTGAGAGCATCCTGACTGGCTGTATCACTGCCTGGTATGAGAATAGTACTTCCCTCAATCGCAGGACTCTGTAGAGAGTGGTGCGGAGAGCCCAGCGCATCTGTAGATGTGAACTTCCCACTATTCAGAACATTTACAGAGACTGGTGTGTAAAAAGGGCCTGAAGGATCATTAAGGACCCGAGTCACCCCAAACACAAACTGTTCCAGCTGCTACCATCTGGGAAACGGTACCGCAGCATAAAAGCCAGGACCAACAGGCTCCTGGACAACTTCTTCCACCAGGCCATCAGAATGATTAAATTATGCTGACACAACTATATTTCTGTGTTGTATTGTTGTACACACTATTTATGATAAATTACTATAAATTGCACATTGCAAATTTAGACAGAGACATAACGTAAAGATTTTTACTCCTCATGTATATGATGGATGTAAGTAATAAGGTCAATTCAATTCAATTCTTACTTGTTTATCCTGCATTATTATATCCAGATGATTATTATGCATTATCCTATCTGTAATAACAGGTCAGTTGGAATATAATTCATGGGATTCTGATTCTAAAACTGGATCAGGTTTGTATTTATGGTAAGGTATGGTTTCTTTTATGAGTTTGTATTTTAAAGCAAGATTGTGCCTGTGTAAGTAATCAGAGTGAGTTAATCTGCTGCAGGATCCTGTAATGTGTTGGATTGTTTCTGGCTTCTCTTGTCATTTTCTGCAATTATCATCTTGAATTTCTTTTACGTACTTTTGATGATTTTTTTTTGCGTTAAGCATCTGGTTCTGTATTGCCACAAGGAATCTTTCTGTTTCTGTGAAGAGGTCTTCAATTTTCAGCCAGGTGTTTAACTCTTCATTGTTGACATCTAGTCAGCTCAATATTGTGGGGATATTGTTATTATAATTATTTTATTTTTATTCTTTTTATATTTGCACAGTTTGATGTCTTTTACACATTAGTTGGTTGTCTGTCTCGTTATGTGTGGTCTTTCATTGATTCTATTGTGTTTGTTTGTACTTACTATGAAAGTGCACAAGAAAATAATCTCAGGGTCATATATGGTGACATATATGTACTTTGAAGAAGGGTCTCAGCCAAAATGTTGACTGTTTATTCATTTCCATAGATCCTGCCTGATCTGCTGAATTCCTCCAGCATTTTGTGTTGTGCTTGGGATTATGTTGGGTTGTGCATTTTAGGATATATACATTTGAAATGTAAAATTCACAGTGAAACTGTTTCGAATCCCTTATAGTTTCCCATTCTGATGTATATCACAAGGTCATATACAAGACTGCAATCAGAAAAAGCATTAAGTGGGCAAATGGAATCCCAAGTACACTATAAAATAGATTGACAGGAAACTAAGGAGTTAATTCAATGCATTTTAAGCTAAGTCAAGCGTGCTATTTTGTTTTGGATATTTGATTCTAGATAATGGCATCTGAGCTCCATAAGAGTACAAGATAACACGAGGATGCACTGATCATGATGGTCATTAAAAGCGGGCTCCATTCATTAGAAAAACATGTGAATTGAGACAGTTAAATTGCAGACAGACTAAGCCACTGTCTCATTGTGCTCTGAGGAAATAATAAATATCCTGGTATGCCTGCCCTCATTCAAATAAATGTGTGCATCAAGAGGTTACAAAGCCAATTGCATCTGTACTCGTCCCACACCCATATTCCACTAATTCGGTTTTATCCTATTGTTTTAAAATTTTAATGTCTTCCTTAATTCCTACCATATAGCACAACTGATTCGTCTTCAGTTGTTATGTGTTAAATCCACCTCAATTCTTAAAATTCATTCTACCGAAATAAATCATAATCTTCCATTTTATGCCCCTGGTGTTAGTGTTCATTTTGTGCTCTGTGTTCATTGGTAATTGTGCAATATTTCTAAGATATTAAAACAAAGAGAGATCTTATCTGTCATCTCAAATAGGCAGAAGAACTCCCGTAGTATTACTGTGGGAGAGCAGGAGTTGCCACTGGGTCCTTTTTAAATATTTATCCAGCGTCAATGAAACAAAAAAAATGTTCTTGACATTACTTTATTGCTGTTGGTCTAGCTGAGTTGTGTACAAATTAGCAGCATCATTTTCAACTTTACAAGAGAGGCTGGTCTTAAAATACGTTATTGGTTCTTCGGTGCTTTGGGATATCCTGAAGTAATGAAAGGTGCTGCAGAAACTAACACCCTAAATCCTTTCAATATCATGAATACTTTTATTTGATGCCATTATTTAATCTTCTATACACTGCTGAAGAAAGCCCTAATTTCTTTAGGCTCTCATTGGAACACAGTACTCCTATTCTTCATCATTCGATATTTTATTATTCTGTAAAATAATTGTCTTCTTAAATATTTGTACTTCTGTGCAACATTATTTCCCTTATAGTTTCCCTTTCTGATGTAGCAATAAAGTACATTAATCAGAATAGATTCTGAAAAATATTGCAATTACACAAGATTATCTTTAAAGAATAAAATTGATGACAAAATTATAAAAATCTTGAAATGTTTGTATTTGCATTTTTCTTCCAAATATTTCTTGTCTCTTTGGATTCATATTCAGACTAATTGTGGAGATAGCTTCTTGGTCTGAATTCTATATGAGAATAAGTTTTTATACATTTTTATGGAGAAGAGCTTTGGAACTTTATGTGGAAAGCTACAAAGAATAGTTAACATTCATGGGGTTTATAAATCATATTAGAATACCAGAAAACAGCAGGCAGAGTGGTGTACTTCTCTTGCCACACATCTATAAATACTGGTTTTCAAAGGACATTATGTTATAGGATCTGTTTTTGTTTAACCCTTCTGGGGGCCAAAATTCCAATTGTGGCAAAAAAGAAGCAAGCATAACTATGTCCGACTTGTATTTCTCACAAAAAAATGCAGACAGGAATTTTAGTCCATTGTTCTTTTATTCTGACCTGACTTTGATGGAATATGTCTCCTGTCCTAAATCGTACATTTTCTGACCATGAAAGCAATTTATTTCATATTATTCTTCACAGACTGTACTCCAAACATGCTAAATAAGAAGATATTGAATCTTTATGACAGAATTGGCCATTCTTAAGTGTTTAAAGCAATATTAATATTTTAAAAATATATATTTTAACTATTACTTCTACATGTTCTTCATTGGTCAATTCTCTTTCTTAATCAAAGCCAAAGTTAAAATATTCCTGATCTGCAGCCCTGTTAAATCAACAAGCTTCCCAGAAAGTATTACCCTGTTCTCCTTCCTCTCCTTTAGATATGATTTCAGAGGTTTTGGGTAGTTGTTTGTAATTTCTGGTGCTCTGCTTTAAATTCCTCAATTAAATTAACTTTCCCCATCTTTGAAAGGTGCCCCAAAACCTTCCTCTATGAGACTGCGTTTGTGCTCATGAAGCTAACTCCCTTGTTAATATCTAATTGCTCCTTTAAATGTAGGAACTGGGACAGAGATAAAGATAAAGATTTATATAAATGAAATGCTCAAGACAGTTAAAACGTAGATAAATCATTCAGTAAGGATCTTTGGTGCTGAAATGTTAAACTCCAACAAATGCCTTTGAGAATCGTGCTTTCAAAATAAATTTATGAGAGGTATTTAACATTTATATTTAGTTTATTACGTGAAACATGCATAATTCCTACCCATGATGTGTCTCTAAAGGAATATTAATATGCAAATAGGACTTCTCATTTATATTACAATGAAACACCTGCATCCCTTTAAAACTGGAAATTAAACCAAGTGTCAGAGAAAAATGTGATGGCCTAGAAATTGATTGGTGTCTAACTGCATATTCATGACTTTTAATTAGCAGCCTCTTTTTGTCTGAAAATGACTATTCAATGCAGGAACAAGCACAAGCAGAGTCTGGTGCTTGTCCCATGATCTTTACAGGACAGGTAACCAACAGAAAATAAGCTGAACATGCCACCTGACATATTGAACATTCAGTATCCAGCTTCTAGGAAAAGATCTCAGTACTTTTAAAACATTTTTAGAGAATTTTGTAAGTATTTTATGTAATTTATAAAGTAGCCCTTCAACCTGATGTGCCAAATTAGACAATAGGTGAGATGTTCCTCTAGTGGGAATCTAAATTGACAAGCAAGATTTTGTCATTCTCATCTTCCTGAGCTTGAGCTAAGCAATGGAAAGCCTTTTAAATAAATTATCTTTTTCTTCGTGTATTTCGATCTTCACCCAACATTGACACAGTGGCCACTTTATTAGGTACACCTGTACAACCGCTCCTCAACGCAAATATTTAATTAACGTATCAATTGAAGCAACTCAGTGCATAAAAGCATGCTGACGTGGTCAAGAGGTTCAGTTGTTGTTCAGAACAAACATCAGAATGTGGAAGAAATGTAATCTAAGTGGCTTTGACCGTGGAATGATTGTTGGTGCAGACGGAGTAGTTCGAATTTCTCGGAAACTTCTGATCTCCTGGGATTTTAACAAACAACAGGCTTTAGAATTTACCAAGATCGTATGAAAACAAAAAAGCATTGAGTAAGCAGCAGATCTGTGGGTGAAAATGTCTCGTTAATGAGAGAGATAAGAGAATGGCTAGACTATTTCAAGCTGACAGGAAGGCAACAGTAACTTAAATAACCACGTGTTTCATCAGTGGAGTGCAGAAGAGCATCTCTGAATGCACAACACATTGAACATTGATGTGGATAGGCTACAGCAGCAGAAGATCATGAACATACACTCAGCGGCCACCTTACTAGATACAGGAGGTACCTAATAAATTAGCTACTGAGTGTATTCCATATTGTTTATTCTCAATGTAGAGGCACGAAAGCAATTCCACTTTTATTGTCTGTGCTTAGCTCTTCTTCAATGTTCACAATATTGTCCACCGCATTTCACTCCTACAAGTTCCTCTTCATTAACATCTTCCAAACTCATACCTTTCTCCAATGAATGAATGGAATCACCATAGTCTCCAAGTCCATTTTGCAGTAATGAAGTGTTTAAACTTCTTGGATATATAGAATCAGAATCAGAATTGGGTTTAATATCACTGGCATATGTTGTGAAATTGGTTAACTTAGCGGCAGCAGTTCAATGCAATATATGATATACAGAAAAAATAAACAAATCAGTTACAGTAAGTATATTTATGTATACTAAATAGATCTAAAAAGTGCAAAAAAACAGAAATAATATTAAAAAAAGTGAGGTAGTGTTCAGGGGTTCAATGTCCATTTAGGAATCGGATGGCAGAAGGGAAGAAGCTGTTTCTGAATCATTGAGTGTGTGCCTTCAGGCTTCTACGTCTCCTTCCTGATGGTAACAATGAAAAGGGGGTACGTACTGGGTGATGGAGGTCCTTAATAATGGATGCCACCTTTCTGAGGCACCAGTGCTTGAAGATGTCTTGGATACTATGGAGGCCAGTACCCATGTTGGAGCTGACTAACTTTACAACTTTCTGATGCTACTTTCGATCCTGTGCAGTAGCCAATCCCGCCCCCCCTCCCCCAAACCAGACAGTGGTGCAGCTTGTCAGAATGCTCTCCGCTGTACATCTGTAGAAGCTTTCAAGTATTTTAGCTGAAAAACCAACCTCCTCAAACTCCTAACGAAATATAGCCACTGTCTTGCTGCCTTTATAGCTGCATCAATATGTTGGAACCAGGTTATATCCTCAGACACTGACACCCAGGAACTTGAAATGGATCACTCTCAACTTCTGATCCCTCTATGAGGATTGGTTTATGTTCCCTTGTCTTACCCTTCCTGGAGTCCACAATCAGCTCTTTGGTCTTACTGATGTTGAGTGCCAGGTTGTTGCTGTGACACCATTCAACCAGCTGGTATATCTCACTCCTGTATCCCCTTTCGTCACTATCTGAAATGCTGTCAACAATGGTTGTACCATCAGCAAATTTATAGATGCTTTTTGAGCTATGCCTAGCCACACAGTTGTGGGTGTAGGGAGAGTAGAGCAGTGGGCTAAGCACACATCCCTGTGGAACGCTAGTGTTAATTGTCAGCGAGGTGGAGATGTTATTTTCAATCCGCACAGATTGTGGTCTTTCGGTTTGGAAGTTGAGGATCCAGTTGCAGAGGGAGATACAGAGGCCTAGGTTCTGTAGCTTTTTGATCAGGACTGTAGGAATGATGGTGTTAAATGCTGAGCTACAGTCAATATTAATTGATCTATAACTGTTCCCTTTAGGCACTGGTATAATTGTTGTCTTTTTGAAGCAGTTGGGAACTTCCAACTGTGGTAGTGAGAGATTGAAAATGTCTGTGAATACTCCTGCCAGTTGGTTGGTACAGGTTTTCAGAGCCTTACCAGATACTTGATCGGGGTCTGATGCCTTGCAAGGGTTCACCCTTGTGAAAGACAGCCAGATTTCGGCCTCTGTGACAGAGATCACATTGTCACCAGTTGAGCTGTAGTTATATTCTCCCTTTCAAAAAGGACATGAGAGGCATTGAACACATCTGGCAGTGACACATCGTTGCCGTTTATGATGCTGGGTTTTGCTTTGTCAGAAGCAATGTCCTGCAAACCCTGCTAGTGTTGATGTGCATCTGATGTCACCTCCAACCTCTCTCAGATATAAATTTATCTATTTCTTTTCACTGAGGGACAATGCCCGAATTGATTCTCTAACTACATTAGAGGACACCTTCCCCACACCAACTACCATCCCACCACTATTTTCACAGGAATAGTTGAAGATGAATGATAAATGCTCGCTTTGCCAGTGACATTCTTGAGCGAAGGAGTGAATTTAAAAAGACCATTGATGAGTAATGTGTAGGAAGCATACATGATTTTATGTTAGAGGTTAAGCTGATAATGTGAGAGTCAGTCATCATTCACTGACTTAACTACGTTACATAGAACATAGAAATTTACAGTGCATTACAGGCCCTTCGGTCTGCAGTGGTCTTGTAACCTACTCTAGAGACTGCCTAGAATTTCCCGAGTGCATAGCCCTCTATTTTTCTAAGCTCTATGTACCTATCTAAGAGGCTCTTAAAAGACCCTATTGTATCCGCTTCCACTACCGCCGCTGGAAGTACATTCCTCGCACCCGTCACTCTCTGTGTGAAAAACTTAGCCCCAACATCCCTTTGGTACCTATTTCCAAGCTCCTTAAAACTATGCCCCCTCGTGTTAGCCCTGAGAAAAGGCTCTGGCTATCCACACAATCAATGCTCCTCATCATCTTATACACCTCTATCAGGTCACCTCTCATCCTTCGTCGCTCCAAGGAGAAAAGGCCAAGTACACTCAACCTATTCTCATAAGGTATGACCTCCAGTCTAGGCAACATCCTGTAAATCTCCTCTGCACTCCCTCTATAGTATCCACATACTTCTATAGTGAGGTGATCAGAACTGAACACAATACTCCAAGCGGGGTCTACCAAAGTCTTATATAGCTGTAACATTACCTCACAGCTCTTGAACTCAATCGCACGGATGATGAATTCCAACACAACATACGCCTCCTTAACAACACTGTCAACCTGTGCAGCACCTCTGAGTGTCCTATTCACACTCTCAGATCCTCCACACTGCCAAGAGTCTTACTATTTATGTTATATTCTGTATTTAAACTGGACCTACCAACATGAACCACTTCACACTTATTAGGGTTGAAGTCCATCTGCCACTTCTCAGAAAAGTTCTGCATCCTATTGATGTCCTGCTGTAACCTCTGACAAGCCTCCAGACTATTCATAACACCCCCAACCTTTGTGTCATCAGCAAACTTACTAACCCACCCTTTTACTTCTTCATCCAGGTCACTTATAAATATCACAAAGATGAGGGGTCCCAGAACAGATCCCTACAGAAACCACTGGTCACTGACCTCCATGCAGAATACGAACCATCTACAACAACCCTTTGCCTTCTGTGGGCAAGTCAATTCTGTATCCACAAAGCAAAATCTCCTTGGATCCCATGCCTTCTTACTTTCTGAAGGAGCCTTGCATGGGGAACCTTATCAAATGCCTTACTGAAATCCATATAAACTTCATCCACTGCTCTACCTTCATCAATGCCTTGTAAGGCATGATCTGCTCTTGACAAAGCCATGCTGACTATCCCTAATCAGATTATGTCTCTCCAAATGCTCATAAATACTGCCTCTAAGGATCTTCTCCTACAACTTGCCCACCACTGAAGTCAGACTCACTGGTCTATAATTTCCTGTGTTATCTCTACTCCCTTTCTTGAACAAGGGAACAACATTTTCAATCCTCCCATCCCTATTGATGATGCAAGGATCATCACAAGGGGCCCAGAAATCTCCTCCCTAGCTTCCCACAGTAGTCTGGGTATATCTTATCTGGTCCCGGTGACTTATCTAACTTAATACTTTTCAGAAGCTCCACCACAACCTCTTTCTTAATGTCTATATGCTCCAGCATTTCAGTCCACTGTAAGTCATCCCCACAATTTCCAAGGTCTTTTTTCCTTGTGAATACTGAAGCAAAGTATTCATTAAGTACCTCTGCTACCTCTTCCGACTCCACGCACACGTTTCCACTATCACACCTGATTGATCCTATTCTGTCATGCATTTCTCTGAGAGCATCTGATCCCAATTTATGCTCCCAAGTTCCTGCCAAATAGCATCATATTTCTCCCTATCCCAATTAAATGTTTTCCCAAATTGTCTGCTCCTATCCTTCTCCAACGCTATGGTGAAGAAGATAGAGTTGTGGTCACTACTTCCAAAATGCTCTCCCACCGAGAGACCTGACACCTGACCAGGTTCACTTACCAATACCAGATTAAGTACAGCCTCTCCTCTAGTTGGTTTATCTATATATTGTGTCAGGAAGCCTTCCTGAATAAACCTAACAAACTCCATCTCATCTAAACCCCTTGCGCTGAGATGCCATTCAATATTAGGAAAGTTAAAATCTCTCATCACAACAACCCTATTATTATTGCACCATTCCAGAATCTGCCTCCCTATCTGCTCCTCGATATCCCTGTTACTACTGGGGGGGGGGGGCGAGGTCTAACAAAAACCCAGTAGAGTTATTGCCCCTTTCCTGTTTCTGACTTCCATCCACACTGACTCAGCAGACCAACTCTCTATGACGTCCTCCTTTTCTGCAGCCGTGATACTATCCCTAATTAGCAATGCCATGCTCCCACCTCTTTTGCCTCCCTTTCTGTTCTTTTTGAAATATCTAAAGCCTGGCACACTCAGCAGCCATTCCTGCTCCTGAGACATTCAAGTCTCTGTAACAGCCACAACGTCACGGTTATACATATTGATCCACACTCTGAGTTCATCTGTCTTTTTTATGATAAAACCTTGGATTAAAATAGACACATCTCAAACCTTTGCATAAGATAGTGGGTTACATCAATTATTGCCTACAAATAAGTCTTAAATAGTTTTTGGGGTGTATGGGGTGGTTGGGTCCTGATTAAATATCAGGAAATGCCAATGGCGATTATATGGCTTCTTCCACCTGAGACAACTCTGCCTTCACATGAGACCTAGGTCCGGGTGCACCCTGTCTCGCTGAAGGAGCTCTGTCTGTGGCGAGTGTTTGCCGCCAGAAAAATAACCAGACCAATGGTGGTGGTGTCACCTAAAATCTCTGAAGTCTCCGGCAGCAGGGAGATGGATTCCAAGCTTTGGCAGATGATTGTCTTTGTACAACAACAGCAAAGGTTGCGTGACGTCTAGTGTATGATTCCCAACTGGGAAGACCAGTAGAGGTGAAATGCTCTAGTTAGATGAGCACTGCGGCAACAGAAGGCAGCGGCAAACCACTGTTGAAATTTTTGCCTAGTCAATCATGGAAAGAAACAAAAGAAGGAAACCAGACAACAGCCTGCATGGGGTTGATTCTAATCAACAGAACAACACCTCGCTTGGTAGGGGTAGTTATGTGCTGCAGGTGACACCAGATCGTCATCCAGAGACTGTAAGCAATAGGGAAAAGCTAAGGGTAGCAACCTGAAACATCCGTACACTTTACCAGAAAGGAAAGTTGGACAACACACTAAATGAAATGAAAAGGTTGAAAGTTGATACCTTAGGCCTGTCAGAAATTAGATGGACCGACAGTGGCAAATTCACTAAGAATAGTTCTCTGGTAATGTATTCTGGAGGTCAACAGCATATGTATGGAGTTGGAATTATTTTAAACAAACAAGTATCAAAATGTCTTATGGGATATTGGGTAATATCCGACTGGCTGCTTTTGGTTAACTTAAGGGGTAACCCTTTTAACATTAGCATAATCCAAGCCAATGCGCCAACAAATGATGCGGGTGAAGAAGATATCGACAAATTTTATGAAGATCTCAATAGTGCTTATGAGTAATGTAAATCTCAGGATATAAAACTAGTCATGGTAGATTTTAACTCCAAAGTTGGACAGGAAAGGGTTGATAACATCATAGGACCTTTTGGATTAGGGGAGAAAAATGAAAATGGAGTAAGGTTTACTGATTGATGTGTCAGAAACAACCAAGTGATTACCAATACTTGGTATAAAAACCATTCACGTAGATTGTGTACTTGGATTAGAATAAGGAATCAAATAGATACCATCAATGAAAGCTTTAGAAATAATATCACAAATTCTAAAGCCTACTCAAGAACAGACTGTAGTTCAGATCACCATCCAGTAATAGCTACCATCAAAACAAAATTAAAGAAACCGAAACATGGAAAAAAGAGAAAGAAGTATATGTTGGGAGAACTTAAAAATGATAGCATACTTAAGCAACAATTCAAAACAGCTGTAGAAGAACACCTTACCGAAAATGAAACAACACCTATTTGGGACAGATTTAAATATGCTATACAGCAATCAGCAGAGGATATAATCCCAGTACAAGAAACCCAACACACCAACAAGGGGTGGATAACCCAAGAAATTTTAGATCTGATGGAACAAGGAAGGTTAGTGAAGAATAATGAAGTGCAATACAGAGAGCTAGACAGACAGATCAGACAATTGTGCAATATTGCAAAGGAAGAATGGCTGAATCAAAGATGCAATGAAGTAGAAGGCCATATTAACAACAGCAAGGAAATGCACAAGAAAATTAAGGAAATTACTGGAATTAAGAAAACCTCCTCTACAGGCTGCATAAAATCAGCAGTCGGATCCATACTAACAGATCCAGATTAAGTATGTGAGAAGTGGATTCAGTATATAGAGCTGATTTTTGAAGATAATAGAGGGGGACCCCCAGATATTAAACACCCTAATTGTGGCCCACCAATTACCAAAGAAGAATTAACTAAAGCAATGAAAATCATGAAACATGGCAAAGCCACTGGACCTGATGAAATTTCAGTGGAAATGATACAAGCCCTAGAAGATCTGGGCATAGATATTCTTTTTGAACTAAAATTCCTGGAACTATTGACTGCGAAAATTGTTGAACAATCAGTCTTATGAGTCACATAATAAAGATTTTATTGAGAATTGTTCTGAGTCAAATTAAAAACAAGTTAAAACCAGAAAGTTCTAAACTGCAATATGGGTTTATTGAGGATAGAGGAACTAGGAACGCAATTTTCATACTACGAAGGCTTTCAGAAAGGGCAATTGAATATCAAAATGATGTCTTTTTATGTTTTATTGATCTCACTGAAGCATTCGACAAAGTGCAACATTAAAAATTATTTCAAATTCTCACTAAACTAAACATAGAAGGAATGGGCCAACAACTGCTTCAAAATTTACATTGGAATCAGTTTATATTGGCGGCGGTAAAAGTTGATGATAATATAAGCAGTTGGACTAAAATTCAAAGAGGAGTTAGACAAGGATGAATTACCTCACTGGAATTATTTAATATCTACAGTGAAATGATTCTCAGAGAAATAGAAGACTTGGATGGGATAAAAATTGGAGGTGTTAACATCAGCAATATAAGATATGAAGACGATACCACCTTAATAGCAGGTGCTGTAGAAGACCTACAAATCCTCCTAGGCAAAGTAGTACAAACAAGTGCAGAGTTTGGTCTAACCATAACTGTAAAAAAATGAAATGTATGGTAATATCAAAACAGCAAGATACTCCCAACTGCCAATTGCACATCGGTAACCAAGAGATAGAACAAAAGACCAGCTTTAATTACCTTGGTAGTTTTATATCACAAGATGCTAGAAGTAAAGTAGAAATAAAAAGAAGAATTGCCATTGCCAAAACCAACTTCCAAAAAATGAAACTCATTTTTACCAACAGACACATTTCTATGACAACAAGGCTTAGGCTTCTAAAATATTACATCTGATCAATCTCGCTGTATGCTTCCAAAACGTGGACTATAACACCAGAACTCCAAAGAAACTTAGAAGCAACAGAAATGTGGTTTCTTAGAAGAATGCTGAAAATATCACATAAATATAGGATAACTAATGAGATAGTACTCCAACTTGCCCATACAAAAAGATCTTTAATGAGAACATTAAAAGAGAGGAAACTTAAATTCCTGGGCCATGTCATCAGAAAGGGAGAAATAGAATGCCTTACATTACAAGGCCGTATGCCTGGGAAACACGGTAGAAGAAGGCAAAGAAGAAAATATATGGACACTGTGAAAGAACTAACAGATCTAAATGTGCAAGATATCATTGATGCTGTGAGGGATTGTTCAATGTGGAGAACCATGATTGCCCAAGCGTGTCATGCTCAAGGCACATGAAGAAGAAGAAATAGCTTTTGAACATGATCATTTGCAAACATGAGTAAATATATCACCTCGTCACAATGTGCACTATGTCCTAAGACAATATTTATTTCCTTCCGTGGATCAGGAAATTCTCAACTCCCATTCTATATCAAGGGCAATCGTTTCAAGTTGGGGTTGAAAAATACATCACTGACTCTCTGATGGAATCAAGAGTGTTATTGCTGAAACTGTGGAATAAATGGAATTCAGACAACTATTTCTAACAGGACTAAATCTAGATTTGCCATCCTGTTGCTGTCTTTTAAAGATGATAGTTTACTTTATGCAGAAACATCCCAACATTAAACATCATGTTGAGCCAACAGACCATTTGGTCCAACTCATCTATGCCAACCAAGGTACCTTCCTGTGCTAGTTCATTTTGCTGCATTTGACCCATATTCCTCTAAATATTTTCTATCCACGAACTTGTCCAAATGTTTCTTTAAAATCTAATCATACACTCCTCGGTCACTACCCCTGGAAACATAGCCCTTACCCACTGTGTGAAAAACATACCCACCCGGGCTTTTTTAAAATATTTTCCCTCAAGCCCATGCTCCCTCATGTTTTAGACACTCCTACCCTTGGAAACAGACTGTGACCATCCACCTCATCAATCTCCCTCATGATTTCATAAACCTCCATATAATAACCTCTTGGCCTTCACTCCAGAGAAAACAGCCTTAACAACATCCTTGTTCATTCAATAGCATTCTCATTGTTCATGTGTCCAGAACTGCCCACAATATTCCTGGTGTAGTCTCTCCAAGTCCTGTACATCGCAATACTTGTACTCCATCTTCATACACTATATGTCAACACCAATACACCATTCATCTTCTTCACCATATATATGGAAGCCATTATAAATTGAGACCAGTAAACCGAGACCATGAATTCAATTTGCATTTAATATCAATAAGCTGATAGGAATAAATATGATAAATTTCCAGTGGTGAGTTATGATGATCAGCAAAAGTTTCAGGGATTATAATTAAAAGAAGTGACCACAGCAGAGCAATACTTCAGTAGCCATTTTTTCATAAGGAACATTAATTACACTTTGTTTCATTATCACATTTTTTAGTTATGCAGAGTAATTTTTAAAGATATTTTCCCATTAATTTCACCTGATTTTCTAATGTGGTCACAAATATTCATCTGAAGTGGTGAAGAAATGCTCATCCAGGGAAAAAAGCTACATTTGCGGCAAGTACAGGGAAAGAATTCTTGCAAGGTTGGTTCTGAGAGAATCTGTGTCCTTTCTGACAAGCAAAGAGGGCAAATCAGTCCATGACACTCTTCAAACCCTTGGATATCCTGTGAACAGTGGAATCAGCAGTAGGTCTCAGCGTGGGAACGTGGCAAAGGCAGACATTAAAGACGGGGAAGAAAATTAAAAACAAACAAAAAATGTGACTGGTTACTAAGTAGATCTCTGGTCACAGTAGGATAGTAATGACTGCTGGTATGTGGTAATGACTTTTATAGAGAAAACAGTATACCCTGCAAAGGATAAGACTTGAAACATTAAATCCTTTTGAGAACAGAGCTCTCTTGGTATATCTACGTAATCTGTTTTGCCTCCAGTTTTATTTCCTAACCAACATGTGGACACCAACCACAACAGCTGTGAACAGCTGGCCTCTATCAGGAGAGTTTTAGAGCTTCATGAATAGTCAAAGGTCTGCTGAGAATTAGATGAGGTGGCTGATACAGGCAGATGATCAAAAGGTAACCTCTGTGACAGGTCAGATTGTGTGCTTTTCAAGAATGATATAAGGATTCAGTAAAAACAAAGGACAAGCACATACTTTACAGACGAAAAAGCTTACTTACAGTGAAGCTTGTCTCACAACAAACCCTTTACCTTCATTTCCAGAATGTCACAGTTCATACTTTGATGCAGGTAATTCCCCAATTCCTGACAAAATAAAGTAACTATTTTTATCTGAGCCTGGACTGTAAATGCTGAAAGCAAGAGGGCATCGCAGTCCAATTACCACCTGAGATACTTTGAAGAGGATAAATGAATGCCGAACTAGAATCGGAACTGATTTAACACATTCCATCCACTAAGCCCAATTGTTCTGTTTCACAAGGTCTGTCTGTCTAGGTACCATATCCGATGCGGACGTTTGTGACCATGGCTTTCCACATAGATCTATCCCTCATTCTTTGGATGACTTCCATTTCCTCAACGTGTAGCCACCTGGCTAAGCTTTTGATGTACATAAACCGAGGTCTTCCTCTAGGTTTGCTCCCCTCGATCTTTCCAGAGAGTATGTGTTTTTCTAGTTCATCTTTCTGCATGACGTGCCCTGGGAATCTGAGTTGTCTTTCTCTTATTGTTGGTATGAGTAATCTCACTGCTTGGGCTCTTCTGAGAACTTCTTCATTTGACGTGTGTGTGGTCCATGATATTTTTAACATTCTCCTGTAGAACCATAATTCAGCTGCTTCTAGTCTCTTTTCCATTGCTGGGGAAATGGTCCAGCATTCACTTCCATTCATTGAATGCTGGTTTCACAATACTCGTCATTAACACAAACTGTATGGAAACTAGAACTGACTTTGGGAGCTTCCTGGTACTTATTACTCAAAACCACAACCCATAGTGCAATTACCAATGAATCAGAACAATATATCAAAATAATTTTTCTCAAAGTTTAGAGTGAAATGTACTTTCAGGTTTCTTGCATCATTAATAATCTCTATTAATCCATGGTTATGAATGCACTAGTAGGAGATCAGTTCATCCAATTCTGATTGGTTAAGACTTTAAGGTGAACAGTTTTTATTCTTTATAATTGTTTGAGTTTCACTGTTACATGTCAAAAACTGTTACAGTGAGGCTCAAACAATTTATTAGTATTCAGTATTGGTCATCTTACAATAGGATAAATGTTATTAAACTGCCTAGAGTGCTAAAAGATTTACAAGGGTGCTACCAGGACTTGAAGGATTGAGTTAAAGAGAGAGGTTGAACAGGCTAGGACTTTATTCCTAAGAGCATAAGACACTGAAGCTGATCTTGCAGAGGTGTATAAAATCATGAAAACAGAGATAGTGAATGCACTGAGTCTTCTTCCCAGAATTAGGGTATCAAGAACCACAGGGCATAGGCTTAAGGTGAGAGCAGAATAACTTAGGAGTAACTTGAAGCTGAACTTTTTGCACTGGGATGGTGTCCATGTGCAATCAGCTGCTAGGGAAAGTAGTTGAGGTAATTAGAGTATCAACTTTTAAGACAGTTGGACAGGTAAATGGATTGGAAAGGTTTCAAAGGTTATGGGCCAGATGCTGTCAAATGGAACTAGCTTGGATGGGGCATCCTGGTTGACATGGACCAGTTGGACTGAAGGGCCCCTTACTGTGATGTAGAACTCTGTGACTCCACCACTTTGTTCAAACTACAGGATTTGAATTACTGTAGAATATGTTTTCCATGGCACATTATATAGTTTTTAAGATTAGGTTTGAGAAATGTGGGTGATTAAAATGTATGATTATAGGTAGAACCCTATAACTAGATACATCATATTTGTTGCCCTTCATTCAATACCCATGATGCTTGTTTTTATTGAAGAGAACTGGACTGAATTTGATTTGCTTGAAGAGATGTTTGCAGCTTCATCCATGTCATTTATGTGTTTTTCAATCAGTTCTAATAAAGATTGTGTGTTGTTAAGTTTCTGGCTATTGGCATTTCTATAACTATTCTTATATCACGTAAGGTTCATGCTTATTTTCATGCAGTACCTGTCGTACAATAATGACCCTTTTCATGACGTGAAATCAGATGGTGGCCATTCCCTCAATGTCAGCAAAACAAAAGAGCTGGTCATTGACTTCAGGAAGGGGAGACCTTTACATACTCTATTTACATCAACAATGCTGAGGTTGAGCGGGTAGAGCACTTCAAGTTCCTAATACTGAACATCACCAAAAGCCTGTCCTGCTCCACCATGTACACATCACAACAAGAAAAACTCACCAGCTCTCTACCTCCTTAGGATGCTAAATAAATGTGGCATGTCCCCTTTGATCCTCACCAATTTTTATCAATGCACCACAGAAAGCATTTTACTTAGATGCATCATGATTTGGTATGGCAACTGCTCTGCCTGTGACTGCGAGAAACTGCAGACTACCGCCCATTAGATCACAGAAACCAGCCTCCATTCCTTGGACTCTATACTTTTTACTGCCTAGGTAAAGCAGTCAGCATGATCAAAGACTCTATCCATTCGGACATTCTCTCTTTTCGAGCAAAGATGTATAAACCTGAAAGCACATAACACTAGGACAGCTTCTATTAGATGATCCCCTAGTACGATCGGATGGACTCTTGATCTCACAATCTAGCTCGTTATGACCTTGCACCTTATTGTCTAGCTGCACTGTACATCCTCTGGAAATGTAACCCCTTATTCTGCCCATTATTATTGATTTACCTTGTACAACCTCAATGCACTGCTGTAATCAATTGATCTGTACGAATGCTATGAAAAACGCATTTTTCACTGTACTGCAGTACATGTGACAAAAGTAAGCCAAATTACCAAGTTAAATATGATTCAGTGTAGAATGGAAGAACTGCCAGCTACAGTGGTATTTTGGATTGAGTATCAAATCTCAGTAGGAACACCGACTAATAGATTGTCTTATCTAACAGGCACACAGTAGACACAATGGCCACTCTATAAGATACACCTTATACCTGATCATTAATGCAAATCAGCCAATAATATGGCAGCAAGTCGATGCATAAATGCATAAATTCATGCCAAACATCAGAATGGTGAAGAAATGTGATCTAGGTGACTTTGACTGTGAAATGATTGTTGATGCCAGATGGGGTGGACTGAGTATCTCAGAAACTACTGATCTCCTGGGAGTTTACAGAGAATGGTGCAAAAAAAAACCCAAAAAACATCCAGTGAGTGGCAGTTTTGTGGGTTAAAATACCTTGTTAATGAGAGAGGTCAGGGGAAAATAGCCAGACTGGGTCAAGTTGACAGGAAGGCGACAGTAACTCACATAATCATGCATTGCAATAGTAGTGTGCAGAAGAGCATCTCTGAACACACAATATGTCGAACATTGAAGTGGATGAGCTACAGCAGCAGGTTACCATCAACATACACTCAGTGGCCACCTTTTTAGGTAGGGAAGGTACCTAATAAAGCAGCTACTGAGTTTATTTAATGTGTTCAAGAAATATTCAAATTAAACAGTGATTAAAGTAAGGAAACAAGTTCATTAAATTTAAACCTCAGTTTTCCAAGGGAAATTTAATTTTATAAATTATGACAAAGATGTGCATTTGTCACCATGGGTAATAACATCATTAACATTTTCTTTTTAAATGCATTTTATAATATCAGAAAAAAATAAGATCTCCTTAAGTGTTTCATTTGGAAGTGTGCAATTATTTCACAAGCAAGTACAAGTAGTTCCAAACAATGTGAGACAGGTTGATTTATTATGAACTTTAAGAAGCATTGCAGTGTCATTCATATTAGAGTGTAACTTTTCATTGACTCTTGCTTAATGGGCATGTCGTTCGTGAAATCAACATCTCCATTGTACATTCTCAATATCATGCTTTTTCCTCAGGGCAAGGAGACAGAAGGGCTGGCCAGCACATTAGAAAATACAACAAAATTGGATTGGGATAATCTCGAGGCATGATCGTGGAGAATCATGGTGCCCTTGATTTCCATTTATGGTACGGTGCCTATGGGATAGATAGGTTTCAGATGCCCTGGCAGTAGACTGCAGACATCTATGAATGGTAATGTTCCAGCAATGTAACTTTTTTTTAAAAGTATGCTGATTTTTGCTTGCCAACTTATGAAAATGTGAAAAACCACAACTTATGAAAATGTGAAAAACCAGAGTAACATCATATATTTCAGCAGCAAACTGAAAGGAAAGGAATAAAGGAAAGTAGAAGGCACATGAAAAATAAATATATTATTTATGTTGAGAGATACACCACAATAGCGGGCCCTGCCAACCCAATGAGCCCACGTTGCCCAATCACACCCATGTGACCAATTAACTTACTGATCTGTATGTCTTTGGAACGTCAGAGAAAATGGGAACACTTGGAGGTAATCCACATGGTCATGGGGAGGGTGTACAATTTCCTTACAGGCAGCTGTGGAATTGAGATGGGTCGCTGGCAAAGTAATAGTGTTACACTATTCTTTTGTATTAATTTATGTAGTAGCATGGAGATTCGCAAGTTTTCAAATTAAGTTTTTGTTAGTGTCTATGCATTGCAGGAGAGAATAGAACATGCTAGGGAAAAATGGGAATGAATGTCATATTATGCAGAAATACATACAAAAAACACTAGAGGAGCTCAAATGTTTGGTAGCACCTATGGAAATAAATCGATAGTTAAGGGTTCAGGCCGGGACCCTTCATCAGGACCAACATGACCTGTTAAGTTCTTCCAGCATTTTGTGAATGTTGCTTTGAACTCCCAGCATCTGCAGACTTTCTCAGGCATATTGTGCAGAGTTTTTATATCATTGATCATATCTGCAGGCATCAGCATCTGATTAAACAATCACTGAGAAGTTATTCATAGAACTTTGTGGCCTATCAATCAATAGGGATTGCATGAACAATGACAAACAAGGTTATTACTGCTCTCAATACTAAAGCATCACAATCATTACAATAATACATGTCCAATGTGATACCCAGCTCTTTAGAAAAGCAATGGGACTTCACCTGCACAATTTCAGTGCGTTCATTTTGCACCTATTAGCAATACAAATTATGACATCTACAAAAAGCCAGAACAAGGGTTTCAAGCAGCAGAGAACTCCACCATCTGCAATACAATAACCTAGAAAATGCTTGTGCCTTTCAAAGCCTGTTTAATTTCCATCTTCTGACAGCAAATGAGAGCCTACCAGTCGGAAATTCAGTATTACTAAATTAGTTTATTATTGTCACATGTACTGAGGTATAGGGAAGACTGTTTTGCATGCAATCCATTCACATCATTTCATCACATGGGAACATTAAGGTAGTAGAAGGGAAAACAATAGCAGAATAAAGTTATACAATTACAGCAAATGTGTGGTTCGGGTAAGCAGTAAGGTGCAAGGCCATTTTGAGATTGATTGTGAGATAAAAAATCCACCATATTATAACAGAGGAGCATTCTGTAGCATTATATGAGTGGGTTTGATGCTGTCCTTGAACCTGTGCAATGTGTTTTCAGGCTTCTGTATCTTCTGCCCAATGGGAAGGAGGCGAGGAGAGGCTGTCTAGGGTGGATAGAGCCTTTGATAATATTGGTTGCTTTACTGAGGTGACAAGTACTGAGCAAGCCTTGCATACTCTACACATGTTGTCCATGGTGTGAGTGGCGAGAGCCTGAGGTGGAAGGGAAGGTCAGTGGTGGGGTTTGGCCAAGTTGGCTCCTGAAGAGATCCACATGGGTGGGATCAGCACAATGTACAGATTGGTGATTGGATGAGTTTTAAGGGTGCAGGACTGTTTGTCAGAGAGTGAGTTTAGAAGTTAAAGTGGTAAGGTTGTTGCTGAGATGATGAATTAACTTACTGGTGCGTAAACCTCAGAATTAAGTTAACTCAATGTACTCAGATGAGTTTTGATCCCTTTAGTAAAATATATAATGAAATGGGCCTAGTGTTAAATCTATGGAGGATAAGATCCTTCGTCAAATTGCCCCCACACCACACAGCTTTCCTTGAATCTACATCCATGACAAGACCATATGCCATAGGGATTTCTCCCTTTATCTTTGGAACCACCTCCCCTTGAGGGCAGATGTCAATGAAATCCATCACTGAATTCAGTATGCCATATCAGCCTTCTTATATCCTGAGGTGATTGGTAACTGACCTTCAAATTCTGTAGACATATTTCTTTTTGTTGGAGGTAATTCTTACCGTTAGTAAGTTTGAGTTTACAATGGGTCCTTGATGCCACACCCAAGTAAAATGTTGCATGGATGGAAAGCACAGTTGCTCCTACCTCACCTCTGGACTAAGGCTGTGATGACATCTAGAGTCAAGTGTTGTTGGCAAAGTACAAAGCGGGTATCAGTGAGAAGATTAAGTGCTGCCTGACCTCATTGTCAATGACAGCTTCCATCATTTTGCCAGTGAGCAAAATTGGGCAGATTGGCCAGTGTTTAGAGAGATAGGATTTGTCCGCTGTTTGTAGATAGAATGCATATGAACAATTTTCCTCTTAGTTCTGTGGGTGTATTGCAAATGCTTTGTAACACCTTAGCCGGAGGTGCAGCTAATTCAGGAATGTAAGCCCTCCATACTATAACTGGGATGTTGTTTAGCTCCATAAACTTGGCTGTGTCAAGTTACCCCAGCTGTTTCTTGATATCATATGAAACAAATTGAGCACACTAAGGACTTGCTTCTGTGATGGCAGTGATCTGAAGCCAGAGTGCATCATTCTCTTAGCATTTCTGGCTGAACGTGTTAGCCGTGTTGTTGGCACTTACATACTGGAATCTGCCATTGCAACATTTTCAAGTGATAATATTCATTAATTGCAGATACCAGTCCATGTGGACATTTGTCAACTGAAGACTGGGGAAAATTAGGCAGAAGACATTTTTATGTTTCTCCCCCCTCATTTCCATTCCTCTTGAAAATTCCATCCAAAACCAAATATCTCAAACCCCAATGATGGAAAGTCTGGAACTCAATGAAAAATGGGCATTGCCTGACTTTGTCGTTTCCCCTCTTGCCTTGATCTTAAAGAATAACTACCTGATGGGAGCACAAAGGTGGAATACCTTCCTGCATTGTTGCCTTCCAAATTACAAATCAGTTAGTCAAGTATGAATCACCAATGCCATTGACCACTATGACAATATTGCTGTTTACTAACTGTGTAAATTATACTTCAGTAGAAAAGAAGGGTATTGAAATTCAGGTGTGGTGAGAGGGTTGCGCCAGGTAGTGAGTTACAAGCCATCATGTCGACTTTTACTCTTTTCCATAGATGCTGCCTGGCCTACTGAGTTCCTCTAGCATTTTGTGTGTGTTACAAACCATCAATTCAGTTGTAGAATACAGTTGCAAACCAGTTTCATTGATCCTTATCAGAAAATATACTGCCTGCTAATCTATTCTCTGGCTACACTCGGGATTATGGGGAAGTGGTGAGGGGCATTTGGAGTGTGACAGCTTTAGTTGGGCTAAGAGCACTGTGCTCTGATGGTTGTGGAGAGAGCCATTGGTTCTTCATTGAGGAATGCACCATTGTTCTTTGATGTGAATGTGGAGGGGTAGGAGGTGCTACCCCCACAAGTCTCCAAAGATTGTAATATAGGTGAAGGATTTACCTGATGTGGTTCCTGGTTTAGTGGTACAGTATGTTAGGTTGGGGAACATCAATTGTCTTCACATGTGAAGCAGTGTTGTCCAGGATTCCTTTCATTGCTATAAATGGAGCATATGACATGAAATAACATTCTACCCTGCATCTCGAGGGGCTCAAGAAGGTGTCGCAGCAAAAAGTGCGCTCTTCCAGTTTCTTGAGTGATGGAAATAATTTCAAGAGTTGCTTTAACACATCACTCCAGCAAAGAAAGTACGATTTTCAGTTGTGTAACTTCGTGCCATGGAATTTCTAGACAATACTCTGGTAACCTTATGTTACAGCGGGAGTTCTTCTGCATATTTTGCGATCAATGAAGTGAGTATCTCATTTGTTAATGAAAGGGACTCTAAAGTAAACTATCTATGAAATACTTCACAACCTCTGTTGACTACTAATGCTGAAAGCTCTGCTTTTGCAAGGATAAGCCATCATTCAATCTAACACAGCTGGAGAAGATAAAGTTGTCATTCCTGTTTATCTTACGAACCACACTCGTTCATATGTGCTGCCTATAGCAAGAACCTTAATTAATCCAAAGTGAAATTCCAAGAACTATTGACTGCCCAAAATAACCTGGACCACACTAGGAAGAACTTACAAAGTTCTTGTCACATACCTTTGGGCTGCCTTGAGGTGCTGTGTAAATAAAATGTTACCTTCGATGTTGCCATATAGGAAAACATGGGACCAATATCACCTTTAGTAACTCCAGAAAACTCCAATATCGACATTGGAGTTTCCCAGACTCTTTTTTTTTGCAGAATAGTTTGGAGAGTTTTATTCTTACCCAATTTCCCTCGGGATCAATAAAGTATATCTATCTATCTATCTATTTTCTGAGTCCTACCAACTATGTTCCCTATTCTAGTTCTTTGGTGTCATGGGTAATTCTATGCCAGTTCTGTGTGTTTTATAGGGAATAGTGTTCCATTCAGACAGTCTGTGGTGGGGCACATAGAATTTGATGGGTCTGATGATTGGATTTTTTAGTTTTTTGACCATCATTTCCTTATTGGAGGATTTGGTGCTCACTACCTTTCTAAATGGCCCTCTCACAGATTGAGTGGTCTTAGACCAGGGATTCCCAGAAATCAATGTGCATGTTTTTTTTCAATGAGGTTATGAGATAGTTTTTGAAATAGTTTCTCATCCCTCCAGGAAAAAGCTTGTAGATGATCTGGCTTGCTGATTGTGACCAGAGCCTCCATGCCAGGAATGCCACCCTTGCAGTAGCTTTATAGAGTTCTGCATGGGCAGCTTTAGCAGAAGTCATCCAAAACTTTGCATTGTCTGCTGTAAATTGTTTATGTTTCATGTTCAGTATTCGGATGGGAGGCATCACTGCTACTCCAAGGACCATGAGAGTGGTGTCTAATTTGATGTCTTGGACCTGTGCTCTCGTTAGAGAACTGAAAACTGATCTGGTACACTGGACATGATGACAGATTTCATCGACAACTACACTTGCTGGGGATTTCCAGAGATATAGGAAGAAATCCTTATGGACTAGGATCTTGTTTTGATTTTGATTCAGCAGAAGCTGTGTAAGTGTGGAAGAAGCAGGTTGGTAAATGACCTTCATTCTCCATAGATTTATTTTAAGAACCATTCCATCATATATTTTGCTGAAGGGGTCAAAACTCATCCAAATACTGGAATTATCTTATTTCCAAAGTCAAAACAATGAAAACCTCTAATAAGTCAACTTAATGGGAGAATTGTTGATAGTAAGATCAAGTATTGAAACAAGGAAGTTTGAAAGTGATCCTTCATAGCCAACTCAAAAAATGTAATTGAAAGCTATCATGAGGCTAAAACAGTTCAGATTCAGTACTCGATGCTGATCAAAATATTTTTCTTGGAATTTTTACAGAGTGAAGATTATGTCCATTGTGACTTTTGATGAGGAGAACCCATAATGCAATTCTGGAGGAGTCCTTTGATCACTGAAAGGAGGCAATTGAAACATTCCCTGTGATATTTTTGTAAGCTATAATGGATTGTTAATGGATCGGTCCTTCTCATGATGGTGAGATGACTGTTCCTTCAATGGCTGGATACTTATCCAGAATTCCCCAACGTAGTACTAGTCTGGGTTTGATAGAGTTGGTCAATGAAGAGCATGGGCCAAATCAAATTGAGAGATACCAGTGAAACTAAACAACTCAACAGATAAAAATAACAAAGGTAAGAGAGGCAATTACCTCTCTGCTTGCAATCTTACATTTTAGCCCTCTGGTTGGGAGGGTGGGATGATGGGAGGTGGTGGTGTCACACACTGTGTCTCCAGTTTTGAAAACCAGTGGTTTTGTTTGGAAAATTTCCAGATGCTCTTCTGTGCTGTGGGATTTCCCGTAAGAACAAAGAGAACATTATTTGGGTTTGTTCTTATGAATACTAGCTCCAGCATTCCAGTAGCACTTAGTAGCAATTGCACTGAACCTAGAGTCACTGCCTATGTGTAATGTAATTATTCTAATCCCAATTTATCTGTAAATGAAGACCATCTTTGATTATGGATTACTTGAAGAATAAATGCTCAGTGGGCACTTCATTAGGTACAGGAGGTCTGCTGCTGTAGCTCATCCACTTCAAGGTTCAATGTGTTGTGCATTCAGAGATGCTCTTCTGCACACCACTGTTGTGACGCATGGTTATTTGAGATACTCTGCCGTCCTGTCAGCTTGAACCAGCCTGGCCATTCTCCTCTGACCTTTCTCATCATAAGGCATTTTCACCCACAGAACTGCTGCTCACTGCTGCTGTAGATACTGTTGTGCCTGAAAATTCCAGGAGATCTGCAGTTTCTGAGATACTCAAACCACCCCATCTGACACCAACAATCATTCCACAGTCAAAGTCACTTAGGTCACATTTTCTTCCCATTCTGATGTTTGGTCTGACCAACAACTGAACCTCTTGACCATTGTCTGCATGCTTGTATGCATTAAGTAGCTGCCACATGTTTGGCTGATTAAATATTTACATTAACGAGCAGCTGTACAAGTGCACCTCATAAAGTAGCCACTGAGTGTAAATGATCAATTCTTAGATTCCAGGCACAAACTTAATTTTGAGTATGTTCAGGGAAATAAAACAATTTCTCTATATGTCTTGAATCCATATCAGTTGGACTGATTAGAAGGACGTTCCACACTCAAGTACCTAAAAGAAAGTCTGTACTTAGATAGGAGCCAAAAGCGTAAATAGAAAGATTGAAATCTTGGTCATGTTCATTTGTGAAATATATTTCAAATAAGAATGTATTCTCCTTATGAATCTTAGCAATTTGCAGTGTGTTAGATCTTTATACCTTTAATAAAGGTAAACCAGATTAATGACCCATGGCCAAATGGAATACCTTTAAAATAAGATTTTATTGTAATGTGATGCCAAGGTCTTGCTTATTTGTCTGAGTTGAAAACTCTCTCTGCACTACATTTATCCTGCAGCTCTTGTACTCAGTGACCCTAGTTACTATTTTGCTTTAGTAAGAGAATCGTTTTTATTATATCTCATAGGTATAACAATGGGTTTCCTGCTGTCTCCAGTTTATAAGGACAAGCACACAGTGTATTATTAAATGCTTTCAATTTCTGACTTCTTTGACATTCAGGATGACAGAAATCACACAGGAAAATGAAGCCAGTTTCCTCTGTTATGTTGCACTTATTGGAAGTCCTTTTGAAAGGAAATAAAACTTAAGTAACAACAAACTGACAAATATTAAACGTGACTTGGCTATAATTCTAGCCCCTGGAGTAGCATAGAGAGGCATTTTCTCTGTGCACCACATGTATTACCAAGAGAATGTTATTGACTGAGTATCTAATAGGCAATATTTACAATATTAATGCATTGACACTCTGAAGCAAATTGGTATGAATTTTTTGAATAAAAAAAGATCAAGTCAGTGAAGTTCAAATCAATTTGCTTAAAATGCTCCTTATTTAGGAGATCATGTTTTCTTCAAGGTTTAAGTACAGCAGACGGATTCATATACAACATTTGGTGGTAGCTGAGGAGAGATCTGATAGATGTTTATAAGATTATGAGAGGCATAGATAGAGAAGACAGACAATATTTTTTCCCCCAAAGTTGAAATGTCTAATACCAGAGGGCATGCATTTAAGGTGAGAGAGAGTAAGTTCAGAGAAGATGTGAGGGGCAAGTTTTTTATAGAATGATGGGTCTCTGGAATGCACTGCCTGAGGTGGTGGTAGAGGCTGATATATTAGAGATTTTTAAGAGCCATTTAGACAGTGACATGAATTTGAGGGAATGGAAAGACATGGACATTGTGTAGATAGAAGAGGGAAGTTGAATTGGCAGTTTGATTAGTAATTCAATTGTTGGGCAAAACATTGTGGGCCGAAGGTCTTGTTCGTGTGCTGTTCTGTTCTATGACCTATATTCTATTTTCTATTTAGTTGAGACACTCAGACACTCTCAGGTCACAGATTGTTTTGGCTAGAGGCATAATAAAGCTCTCTTTCTGGTGTTTCAAAAAATGTGCCTACTGGACCTTTACAGTGTTTCCATTGTGCACTTAAGGCACTCTTATAACCTTTGTCTGTTAGATTTTCTGTTTTGTGCCAAGTTATTTGCAGCACTCTGCTACAGATTTGTGGTAATAATTGACTTGAGTCAGGCTAAAATCAATTTACTTGGGAGCCTAACATCTGTCAGGAAGTATTCAACCCAACACTCAAGGGTGGTTTCAAACATTTCCCCACTATACTCTCACCTTTCCTGAAAAAACCTAATGAAATTCATAATTTGGAACAAGTAATGTACAAGTTTATCATTCTTTCAGTATTATGTATTTGAAAGTGCATTTTGAAGAACACCATTCAGAGTAAAGTAATCGATTTGATTAGTATCTTTTTATCATAACTAATTCTCTCCTTCATGGGCAAAGAGTGAAGTGGGTATCTTCTATAAAATGCTCTGCAGTTATTTGCCTGGGGACTTTGACAACACCTCCCAATCTCTCTAATAAACCAGAACAGTGTTTTCAAGCATCTGGGAACACTGCTATCCACAAGCACCTCTCCACCATCCTGAAATGGAAATGTATATAATTTTAACAGGATTTAAATCCCGCAACTCCATATCAAACAACTTTTAGTAGGAGCGTCTTCGTCAGAAGAGTTGCAGCAATTTGAGAAGATGTTTCACCATTTCCTTTTCAAGATCAGTAAGGAATGGGCAAAAAAGTTTGACTTTGCTAGTGTTACCCGGTCTCAAAGTATAAATAAATATTATAAAACATATTTTTATTTTAGTATGTCAATTTCTTTAACTTCTGGTATTCTCTTCCTTTTCTTCTCCCTTCCCACCCTGCCCTCAAGACCTCCTGTTGGTTCCCCACCTTCATCCCTTTTCTCCATGTCTACAGATTTCTTCTACTTTAGCCCTGCACCTCTTCCACCTATCACCTCCCCTCTTCCCATCCGCTTTCCCCTTACCTGGTATCACCTATCACCTGTCAGCTTGTGCTATTCTTGCCAGCATTTGAGGAATCTTTTGTATCAATATTTTTTAAACTATTTTCTCCCTTCAAAATGATCTGATGACCTCTGTCCTTGCCACCATGTCCTGATAAGCTTTTTATTCTGTTTACATGGGTTAAAGGAATATCTAGTTTGACCTCTGGACTGAGATGCACAGTGATATAGACTTGTCCTTTCTGGATTTCTTACCTGGAGTTTGCTTCTCGGGGCACCTGGAAAAGAAGTGCAACTTAGTGAATTTAATGCTACACCTACACATTTATCAGAAAGCAGTGGAGTTCTACTAGATATCTGTCCAGGGATCTCCATTCCTCATATTTAATATTAAGCCTTAAAAACATATTCTCAAATGGCATTTCAATAGTGATATGTCAAAAAAGATTTGGCTCTGAGAATTATATCGCGCAAAAATATGGTAATAATAAGCAGAAGAGGCTGCGGACTCAGTGAAAATCAGTGCAAGGTAAAGTGCATGAAAGCAAGATTATTTTTAACCCTATTGCTGGAAGCATTTCCGCAATATGAGACTTCAGTTACTGCAATGAAGCCATGTTCACCCACCAAGTCCCTGCCAACTATCAAGCAACCTTTCACACTAGTCCCATTTTATTCTCCCCACATTCCCATTAATCCCTTAGGGTTCTAATACTCTCCTACACACTACGAGCAGTTTATAGCAGCAAATCAGCCAACAAACATGATCAGTTTTGGAATGTGAGAGGAAAGCAGAGCACATGAGGAAACCCATGTGGTCCCGGGACGAACTTTCAAGCTCCGCATAATGGAACCTGCGGTCGGCGTCAAACCCAAGATACTGGAGCTGTCAGGAAGCAGTTCTGTGAGCCAAGTTACAATGCTGCTCTGTTTTCTCAATATCCTAATTAATTAATAATGGATAAAACTGATGAGCAGAGAACAAATACGAGGATGTAGCACTCGTGCAGCAGAGGCTTCCCTTCTGCATTCTGTTCAGAGAAATAGTAAATGAGTTTATACAGTAGTCAGTCTTTCTTACATATTGCAAAAAGGAAACCTTTCAGTATCTTGAGGGGAAACTTCTTCACTTAGAGGGTTGTGAGAATGTAGAAAGAACTACCAGCACAAGTAGGGCATGCAAGCTGGATTTCAATGTTTAAGAGAAGTTTGGATAGGTACATGGATAGGAGGAGTATGGAGGGCTATGGTCCTGGTGCAGGTCGATGGAAATAGGCAGCTTAAATAGTTCAGCATGGACTAGATGGGACGAAGGCCTTGTTCCTCTGCTGTACTCTTCTATGACTCTGTGAGTATCAGCACACACTGGTAATGTTACCACAATTATGTGAAAGACATGAAAAGAGTGAAAGAAAAGAGATAAATTTGTCTGATATCATAGGATAATTTTAAGACCTTGGTTGTTTCTCATCAACAAAAAAAGTTAGAAAACTATCATTTTAGTATAATAGTTGGATAATAATTTTTTTGTGTAATGCTTGTAATAATGACAGAGAGGACTTAACTAACTGTTCAGGAAGTAACAAGGTAGACATAGCAAAGGTCAGTGTTATTTTCCATTTGGATTGTAAAATCATCTACAGCAATGAAAAAATGTAGGCAAAAAAAAAACAGAACAAGATCCAGTTAAGAAGAATTAAGTTTCAGGTTTGATGGTGGAGTGAGATGGAATCAGAAGAGCAACATTTCAGAATGAGACTTCAGCTTAATCAAACTGAAAGTGAAAAGGCCTTTTCATGAACTAGTCTCGTGATTGTATCTAAAAACAACAATAGTTTAGATTTATAGAACATACTTAATGCAGCAAAATCTTCCAAGGAGCTTAACAAGATGTTTTGTCAATAGAAAAGTGATATGATCTGTATTTTGAATGGAACTTGACAAATGTTTATTTAATATTCTAATTAATTATTAATTGATATCATATTTGTGAGGAAAATTGAAAACATTGGGCCAGAATGTAATGCCATCTATGTGCCAATCTTGCTCACCACTATGTTGCAGAATGATATAGGGCTTGCCTTTCGCAGATCCGCAAATGTGAATTTGCTATGAGAATTGTTTCCGTTCAACAGGGTCTGCATCTTGTAAATCATATCCAACAGCACTGGCATTTGCCTTTCATAAACTAGTACATGCTAACACCGAAAAGAAACAGTGTTGTGCAGCTGAGTGCAAGACCTTAAAGCAGGGCCTTCCAACTTTTTTTATGCCTTGGACCCCTACCATTAACCAAGGGGTCTGTGGACCCCAAGATGGGAAACCCAGACTTGAGGAGATCTGCAAGATATGTACCCACTATTCTGTAACTTATAAAAGTTATTCTTGCTGGAAAAACAGCAAATAGAGAGGCAGAAATGCAGAAGGTGTGAAAGACGCAAATAGTAAAGTTAAAGTGAAAATAATGTGGCGATGACTTCAGTTGGGAAATTTGATGAATTTGATAGCACTAATAAAGGCTGGGAGTCGTATTTTGAGAGAGTTGAACTGTGTTGTGAGGCAAACGATGTGGATGAGCCTAAGAAAGCCCCTATACTTCTCAGTGTAGTGGGTGCTAAGACGTATAGTCTCTTACACAACCTGGTAACCCCTGAAAAGCCAGCAAGCAAGACGTTCGATGAAATCATTACAATTTTACAAAATCAGGTGAACTCTAAACCACTGCTAATAGCTGAGATTTTACAAAAGAAATCAGTCAAAGGATGAAAGCAGTTCTGAGTATATTGAAGAACTGCACAAACTTTCCTAGTACTGTGACTTTATAGATGGACCTTCTTATGCATTAAGGGATAGGCTTGTATGCGGCATGCCTTGTCAAAGCACTCGGAAGAGTCTACTATCAGAAAGAGACCTAACCTTAGAATGGACATTGACCATTGCAATATTGTTAGAGACTGCAACAAAGGATGCAGCAGAGCTACAGAAAAAGAGGGTAGAATGTGAAATGCACAAAATTTCCCTGAATAGTACAAAAAGCCAAAAATGTTATTGATGTGGGAAATCTTCCCATGAAGCAAATGACTGTGACTCATCTAAAAAGTTTGCAGGAAGTGCCACAGGCAAGGTCACACAGAGAGAGTATGTAAGGCAGACAAAAAGCACAACCAAGTGAAAAGTTTCAAACACAAATCAAAGCAAATGCATAAAGTGACTGAATGGGAAACAGTATCAGACAATACAGACTCTGACAAAGGTGAGCTGTCATGCCTAGAACTATTATACTGAAGCAGATCACAAAATCATACAGATTACCATAAGAGTGTCCAGTGTAAAACTGAAAATGGAGCTGGATACAGGATCAGCTTTGTCTATAATCCCAGAGGCTGACTACAACAGACTGTGTTCTAAGATGCCCTTAGAGAAGACCTCAGTGGTGCTAAAGACCTACACAGGTGAACAAGTGTCTCCCAAAGGCAAATTGAAGGTGAATGTGACGTATGGAGGCCAGCACAGCAGTTAGGGCTTTATGTATTGAAAAGTGGAGGGCCAGCACCTTTCGGATATGAATGGTTGAGATATATCCAACTAGAATGGCACACAGTCAAAGCTCTCAATGTGGCATCAACAGGCAACTGCAGCCCAAGTGGCAGAACTAACCAGAGAATGATACATCTGCTTAATGCTAATGAGAAGGTGTTTGAGAAGGGGATGGGTAAACTCAAAGTCATGAGGCCAGAACTGAACTGGATGAAGCTGCAACAGTAAGATTCCATATAGCGTGTCCAGTGCTTTACATGCTACAACCTAAAGTGGATGTTAAACCTCAGAACCTGGAGGCATCTGGAATTCTCTCCAAGGTTGAGTGGAGTGATTGGGCCACTCCCATTGTCCTGGTGATTAAAAAAGGGATGGTCAGAGCTATTCGCATGTGTAGGGATGTCAAAGTGAGTGTTAACCCAATGCTGCACACTGTGTGTAATCTAAAGGGCAGGAAGTTTAATGCATGGATCTATTTCTTTTAGAGCAATGACTCCCATTAGAACTAAGTATGATCTGTTGTCTACACATGTGCATTGATCTCTCTCTCTCGCCGCAATGTGAATACATCAGTTAAAGTCATGTCCCACGTGCGTACTTTTATTTAATTGATAAGTAGTTCCGCAGATGCAACAAGGGCAAGAATTCTGCACTCTTTAATTACTACTGACATATCGGCAGCCTTTATTTCTGCCTATGGCCAACACACTTTTTCCAACTTTCACCAAAAATGATCATAACAAGAACGAGCCTCTTGTTGGATTTGGAGTAGGCGAGAGGAGAGAAGCTGGAAGCCAGGAGCAGATGGGCAGTGATTTGGCCACCACTGCTGGCCCACCAACTGGAGAGTGTCGTGTTTAAGGGTCGAAACACTCGGTGAAGGTTGGGAACCACCTGATGACATCTGCTCCTGGCTGAAGACTACGGTTACCTTATAAGGTAACTGGAGAATGCACCCTAACAGGTGTATGTAACAAGTAAGTATCACAGGAAGTAGTATTTTCCATGGAAAGGCAACGCGAAGAAGAGAGCAAAGAATTAAACATCTCAGTGCTGGAAAGGCCAATTTTAACAAACTAAAATATTAAATCTCTGAACTCATTAATAGCAGCTACTTTAAAAGGAATCAATGAAAATTTCAAAAAAAGCTGCAGAATCTAAAAATCTGAGACAAAAAAAAGCATTCCTAAAATAAGCACAAGAGTTTCTGCAAATACAGGAAATCCAGAGCATCACATACAAAATACTGTAGGAACTTAGCAGGTCAGGCAGCATCTCTGGAAATGAATCAACAGTCGACCTTTCAGACTGAGACCTTTCTTCAGGATGGAAAGGAAGGAGGAAGACACCAGAATAACAAGGTGGGGGAGGGGAGTGGAAGGAAGACTAACCAGAAGGTGATAGGTGAAGTCAGGTGGGTGGAATGGTAAAGGGCTAGAGAAGAAGGAATTGATAGGAGAGGAGAGTGGATCATGGAGAAAAGGCAGAAGAAGGGGCAGCAGGGGGAGAAGATAGGCAGGTGGGGAGAGGCGGTAAGAAGCCAGAAAGGGGAATAGAAGCAGAGGAAAGTGAAAGGATAAAAATATTGCCAGAAGAAAAAATTGATATTTATGCCATCAGTTTGCATGCTACCTAGACAGAATAAGAGGTGTTGTTCCTCCATCCTGAGAATGCCGCATCGTGGCAAGAGGAGGCCATGGAGTGACATGTTGGAACAGGAATGCAGATAGGAATTAAAAATGGCTGGCCACTGGGAAATTCCACTTCTGGTGGATGGTGCAGAGGTACTCAACAAAGTGGTCCCCCAATTTATGTCCGGTCCCACCACTGTGGAAGGATCCGCATCAGGAGCTTCAGATACAATACGCCTCCAACAGATTTGCAGGTGAAGTGTTGCCTCACCTGGAGGGGAGGTTTGGGCCCTGAATGGAGGTAAGGGAAGATATGTGTCAAGAAGGAGATTAGTGGGGAGAGACAAATGAACAAGGAAATCATGGAGGAAGTGATCCCTGTGGAAAGCAAAGAGTGGGGAGGGGTAAGGTAAAGATGCATTTAGTGGTTGAATCCTGCTGGAGATGGCAGAAGTTGTAGAGAATAATATGTGGGACGTGGAGGCTCATGGGGTGGTAGATTAGGACTAAAGGAGCTCTTTTCCCTGTTAAGGTGACAGGAAGATGGTTGATCATGGGTGTCTGGGAAACAGAGGAGATGCAGGTATGGCCACCATCAATGGTGGAGCAAATGAACCCCTCGTTCTCTGAAAGAGGAGGACATTTCTGAGGTTCTGGAAAGGAATGCCTTACCCTGGGAACAGATGCTATGGAGACAAAGGAAATAAAAAAAGGAAGAGCATTTTTACAGGGGGCAGGGTGGGAAGAGATATAATCAAGAATTATATTTCTTCCTGCCATAGGAATCAGTAGGTTTATAAAAGAGGTTGGTAAACAGTTTGTCTCCAGAGATGGAGGCAGAGAGATCGAGAAAGAGGAGGAGTGTGTCAGAAATGGACCAAGTGAATTTAAGGGCAGGGTAGAAGTTAGAAGCAAAGATGATAACATTGACAAGCTCAACATGGCTGCATGAAGCAGCACCAATGCAGTTATCAATGTAGCTCAGGAAGAGTTGGAGAGCAATACTGGGGAAGGCTTGGAACATGGACTGTTCTACGTAGCCAATGAAGGGGCAGGCATAGCTGGGGCCCATTCCTAAAATAAGACAAGATTAGCATTATTTCTCACATGCAGATCAAAACAGGCAGTGAAATGCATCCTTTGTGTCAGATCAAATCAATGTAGATTGTGTGGGAGGCAGTCCATGCTGTATCGGTATAGTATGTGCACATCTTACTAAGCCTAACTGTACATCCTTGGAATGTGGGAGGAAATCAGAGCACCCGGAGGAAACCCATGCGGTCACAGGGAGAACATACCCAGTCCTTACAGACAGCGGCAGGAATCAAACCCTGATCGGTGATCGTTGGCACTGTAAAGCCATCGTGCTAACTGCTATGTTACTGTGCCATTCCAGGTAACACAGAAAAAACACCCAAAACATCCATTATTTATTCCTCTCCATAGATGCTGCCTGACTAGCTGAGTTCTTCAACATTTTGTGTGTGTTACTCGAGATTTCCAGAAGCTCTTGTGTTTACACTCCGTATATCTGCACATTTGATAACCACTACAATATAGTTTCTTAAATAATGCAACTGCTAAACTGTTAAGAACTGTTAACATTGGATGCTATTACTGCTCAGATATTCCTTTAAAGAGGAATTCAAGTGCATTTGAGCCCTTCTCTCTCCTGGTCGTTTTAAGTTTGTATTGGCTCCAAACACGGCTTTTCTTGATAAAGTGTTTCAGCCCAAAATGCCGGTTATTTACTCTTTTCCATAGATGCAGCCTGGCCTGCTGATTTCCTTCAGCAGGTTGTGTGTCTGTTGTTTGTATTTGCCCCTTTTGCTTTCTGTGGAAATAAATGCAGTGTCAATGTCAGGTCAACAATCTTTAAATGTATTTTAATGTCTGAGTATGTTATCCTCTGTATGTGTATAAAAGTATATACATGTAATTGTGGTCGATATTGTTTGTGAGTTCAAAAGAGGTGAGGTAACGTTTCAGCTCTATAAATCCATAGTTAGACCACACTTGGAATGTTGTCTTCAGTTCTGGTCACCTTATTATAGGAAGGATGTCTAAGCTTTATGGACGGTGCAGAGGAGATTTACCAGTATGCTGCCTGGACTAGAGTCCAAGTCTAATGGGGATAGGTGAGCGAACTAGGGCTTTTCTTTTTGGAGCAAAGGAGGATGAGATGTGACTTGATAGAGGTGTACAAGATGATACGAGGCATACATTGAGTGGACAGCCAGAGACTCCTTCCCACGGTGAAATTGACGAATATGAGGGAGCATAATTTTAAAGTGATTGGAGGAAAGTATAGCGTGAATGTCCGAGGTGGGTTGTTCACACAGAGAGTGGTCAGTGTATGGAACGCCCTGCTGGTGGTGGTGTAGATGAAGTTACATTAGAGGCATTTAAGAAACTCTTAGATGGGTTCAAAGATGATAGAAAAATGGAGACCTATGTAAGAGGGAAGGGTTAGATTGATCTTAGAGCAGGTTTAAAGGTCAGCACAGCTTTGTGAGCTGAAAGACCTGCACTGTGCTGTAGGGGTCTATATTCTATGTTGTATGGACAAAAAAATTACATAACGTAACAGTTGTCAGACTGGAAAATTTAAGTTGCATCAATAAGTCGGAGACTCATTATGTAAATGGTTCCTGCGCTGCCTTGTAAGTAACTTCCTATTTCTCTGGAGGATATATGTGCATTGAGTTTTAATGTAGCCATGAAGTAATTACAAGGGTGCATGACAAAATATTAACGGGTCAAAATTAAGGGAAAGCTAAGGTATTCAACAGTAAGTGGAACTTAAAGGGTCCAATTGGAGGTCAACTCAGTAGCTTGTGAGCAGAGCCAGAATGGATATGTACCGTTATAAGCTGTTATACTTTTCAAAAGTTCTTCCACTATGTCTTATTGGACTATTTAACCAGTGGGAATTTCCACCAAGTGCGTGCTTTATTGTTGGGTTCAGTAGGATGGCGAGCGACAAAGTGCAAGTGTGAAATTACCAACAGGTTTGAGTCTTCGGTATTTTTGCAAAACTTCCAAGATTCCTGATACCTCATGAAGTAAGTGCCAAGCATTCGACAGGGCACTGCAAGAATTTCCGAGCAAGTTCTGTCCAGTCAATTCTTCAGGATTTCCTCTATCAGTTGGCTCCCTTTTAAACCTATTTTTCAGATCTCACTTAGTGCAACGAGATGCTGAATTAAGTTGTACCTGAGCAGATAGCTTCAGATATTGGGTTATAACAGCATGATGCCTCAAGGCAGCATTGAGCACCGAGACTGAAATCTGGCCAGATTTTTCCAGCGGTTTATCTGTAACTCAGAAATACGTAGACCACATTGCAGTTTATAAACAATGTGAAAAATGATAAGCTGTGACAATTTCTTGACACGGTGCAGATCTACAAATGTCAATCTAAGTGGGTTAAATGTCAGTAGTTATCAGATTAACATTCAGGAGGCCTGTCTGCATTCCTCAGCCTGAAATGTGCAGGCTTTGTTATGGAGCAGGCGGAAATCAAAAAAGGCAAAGAAATAGTAGAAGACAGTGAAATAATATTATTGCATGTATTACAGCATAGCTATGGGGAGACCATTGTTACTTCCTTCAATAAGCAAAGAAATCTGTACTTGACTTAATACAAGTTTCCTACTGAAATGTTATACAGTGTAGACAGATACTAAGCAATTTCTCATTCATTGGTCCATATTAAAATACTACTGTCCTCAATAAACGTCATATCTTTATTTCCAAAGAGTATCAGTTCTGTTTACATTGGCTGCATTTCTCAAACACATTTAAAATAAAACAATGCCAGTTTCCTTCTGCTAATGTAGTCATTTTGCAGAATAAAATGTAAAGATATTTGACAATTTTGTTAAAAAAGAACATTTACAGTATAATAATTGAAATGATTTATAAGGTAACAATTCCTTTCTTGGCTATTTTTGGCAGTGATGTATTGCAGTCATAACTTTAATTGAATCCCATGGAGGCAGGTGGTGGGGGGGGAAGCAATGGCAGCGAAATAATTTACTGTGGAAAGATCTGGTGTCCAATAAATCCACATTAGCCTGTACGTTCTATGCATGTGCATTGTGCTTTAAATCAATGTTGGAAGGCAAAATACTCACAATTTAAAATTGCAGGATTCTGAGAATGCTGAAAATCTAATAAAAGGTCAATCACCTTAGTTGCTAAATCTGATTTTTTCTCTCTGCTTTCGCTGCCTGAACCATTGAATATTTTTGCACACAGATTTTATTTCAATAGTTCAAATTTCCTATATAGGTGCTTCTGAAACGTCTTCCTGCTTAAACCCATCACCTTGCTCCTACCATTGTTAACAAAGCCCTTGAATGCAGCTCATATATTCTCATGTCTCTGCTACCAGTCCCTCATATCTGGATTGATAAGAACAAGGACAGAGCTCTCCTGGTCCTCCCCTTCCACCTTATTACTCTCTGCATTCAACAGATCATTCTGTCACCTCCAAAGACATTCTACTTCCAGACATGGTCTGCCCATTTCATTTCCAGTCCTGATGAAGGGTCCGGGCCAGAAACGTCGACTATTGATTCCCCTCCATAGATGCTGCCTGACTGGTTGAGTTCGTTCAGCATTTTCTATGTGTAGCTCAAGATTTCCTGCATCTGCAGAATCTCTTGTGTCCAGACATGTCCTGCTCTCCATTCCCATTTCAGCAGGGATCATTCTCTTTTCGGCTCCCAGGTCCACCCTTCTGTTCCCACCAATTTACGTGTGCCCGTTTCCCTGTCCATTGTTCAGTCACAATGGCCTTTGTCAAGCCTGTGTGTTCTTCCCACTCAGTATTTTTCCTGTTACTGTACCAGATTATTCTGTTGGCCCATTTGCAGAACACACAAAGATAATCCTCCTTATTCAGTGGTTTCAGGCCACATAAAATGCTCAGGAGAGATTGCAACTGGCCAGAGATTTAAATGTGATAAATCCATCAAAACTTTCAGAACAATGACATTTATTGGCTCAGGATATAGATGATGTGCTCTGCCAATTGATACCAGGTGCCAAACACATCCCAGTGCAAAGATATGTAGGGAATCTGCCTGCTTGGTGTGAAGCATTGTTCAATCTGGTGCCCAATATGATCCTGCTTGTTGGAGCACCTGCTATCAATTCTGTTTTGCTGATCTTCCATTTTCTCATATTTCTTACAATATCAAGTTTTGCTAGCCCTCGAACCAATCCTGTCAGTCACTTATTTCCCCGCTTATTTCCTTGTATCCCGGTATTCAATCCCATCACCACTATTCGCTCTAATCTGCATGGGTGTGCAGACACACAGTAATTGAAACACTAAAATTAAAATTCCAGCACGTGCACATAACCTTTATCGCCAAGCAGCTGAAATTTTCCTTTATGCAATGTTAATATAATTTTGAAATTAAAATTATATAGATATTAGGAGATGGTCACTCTGCTCTCCGTCACACTGCTGTGCTCTGTGCCCGCTAATATGATGAACTGATAAGCGAGGCTTTGGGCCTACTCCGGGCTGCTCCATGGTTCGGATCTGAGGACTTTGGTTCGGAATGTCGTTGTTCATTTCAATTGTTTGGATGGTTTGTGTTTTCTCCCCTTTCTCTTATGCATTGGGTGTTGGTGTATTATTTTTAAATGGGTTCTTTTGGGTTTCTTGCTTTCTGGCTGCCTATAAGCAAAAAAATCTCAAGGATGTGTAATTTATACTCTTCTTTGATAATAAATGTAGTTTGAATCTTTGAAATTATGTGAATATAATTTTGAAATCTGTGTTAATATAATTGTGAAATACCCTGGAATTAATTGTGTTAATGATAATAATCCATAAATTTTCTAAATAATAAACATACCACACCTTTACTTTGAAACATTTTAGAGCTTCAATGTATTTACATCGTCAATGTTTCAAATTACAACACTGTCACAAATTGTAACAATAAACACCGAATGGAAGTCCGTAGATCATGATTAATAAATCACAGGTACTTTGCAGTTTTAAGGCCATGTTAAAATTACTTTCTCAGAGCAATGGTTGGTCCAAACAGCTGTAAGAAAAACTAGAGGGAACGATGCCCATCACCCAGACTCCATTATTCATTCACCTATACTAGGGGTAATTTATGGTAGACATTTAAGCTAACATTCAGCATATTCTCAGGATGTGGAAGGGAACATAGCCTCTTGGGAAAATGCATGCAGTTACAGCAGAATATGTAAACACTACGCAGACAGCATCAAAATCAGGACTAAACTTGGATCACTGGTTCTGTGAAACCACTGTACTATGTGCTGTGGCACTCTATATAAGTTAAGCTAAGTTTATATTAACTTCTGTTCATCTTATTTGTAATGTACTATGCTGCTGCAAAAAATCTAATTTTCATGTCATTTATACTCTATGTATGTATGCTGTTGAAGTTGGGCCAGTGTCTTGCATAGTTCTTTACAAAGTAACAGAAGCAGGATCAGTAAAAATGATTCTAAAATTTCATTTTCCAGTCAGTTTAATAAATACATTAAACACATTTCTGCTGTAATATTGGTAGATCTTGTTTGGATGTGTTTCTGTCACTTTATCAGTACGTAGGAATCTGCCAAATACCCCAGATTTTGAGCGTGTTGAATGAAACAGCAGAGAAAAGGCCCCTTGGCACACCTTGTCTGTTTTGACTTTCTGAAAGAGCTATCTAATCAGTTCCATTTTACTGCTCTTCTCCCAAAGCCATATTCCTTCTTTTCCTTCAAATATTTACACAATTCCCTCCTAAAAGTTATTTAGTGTTCTCTTCCATCATGCCTTTAGGGAGAACATTGGATAATAACTAGCTGCTTAAACATTGGTGCCTTGTGTCATATTTAGTTCTTTGCTAGAACTCTTAAGTTGACATCCTCTGATTAATGACGCTTCTGCCAGCAGAAAGTTTCTCAATATTTATTCTTTCAAACCTGGTGATGATTTTGAAAGTTTTTTGAAAAATCCTCTTAGCCTTCTGCGCTCTACAGGAAACCAGCTCTGTTCCTTCCATCTGTCCAGAAAACTGTAATGTCTCACCTTGACACCAATCTTTTGAAGAATGTGACATCCTTTCTAAAATGCAGTTGTGCCTAGAATTGAACAGAATCATCCATCAGTGGCTTAACTGCGGTTTTATAAAGGACTAGCTGAAATTCCTTACTTTGGTAGGTTATACTTCTGGTATTGAAGATTAGAATCTTTATGCTGCTTCAACACCCTGCTCAATATGTCGTACACATTCCTCAGTTTATAAAATATACTGTAGACCCTTTGGACCAAGATGTTGAGCTGACCCTATATCCTATTCCAAAATCAATCTAACCATTCCCCCTAGATACTGCTCCATTTTCCTATCATACATGTATGTGCTTATCTAAGAGTTTTATTAAATGTCGTAATGTATCTGCTTTTACCACCACCCTTGGCAGGGCATTCCATGCATCCACCATTCTGTGTGTAAAAAACTTACCTCTACCATCTCCCTTATGCTTTCCTCCAATCACCTTAGAAATATACCCTTTGGTATTAGTTGCTTTTGTTTTGTGAAAAAATCTCTGGATATCTACTTGATCCATGCCTCACCATCTTGTACACCTTTGTTAAATCACCTCTCATCTTCCTTCACTCCAAAGAGAAAGGTCCTAGCTCGCTCATCCTATTCTCATAAAGACATGGTCTCTAACCAAGGCGGTATCCTGGTAAATATCCTCTGCACCCACTCTAAAGCTTTCATGTCCTTCCTATAATGAGGTGACCAGAATTGAAGATAATTTTCCAACGGTGATCTAACCAGGGTTTTATCGAACTGTAACATTACCTCATCACTCAATCCCCGTCATTTCAATAAGCCTGCTTCAAAACTGTGCAGTTTTTCTCTTTGCCTTCTTTTAATCCCCCTCCAGTCTCAGACTCGGAATCAGAATTCGGTTTGTTATCACTGACACACAGTATGTCGTGAACTTTGTTGCTTTGCAATAGTGGACAATGCAACATACAAAAATTGCTTTAAGTTTAAAAAGAAATAAATAAAGCAAAAGAGAAATAACGAAGTAGTGTTCATGGTCCATTCAGAAATTTGGTGGTGGAGGGGAAGAAACTGTTCCTAAAATGTTCGGTGTGGGTCTTCAGGTTCCTGTACCTCCTCCCTGATGGTAGTAATGAGAGATTCCTCCTTCCTGAGACGCTGCCTCTTGAGGATGTTCCCAATGGTGGGGAGGATTGTGCCCATGTTAGGGCTGGCTGAGTCAACATCAGTCTGCAATCTATGTTACTTTAGACATTCTCTCATCAATCACGTGTCTCCACATATTTCTCTAGATCCTGCTGAAATAAATTATTACTCACATTGTTTACTAGGTTTCCCAGGTTTGTATTATCTGCAGATGTGTTGTGTCTTTGCATACCCAAGTTGAATGCACTCCTATATTTTTTAAGTATCAAAGTAAAACTCCCTTTCTCATTTTAAAATCTATAACACTAGGCATTAAATAATTGTTCAACCCGTCTGAAGAAGTACAATGAAACAAAGTTTTGCAACAGTTTATGAGATGTTTCAGTCACTGGCAAGTCATTTTTGCGAGTTATTCCAGAGAGGGTCACAAGTTGAAATTCTTTTTAAAGATATTTCTTTTGATAACAATATAAAAAGATACAAGGACAGCAGGCAGTCAAGAAGTCTTTCATGTTCCTTGTCTTTTGCTTGTTTTTCCATCTTAATATGGTTGTGCAGCAGGTCACTAGATTGTCTCGTTCTCTGAAAAATAACAAAGATGACCCACCTCATATAGAGGAAACTCTAGGTTTTTTAACCAACTGTAAAAACACTTTCAGTGGCACACAGCTGTCCCTTAACCTACTCCTATTTAATAAAAAATCACCCTATGGGATTAATTTGTTGATATTGAAGTATTAGAGATTTATTAAATCTACATTTATAGGGACACAGAAAAAAATAAGTGCAGCATGCAAAGCATGCAAAAATGTTTTACTTGATGAAATTGAGGGCATGGGAGTAGATTTGTATTGTAGTTTTCTCAGAGAAAAAAAGGCTCAAAAATGTAGATTCCAAACAGATTTAGGGATCCATGCAGAGCTCGGTAAAACACAGCAGTTAGGTAAGAAACAAAATGAACAAACTGTCTTATGAAATAGACATAGTCCTGACGAAGGGCCTCGGCCTGAAACGTCGACTGTACCTCTTCCTAGAGATGCTGCCTGGCCTGCTGCGTTCACCAGCAACTTTGATGTGTGTTGCTTGAATTTCCAGCATCTGCAGAATTCCTGTTGTTTGTGTCTTATGAAATGTTGTGTTTTTATAACTGGAGGCTTTTATAGCAGAAGCTTTTCCTAGAACAGTCAAAGGGTGGTTAGACCATATCTGCAGCATTGCATTGAGTTTTGAATACAACTTCTTAGAAAAGATATATTGGTATTGGAAGTATTGAAAAACATGACAAAATCAAAGGCACACCATTCAGGTGGGATCTATGAAGTTTTTCCTTATACAAGTACAATAAAATTATTGGACTGTTTCTCAAAAAGAAGCTAGATATTCAAGATCAATTATTATATTTAAATTTGAGATCTATCATTTTTTGATAAATAGGGTTATATCCAACAATTTCCTTTCCCTCAACTATCTGTTCCTCCATTGAGATGTCTCACTATTTGCCAGGTGCCTTTTCCTCTTGCAGTGCCTGGTTTTTTCGATTCTGGCTTCCCTTCCAATCAGTTACCCTCTGTTCTACATTCCTTGGGACAATATGTGACTGGATCCACAGTACTCTCTGAAACTCAGTCTCTAAAACTGTTGACCTCTAGATTTCTCCACATTTTTGCAGAACCTTTCTCATAGAATCATAGAGCATGGAAATAGATCTTTCATCCCACCTAGTCCACACTGGCAAGTAAAACCCAATAACATCCTTTCTATTTTATTCCTCATCAGTTCCTTCTAGATCTTTCCACTCATGTACACACCAGGAGCAACTTATAGTGGTTGATTAGCCTACTAATCCGCACATTTTTGTCATTTTGATCTGTGTGCAAGACAAGCTTTTCACTGTACTTCAGTATTTGTGACAATCCTAAAACAACTTACCAATTTACCAATGTGTTTGGGACCTAAACTACCTGGAAGAAATCTCCGTGATCACAGGGGAAATGTGTAAACTCCACACAAGTCAAGATTGAAGATGGAGACATGAACCAGCGTCTCTACTATCTGTATCATTATGCCACTCGTAAAGTTTCAATCATTTCTATTTCTTTCAAAGCCTTGAGATTTTTTTTCTCTATTTTCACTCTCCTTAATAACTACATAGATGTTTAGTACTGTCAGCACTGAAAAGACCAGAAAATATTTTAATCTATTAATTTTAATGCTCCTCCACAGTGTGCTTCTTGTACCATTGCAAAGTAATAGTCACTGAATCTTGCTTTGTTTAAATTTCAAAGTACATTTATTATCAAAGTATGTTTACATTATACAACCTTAAGATTCATCTCCTTCACTCAGCCAAGAAGCAAAGAAACCCAAAAGATAAAAAGTGACCATTAAACACTCCAATGTGCAGAGAAAAGCAAAAAAACAAAACAAATCATTGCAAACAATAATGGCAAGCAAATATCGTTTTGAACTGAAGTCCACAAAGAGAGTCCGAGGCTCTTAGTTCAACACAGAGCCGAGTAAGCTTTGCAGAGCAGTGAGCTGAACCAACCCCTCCTTCACCTTGGCCCTGACACCTTAATCCTCTCAATCTTGCCAGGAGCCTAAACTGTTGTTCAAACATCAGGTTCAGTTGCTTTGATATGCTCTGGGGACTGGACCCCACTGTCTCGATTTGGCCAGTACCTGACCTTTCCAGTTCAGCCCAGCACCTAAATCGTCATCCAAAAATCAGGTTTAGTCAGTTTGATATGCTCTGGGACTTGCACCCCACTGCCTCGATTTGACCTAATGCTTAACGTGATCAAACCTCAGGTCTTCTTCGCTCTCGGCAACAGGCCCTCTGTCTTGCCTTGCCTCAGTCCTGTCCCATTAAATTGTCTCCAAGTCCAAAGGGAAGTTAGGGACTATTACATGTGGTGATCATTTGTCAGAAAAAGAATAACTAACAAAGTATTTAGTTGCTTTCCTTGTTTCATATGCCACCAGCCAGAAGTCGCAGGGATTCACCAACGCCATCTTGAACTGGAAAACATGATGCGCATGAACTGGATAAATAGAAGATTAAAACACTAAAAGAAACCTTCTTCTTAATCTGTTATCAATCAGCATATGGAAGCTGTAAAAGGTCGTCGAGTCTCTTCCACCATTTAATAATTTACTGTTGATCTGGTTGAACTGGTATCCTTAACATTGTTAGCATTACATTCTGAACAAATGTCCCAGCTATTCCAGTGAAATCTTTAAATGGTAAGATTTCAAATAATTGGTTTCTTTTTCTTATTGTGTTAGCATTTTGGGGACTTAAATGGCCAGGTCTATTTTGTTCAATTTCTCAAACCTATATAATAACATGCAACATTCACAACACGCTGGAGGAACTCAGCAGGTCAGGCAGCAACCGTGGAAATGATCACGATAATAACATGCACTGTCTGTATTGGTACAGCAATTACCACTGTCACCTCATAGTTGTGGGACCAAGGATCAAACATGACCAAGAGTACTGAGTGTGTGAAGTTTGAGTGTGCCTATGTGATCATGTGGTGAGCTCTGATCTCCAACGTATCAAAAAGTTGTGCTGGAGTGTTGAATGGCCAAAAGAATCAAAGGAGAAATTGATTGGCAAGTATGAGGGGGAGTGTTTTATTTAATTTAAATATTATTTTACTTAGAGACACAACACAGTAACAGACCCTACCGACCCAAAGACTCAATGACATCCAATTACACCCACGTGACCAATTAATCTACTAAACCATATATCTTTGGAATATAGAAGGAAACTGGAGAAGCTGGGAAAAACCCACGCGGTGATGGGGTGAATGTACTTGTAATGGACTTTGGTGGAAATTGTATCCAGGTTACTGGCAATGTAATAGCTAACTGCTACATTATGGTATCAGAAGTAGGGGAGTCAGGATTCCAGGAAATAAGGAAAGCGGGAATAGAACCAATGGGATTACTCTCTTGGAAATTGTAATGGGATGATGACCACTTTCCACAGAATATTGTAATGTAAAATAAAATCAATATTCCTCCAATAATTATACATTATAATTTCTTACAGAAGATCTAGTGTCTGTGAGTTTGAGAAACTGGAGCAAGGACTGAAGGCCCAAGGAGGACTGTCGTGGTGTTGGAGACAGAGTCCTTCATGTATGAGGAGTTGGGAGGGTGGGGAAGGGACTTGTTTTGCTGTTGTTGTCGCTGATTTTGTTGTTCAGTGCTGTGGATTGTGACATGTCGTGCTGTTATATTGAACATTTTGGGCTTGTTTTGTAGGTGCTGGGATCTGTGGTGACACTTGCCAATAGCCCCTAGCACATCTTTGGCTGTGTTGGCTGTTAACGCGAACAATGCATTTCACTATATGTTCATGTAATAAATAAATCTGAATCTGAATCCAAATAGTGCTGCTAGACACACCCTTAACTAAACGAATCTCACTTTATATTGTGTTGTTTTGTTTTGCAGCTGCCGGCAAGAAGATGAATCTCAAGTTTGTATATTGTATGCATACTTTGACAATAAATGTACTTGGAATTTTGAACTTTAATGTACCTTGCTTTCTCCCCTGTAGGATTGGAAGTAACTGAGTAAATTTTGGTAACATTTGTACTGACTTGGTCTGGGATACAATTTTGAAAGCAGCTGTTATTTTATGAAACTCTTTAGACATTGTGTCTAATTAAATAGATGAACTCCTATGCTAAAACCAGCTTAGAATGATTCACATAGCACTCCAATATATCCTCTGGTTCTGATGTGAGGAATACTACCCTTGAAATTATTCCAAAATAAGTTAACCGCATTGCTGAAATACTAAAGGAAGGAAAATATTTTCAATTGCCCATAGTTTTATACAGAACTACTTTCTCATATTAAAAATTTCTACATGATTGACATTGTATTTAAGCCAAACTCTGTTGCATTCTACAAGACCCAAGCTCACTGCAGGTTCTTTGACACATAATTGTCTTGGAATTCAGCTGGTTATTATTTGGATGCCATATATATCCTTTAACTTTTGATCAAGACATATAAAAGTTAAATGACTGCCAGGTTGTAGTATGTGCACCTTGGGTATTTCACCAACCTTTCAACAGCCAAACTGTACGAAGGGAACCCAAACAATGTATTTGATAAAATATGCAACACATTAAGTTGACCAGTGGGAATAAAAGGTAAAAATTGCTCTTGGGGAATCACTCACATTCAATCTGTAACCTTAAAAACCGAGTGACTCATGTATATTTGATTTAAAATGTTAAGGTTTAGTGTGGCCGGAGGGCTTGTTTTTAACACAGTTGCAGACTGTTATGCACTATTGTAAACAAACATAGAGGAATTAATATCAGTGAATGCATGGTCTTTTTGTGCTATGTGCATAGATAGATAATGCACACTCTATTCATTTAAAAGCACCTCATTTGAATGTCATTTCTCATCATAAATTCACAGGATGTTTGATTGAATGTTGTAATTGACATTGAGTTTTCATTTACATGATCAAATACAAAAGTCATTTTATTAGGTACCTCGTTAAGGCATGTTTCTGGTCTTCTGCTGCTGTAGTCCTTCCACTTCAAGGTTTAAAGCGTGTGTTCTGAGATGTTCTTTTGCACTCCACTGTTGTCATGTGCAGCTATCTGAGTTACTGTCACCTTCCTGTCAGCTTGAAAAAGCTGGCTGATCTCCTCAGACCTCTCTTCTTAACAAGGCATTTTTGCCCACAGAACCACCGCTTACCCAATGTTTTTTGTTTCTTGCACCATTCTCTGTAAACTCGAGAGACTGTTACCATGAAAATCCCAGAGAATCAGCAGTTTCTGAGAAACTCAAACTATGGTGTCAGGCACCAACAATCATTCTACGGTCATAGTCACTTACTGAACAACAATTGAATTTCTTGAGTATGCAAGCATGCTTTTATGCATTGAGATGCTGCCACACGATTGGCTGATTAGATATTTGCATTAACAAACAGGTATACAGGTGTACCAAATATTGGGAGAAACTTCACCAATCTCAACTCATCCTGCTGGTTTTGAAATGCTGGCAAAGTGATCAATGATCAAGTAAAGGTACATTCTTCTGAATCTCCCTTCCAGATTTCAAAGAACAGTAAAGGAGAGAAAGAATTATATTATTGTGGAGACTTTAAGCAATTTTTGAGAAATGAAGAATTGTGATGAAGGAATGTGGATTGTACACAGGTGAGTATATCTACTTAATAGTTGAGAATGGGAAGTGATTTGGTGCATTGGAATTTTGTGCTTGGGATGTATCTAACAGCAGGGTTTGAAACAGTGTCATCTGTTTTTGCAAAATGTCAGGTTCATGTTTTGTGCAAAGCTTTGGAGGAGGAGACGAGGGCTCACTGTACAGTGAGTAAATCCACTCCTTTGTTCATATCCAAGGGGATCAGGAAGAGCTCATTATTATTATTAGAAACATCTGTAGCAGTAGGTTTTGTACAAGAAACCCAGCAAAGTCAGGAATAAGATCTGTGCTTCTTGAACAGAAATGAGAACCACAGAGGGATCAGCTGTGTCTGGTTGTGATGGGATAGAAAGATAGTGAATTATTCAAAATCCTTTTAAATAGTTCTCTTTATTTGGGTAATGTTCCCCTCATTCATAGAACTACCATTAGGATTACCTCCAAAACCAACATCCTCAGGCTCCCTAATCTTGCAAATTATGACTTGTCCAATTATTTTCCCTTGCCAACATTCTTGCTTCACAAATCTAATCCCATATTTCCTGTAGTTTAAATCTTATAATTTTCTGATGTAGTTTCTTAAAGGAGGTAAAGAGGTTTCTGGATGGAATTCCAAAACTCAGGATGCAGGCTGCTGAAGGCGCCTACTTGTTCCTCTCAGCTGGGATGAGGAAGATATTTAAATCGTAGGCCTATCCCTTCACTCAGTGAGATTACGATCATATGTGACCAAATTCTATTTACTCATCTTTTCACCCACCATTCTCAAGCTTCTTTACCAAAAATAAAGATAATTCTTGTCATAAAATGAAATTAATATTTCTTGGTAAAACTCATTTGTCATATTAATTGACCTCATTACATTCTTAATCTTGAAACTTTGATTGATTAGCATATGAGATCTAGTAGGCAGTTGAGCAAATGGAAGATAAGTGCCTGAACTAAAATTCAGTGGAGAAATCATTGGAAATGTAAACAAAACTAAGTTTTATACTTCAGATTAATTTTTTGGGAATATGTTCAGTGTCGTAACTTACTCATAAATTTTCCCATGTTGAGTGCTCAGGATTCACTTGATTTCATCCAAATTGCTTCATGTGAATTTGAAATTTAGAATCCACTTCTGGTCACTGTTTATTCTCGGATGTAAATAATGAAACTAGTAATAGGAGTAGCTGTTGTGCATTCCAAGAGTGGTAACATCATTAATCCATTTTTTGACCAGCCATTATCAGGGTGAGGGACATGGAGGAGATGGTGGTTGAAGCTTTGAAGGGGTTGGGATGGAAAGGAGCAACAGCCCAGAAATAACCTCTGGCCCAGATAATGGACAGTGACAATGAGAAATTGCCATCCTAGAACAGATCAGGATACTGTAGATCTTGCAAAGTTAGTCCTCCAAGTGTTGCTGGTTCATGATTGTATGCTTGGAATGTCTATAGAGGCTGCAGACTAGATAGAAAGGATTACTGATTGATGGGTGGAAAATGAATAATGGGGTAGACAGATTGGCTGAAGGTGGTGGGAATAGTCTGTGGGTGTGAACAGTTACCAGTCAAGGCAGGAACAGATTTTGTACTCCTACTTGCATATTCAGATAATTTCAAAAACATTTATAATCCACTAGTACAAAATGAAAGTTTCTGCAACTGTGCCAGGCACCTTCACACTGTTCACCACAAGAAAACGGGATTTTTCTGGTGGCCACACATTTTGATTCTACTTTCCATTTGCATTTCAACATGTTGGACCATGGCCTCCACTGTGGTCATGATGAGGGCAATCTCAGGTTGGAGGAGCAATATCTCATTTTCCGCCTGGGTCGCCTCCAGCCTTATGGCATGAACATTGATTTCTCTAACTTCCACTAATTTCTCCCTCCTCCCTCTTCGTCCTTTCTCCATTCCCCATTCTGGCTCCCCTCTTACCTCTTTTCTTCTCCTCACCTGCCCATCATCTTCCTCTGGTGTCCTTCCTCATCCATTTTCTCCCATATTCTACTGTCCTTTCCTATCAGATTCTGCTTTCTTCAACCCTTTAACTTTAACTCTTCCACCTATCAGCTCCCAACTTCCCAATTCATTCCCCCTCCCCCACCCACCCACCTTCCCCCTCACCTAATTTCACTTATCACTTGCCAGCTTATACTCCTTCCTCTCCCCACTACCCCACCATTGTACTCTGGCTTCTTCACCCTTTCATTTGAGACCTCAGGAATTGTCTTGGACTGAAACTTCAACTGTTTATTCCTCTCCATAGATGCTTCCTGACCTGCTGAGTACCCCCAGCATTTTCTATGTGTTGCTCTGGAAATTGCTGGAATATGTAACAGTTGAGACAGCATCTGTGGAGAGGGAAATAAGGATAACATTGTTGGTGAATGACTTAACAGACAGAACAAAGGTCATTGAAACATTATACTTTTTCCTTTGAAACATTATACTTTTTCCTTTTAACTTGTGTAATGTTTCTAGCATTTCACATTTTATCTCTGTTTTTCAGCACCTGCAGTATTTTATTTTCAGACTACAGTTTACATATTCAGAGACAACATCTAGCAGATCTAGCTTGTGATGACACCATGACTTAACCTGAGAATAGCCATGACATTACGCAACAGGTTTCCCTTGATAAATACTGGCAATATGATGGAAAAATCAAGAAACTACAGATGCTGAAAATCTGAAATAAAAACAAAATGTACTGGAAAAGGTCTGTTTCTATGCTGTATTACTCTGCATAATATTACTATGTTGAATTAATATTACAAAATAACAGCATAGAAATAGACCTTTTGGTTCACTGTCCATGTTGACCATCGGCTATGCATTGCAACAATCCTACATTTTTATTACTCATGTCCAAAACTCTCCCTATATTTTCCCCAGACACTCAAGGAGATTTACCTTGACCAACTAACCAACCAACTCACATATGTTTGGGATATGGGAAGAAAGCAGAGCATCCAGAATAAACCTATATGGTCACAGGGAGAGTGTGCAAACTCCACACAGAAAGGACCCAAGATCAGGAAAAAAACCGGCAGCAGCTACTCTGTCTGCACCGCAGTGCCACCTTACCGCAGAGCACTGTCCTGCTGAGCATGATAGTCATAGTTGTAGTCATAGTCATACTTTATTGATCCCGGGGGAAATTGGTTTTTCGTTACAGTTACACCATAAATAATAAACAGTAATAAAACCATAAATAGTTAAATAGTAATATGTAAATTATGCCAGTAAATTATGAAATAAGTCCAGGACCCGCCTATTGGCTCAGGGTGTCTGACCCTCCAAGGGAGGAGTTGTACAGTTTGATGGCCACAGGCAGGAATGATTTCCTGTGACGCTTTGTGCTGCATCTCGGTGGAATGAGTCTCTGGCTGAATGTACTCCTGTGCCCACTCAGTACATTATGTAGTGGATGGGAGATATTGTCCAAGATGGCATGCAACTTAGACAGCATCCTCTATTCAGACACCACCGTAAGAGAGGCCAGTTCCATCCCCACAACATCACTAGCCTTACGAATGAGTTTATTGATTCTGTTGGTGTCTGCTACCCTCAGCCTGCTGCCCCAGCAACCAACAGCAAACATGATAGCACTGGCAACCACAGACTTGTAGAACATCCTCAGCATCATCCGGCAGATGTTAAAGGACCTCAATCTCCTCAGGAAATAGAGACGGCTCTGACCCTTCTTGTAGACAGCCTCAGTGTTCTTTGACCAGTCCAGTTTATTGTCAATTCGTATCCCCAGGTATTTGTAATCCTCCACCATGTCCACACTGACCCCCTGGATGGAAACAGGGGTCACCGGTACCTTAGCTCTCCTCAGGTCTACCACCAGCTCCTTAGTCTTTTTCACATTAAGCTGCAGATAACTCTGCTCACACCATGTGAAAAAGTTTCCTACCGTAGCCCTGTACTCAGCCTCATCTCCCTTGCTGATGCATCCAACTATGGCAGAGTCATCAGAAAACTTCTGAAGATGACAAGACTCTGTGCGGTAGTTGAAGTCCGAGGTGTAAATGGTGAAGAGAAAGGGAGACCAGACAGTCCCCTGTGGAACCCCAGTGCTGCTGATCACTCTGTCGGACACACAGTGTTGCAAGCACATGTACTGTGGTCTGCCAGTTAGGTAATCAAGAACCCATGATACCAGGAAAGCATCCACCTGCATCGCTGTCAGCTTCTCCTCCAGCAGAACAGGGTGAATGGTGTTGAACGCACTGGAGAAGTCAAAAAACATGACCCTCACAGTGCTCACTGGCTTGTCCAGGTGGGCATAGACACGTTTCAGCAGGTAGACGATGGCATCCTCAACTCCTAGTTGGGGCTGGTAGGCGAACTGGAGGGGATCTAAGTGTGGCCTGACCATAGGCTGGAGCAGCTCCAGAACAAGTCTCTCCAGGATCTTCATGATGTGGGAGGTCAATGCCACTGGTCTGTAGTCATTGAGGCCGCTGGGGCGCGGCGTCTTTGGCACTGGGATGAGGCAGGACGTCTTCCACAGTACAGGAACCCTCCGGAGCCTCAGGCTCAGGTTGAATACGTGGCAAAGTACTCCACATAGCTGAGGGGCACAGGCTTTGATCACCCTGGTACTGACACCATCCGGTCCTGCAGCCTTGCTTGGGTTGAGACGTTTCAGCTGTCTTCTTATCTGTTCAGCTGTGAGCCCACCGTGGTGGTTTCGTGTGGGGAAGGGGTATAGTCATGAGAGCAGGGTGAGGGACTGTGAGGAAGGGTAGGAGGGGAGAGTTGGCAGGGCATGTGCTGAGCATGCTATGTTGGCACCAGAATGGGTGACAATACTTGTGGGATATCCCCAGCACATCCCTTGGTATGTTGGTTGCTAATGCAATTGACATATTTCACAATATGTTTCAATATACATGTCATAAATAAATCTGAATCCGAGCTGACTCACTCTGATATAAACAGGAAAAAAGCTACCTGAAATTATTGAATTTGATAGACACAAAGACAATTACATGCCCATAAAGACGATGATGTTCTTCAAAATGATTCCTGCTTACAGATGCAAAGTCGTATAGTCATATTGCTGTGTCTCCCTTGGGAACACATCTGGTGAGTTCATAATCCCAGTCTGTTTTTGTTACCTTCCCATTTTTGTGTGTGAAATGCATTGTGTTCATTCTAGATTCTACTGCAATACTGCAAGTTGGTCAGACCTGTGACTATTTCAGCTTCTTACCTCACACGGGGAAAATTGATCCATTTATTTTCTATTAATCAATTGCACTTCAGTGGATGATATTACTTGCAAGAATCCTGTCCGACTGACTTCATACTTTCATCTCCTGTTATCATTAGCAAACCATTCACATGTAATTGGATGACCACATGTTCTACATAGTTGCTGTGTTCTTGGGCGCTTCACAGACCAGAACAAAGAAAAAGTCTGCAGGAAGTCTGGTCTGCAAAGGGTATCCTTTCAGTTCAAACATAAATATATCATGTTCTTCACGCAGAGCAGGAGTAAGCCAACGAAGAAACTAGACAAATGATTGGTGTGAAAAAGAGCTCCTGAATTTAAATCCATTTAGTTGTACCTCATGACCTTAACCTCCATCATACTTATCAATGCCTTTGAAATGATATCCAGGTTTCATATAAAATTTATGTTGATTATTAAAGCACACACCCTTAGATTGGGACCAAATGTTTACAGTGGGAGCTCTTCACTATCCCAAATTTAGCAAGCATGACAATTGAATTTGCTATCTTTCACATGGGCCAGTACATGTAACTATGACATTGTGGCCATCGTGGAGACTTGGCTGTCACAAAGGCAAGAATGGCTGCTGAATGTTCTAGGGACAGGAAGAGAGGTAAAAGAGGTTTGCGTGTGGCATTGCTAATCCAGAAAGAGAAGATGTCGCAGAGGGATCGTCGACTGAGTCAGTGTGGGTGGAAATCAGAAACATAAAGGGAACGATCACTCTACTGGGAGTATTCTTTAGGCCGCCTCCCCTCCCTGATAGCAAGAGACAACCAGGAACAGATAAGGTGGCAGATTTTGGACAGGTGCAAAAACAGAGTTGTTGTCATTGGCGACTTCAACTTCCTTAATACTGATTGGCATCTCCTTAGTTCAAATGCTTAAGATGTCATGGTCCGGTCCGTAAATTCTGCATTCCAGTCCATCAATCCGTATTCCGGGTTTTCCCTCTTTTCCCCGGTTCCGTTGGGCTCCTTAGTTGAACCACCTGATTCTAGTTTCGGGCTGGCTACGTAAATAGCTTTGGGATTCAGCTTCTTTTGCTGGACTGTTCCCTTCCCCTCCCCAACCGAATACCCAACAATTACCTCGGCAGTTTCCCTCAACAAGTATCCTTGGCAGTCATCCTGGCCCTGCATCCTAGAAAGGGTCCCGGCCCTGCATCCTAGGAGGGTCCCAGCCCTGCGCTCCAAGAAGGAGTCCTGGCTCCGTACTCAAGGGCCTAACCGAGCCGAGTCCAAGAGCCGAGCCCAGCCTCGTCCAAGAGCCAAGTCTTGGCCTGGAGTTCCACGTCCTTCCCAGGAGTACCTCACCCAGCCTGGTGCTGGAGATTCCTCGTCCTGTGCTGGAGTTCCCTCGTCCTGTGCTGGAGTCTCTCGTCCAGTCCAGGAGTCTCTCATCCAGTCCAGTAGTCCCTAGCCCAAGCCACGTCCAAGAACCTCGTCTAGTCCAAGCCATGTCCAAGAACCTCGTCTTGTCTAAGCCTAGTCCAAGAACCTCATCCTGTCCAAGTCAAGGCTTTGTGTTCCCATCCTGTCCATGTGCCTCGTCCTGTGCAGGAGTTCCACGTCCAGTCCTGTAGCCACGTTCAGTCCTGCAGCCACGTCCAGTCCTGTAGCCACGTCTTGTCCTCACCTAGATCCAGGGTCCGAGCCCGAGTCAAGATCCAGGTTCCAAGTCCCTGTCCCGTCTCTGGCTCGAAGTCCTAGCCCAGGCTCCTTGTTCCAAGTTCCTTGTCCTGGTCCCACTTTCCTAGTCTTAGTTCTAGCCCAGGCCCTGTGTCCTTGTCTTGTCCAGGGCCTGTGTCCATGTTCAGCGTCCTTTCTTCCTGACTCCCCTTGCTTTCTTGATAAACTTTGTACTGTTCTAGTACTTCAGTGTCTGTGTCTTGCATTTTGTCCGCTCCCAACGCCCCCTTATGATATAAGATGGGGTGGAATTTATTAAGTGTGTCGAGGAAAGGTTCCTAACACAATATGTAGACAGGTTGACCAGAGGAGAGACCATACTGGATCGGGTGTCAGGCAATGAACCAGGTCAGGTATCAGATCTCCCAGTGGGTGAGTATTTTGGAGACAGTGACCTCAACTCCCCGACCTTCACTGTTGCCCTGGAGAAGGACAGGAGCAGACAGTATGGGAAAGTATTTAACTGGGGGAGGGGAAATCATTGTGCTACTAGGCAGGACTTGGGAACACATATTGGGAACAGATGTACCCAGGGAAATGCACAAATGTAATGTGGGGGTTGTTTCAGGAGCACTTGTGTGGGGTTCTGGATAGGTTTGTCTTACTGAGGCACAGAAAGAATTGTAGTGTGAAGGAACCATAACTGACAAGAGATGTGAAGCATCTTGTCAAGAGGAAGAAAGAAGCTTACTTAAGGAAGCAAAGAACAGGCAGGGCTCTAGGGAGTTTAAGGTAGCCAGGAAGGAACTGAAGAATGGTCTTAGGAGAGCTAAAAGGGGACATGAGAAGACTTTGGCAAGTGGGATTAAGGAAAACCCCAAGGTGTTGTACAGGTATGTTAAGAACAGGAGGATGACTAAAGTGAGGGTTGGACCGATCAATGATGGAAGAAACATATGCTTGGAGGAGGAGGAGGTAGGTGAGGTGCTTAATGAATACTTTGTTCAGTATTCACCAGTAAGAGCGAACTTGGTGTTTGTGAGGACAGCGTAAAACAGCATAATATGTTAGAACATGTTGTGGTTAAGAAAGAAGATGCACTGGAACTTCTGAAAAACATTAGGATAGATAAGTCCCTGGTGCCAGACGGGATAAACCCCAGGTTACTATGGGAAGTGAGGGAAGAGAGTTATGTGCCTTGGGTGAAAATCTTTGTGTCCTCACTGAGCACAGAAGCAGTACCAGATGTCTGAAGGGTGGCAAATATTATTCCTTTGTTCAAGAAAGGGAATAGGGATAATCCTGGGAATCATGGACCAGTGAATCTTACTTCATCGGTGGGCAAAGCATTGGAGAAGATACTTAGAGATAGGATTTATAAGCATTGGGAGGAACATAGTCTGATTAGTGATAGTCAGCATGGCTTTATGAGGGGAAGGTCATGCCTTAGGTTCATTTTCATTTTAAATATTTTTATTAATTATTATTGAAAATTGACTACAAAAAATACATTAAAATAATCAAGACAATATATCAATATGTATAATAAGAGTCAAACTATTAACCAAGCTAAACAGTATATCAATAATAATAATTTTTAAAAATACAAAATGTTAAAGCTTTTTTTTAAAAAAAGGGAAAAAAGAACTCCTACTAACTAGAGCAAAAAAAACCAGCCAACAAACAAAAAAAAGAGGAAAAATAACGTTTATGATTATGAAGACACGTAGTCCTCTTTTATCGTCATTTAGTAGTGCATGCATTAAGACATGATACATTATTTGCTCCGGTGTGATATCACAAAACGCTGGACTAACCAAGACTGAAAAAACTGACGAAACCACATAATTATAACATATAGTTACAAACAGTGTAACAATACCATAACTTGATGAAGAAGTCCGTGAGCACAGTAAAGTTCAAAGTTTCTCAAAAGTCCCACTTCTCACGCAGACGGGAGAAGGAAGAAAAAATCTCCCTGCCATGCCGACCACAATCCGACTCAGAGTCATCCAAAAACTTCGAGCTCTGATCAACTCTCCGACACCGAGTACTGAGCGCCATCTCTGTCCGAGCGATTCGACCTCCTTCTTGGTCGCCAAAAGCAGACAAGGCTGGGGATTTTGAGGTCTACCCTCCGAAAGTTCCCGACCACACAGTAACGACAGCAGCGAACGGGCGTTTCAGAAATTTCTCCAGATGTTCCTCTGTGCTTTCATGTCCATTCTCCATCAAATCAGAATTGTCCACGGCCCCTATTTAACAGATATGATATCATTTTTCACTGGAGAGCTGCGCACACGCAGGCGTGCCACCATCTTTGCCTCCCGCCTTGGAGCACAGACCCGGAGCTATACACCATACAAGCTTCTATTTAAAAAAAAAAGACATCAAACCGCCACCCAAATCCATTTACCCAAGAATCAGAAGGGGACCATCTTAATTAACTCAAATCAAATGATAGTAGCAGGCAAAAGAGCCCCACCTTTTCTCAAAGTCAAATAGAGGATCAAAAGTTCGACTTCTGATTTTTCCCAAACTAAGAAACAGCATCACCTGAGCGAGCCATTGTATCAAAGTGGGAGCAGAAGCATCTTTCCATTTTAATAAAATAGCCCTTCTAGCCAATAATGTAACAAATGCAATTATGTATTGGTCTGATATAGAAATACCATGAATATATTGAGGAATTATACCAAACAAAACTGTCAATTTATTAGGTTGTAAATTAATTTTTAAAGCTTTAGAAATTGTAGAAAAAATAGATTTCCAAAACTGTTTCAGTACAGAACATGATCAAAACATATGTGTCAATATAGCTATCTCAGTTTTACATCTATCACACTGACTATTAACATTAGGAAATTATTTTAGACAGTCTATCCTTTGTCAAATAATAACAATGTACAATTTTAAATTGAATCAAAGAATGACTGGCGCAAATCGAAGAGGAGTTAACCAACTTCAAAATTCGCAACCAATCCTCTGTTATCAAGGTCATGTTAAGCTCTCTTTCCCAATCTTGCTTACTATTAAATAGAGGATAATTATCTTGTTGTAATAGTAAATTATAAATTTTCCCAATAAAACCTTTCACTAAAGGGTTGATTTTTAAAATAGTGTCTAACAGGTCAGAATCTTGTATATGTGGAAAATTACTTAAATATTCTTGTAAAAAATGTCTGACCTGAAGATATTGCAAAAAGTGTGAGTATGAAAGAGAGTATTTAGTTATTAATTTCTCAAAGGACATCAATCGACCTTCTTGAAACAAATCCGTAAAAGAATAAGTTCCTTTATTCCTTCAAAGAGAAAAGGTAGGATCACTAAGGGAAGGTTTAAATAAATAGTTTTGATAAATTAAACTAAGAAGGTTAAATTTTTTAAGATTAAAAAACTTACAAAACTGGTACCAAATTTGTAATGACTGCTTAATCATAGGATTAATATTTAAAATAGAAATTTTAGCTGGTTGTACAGGTAAAGAAGCTCCTAATAACGAACTTAAGTAAAATTGTTTCACAGCTTTCAATTCCAAGTCAACCCATGGTGGTCGTTCATTTGTATTGGTCCAATATAACCAAGAACATGCATAGAGTATATTAACTGCCCAATAATACATTCTTAAATTAGGCAAGGCAAGACCTCCATCCTTTTTTAGTTTTTGTAAATGACATTTTCCAATTCTTGGTCTTTTATTATTCCAAACAAAAGATGAAATAATGGAGTCAATGTGATCAAAAAACTTCTTAGTTAAAAAATAGGAACATTTTGAAATACATATAAAAATTTTGGTAAGATCATCATTTTAACTGCATGAATTCGACCAACTAACGAAAGTGTAAAAGGATTCCATCTAGAAAATAATTGCTTCATAAAATCCACTAAGGGAACTAAATTAGCTCTATAAAGGTCTCCATAATTTTTAGTGATGACAGTACCTAAATATTTAAAAGAATCCGTAACTTTAAAAGGAATATCATCATATATAAAAGTAGAATCATTTAAAGGAAATAATTCACTTTTATGCAGGTTTAATTTATATCCTGAAAACTTTCCAAATTCATTTAATAATTTCAATGAACTAGGAATAGATTCTTCAGGATTCGAAATATAAACTAAGGGATCATCAGCATAAAGGGAAATCATTTGAATAATCCCATTTATGGAAATTCCTTGAATATCCTTAGCTTCACGAAGTGCAATAGCCAAAGACTCCAGCACCAAATTAAATAACAAAGGACTTAACAGACATCCTTGTCTCATACCCCGCGAAGGTCAAAAAAGGGGGATCTACAGTTATTAGTAATCACAGTGGCAATAGGGCTTTTATATATCATTCTAATCCACTTATTAAAATTATACCGAAGCTAAATTTCTCTAAAATGTTAAATAAATATTTCTATTCAACTCTATGACATGCCTTTTCAGCATCAAGAGAAAGGTTCAAAGGTCCAATTTAATGTCAGAGAAATGTATACAATGTACATCCTGAAATGCTTTTTCTTCACAAAAATCCACAAAAACAGTGAAGCGTCCCAAAGAATGAACGATAGTTAAACGTGAGAACCCCAAAGTCCCCCCCAGCTCCCCCCTCCCATGCATAAGCGGCAGAAAGCAATGATTCCCCCCTCCCCCCAGCAAAAAAAAGTGCACTTGCTACCTTACAAGCCTGATTGAATTTTTTGAGGATGTGACAAAGCATATTTTTTCAACAGTGGATGTATTGATTTTTATGGATAATAGCAAGGCATTTGATAAGGTTCCCCATGGTAGGCTCATTCAAAAACATCCAGAGGCATGGGATCCAGAGAAAATTAGCTGTGTGGATTCAGAATTGGCATTCCTATAGAAGGCTGAGGGTGGTTGTGGATGGAACATGCTCTGGCCTGGAGTTCGGTGACAAGTGTTGTTCCACAGATATCTGTTCTGGGACCCCTGCTATCTGGGATTTTTATAAACAACTTGGACGAGGAAGTGGAAGGGTGATTTAGTAAGTTTGCAACAACACAATCTTTGGTGGAGTTGTGAATAGTGTAGAAAGTTCATTGGTTACAATGGAACATTGACAGTATGCAAAACTGGCCTGAGAAATGGCAGTTGAAGTTCAAACTGGAAGTGTCAAGTGATATATTTTGGAAGGTCACACCTAAAGGCAGAGTACAAGTTCAATGGGGCAGCTCTTATCAGCTCTGGGGGAACAGAGGGATCTTGGGGTCCACGTCCAGAGATCCCTCAAAGTTGCCATGCAAGTTGATAGGATGGTTGAGAAGATGTATAGTGTGTTGATCTACTTTAGTTGGGTTCAAGAACCTTGAGGCAATGTTACAGATTTATAAAAGCCTGCTTAGTCCACACTTGGAATATTGAGTTCAGTTCTGGTCACAGCATTAAATGAAGGATGTGAGAGCTTTAAAGAGCCCCTGGATTTCCTCACTATGTTTATTATTCCAGGTCCTGTTCATGGAGAAGCCAGCAATTTCTTTACAATTTCTAATTATAGTCAAATTCAGACCAGTCCATTCGCTGTGAACACTCTGGAGCTGTTCTTGGTTAGGAGTCAACAAAGTTATCTATAAGCTTCTGTCTGAGGAGACCCTAGAAATCATGGACCTCTTCTCATACTTTCAGAAATGACTATCAGTTAAGGTCAATATTGGTGATGAAACTCCCAAGGATCAGCACAACCTTTGTCCATCTGAGAATGCCCAGCAGAAAGCACATAGTCTACCAGGCAACAGTGATCTCTACCTCAATGCTTCTGAGACATAAACTACGGAAGCAAACTCAAAGCATTGCAGGAATACAGTAGTGGTATCTCCATTAGATCTTCCAAATTTACTGGTAGAATAAGAGACCTGTCACGTGACCGGCAACAATGAATATAGAAATGAGTCAGGTTTTATAAACAAATAAACATTTATTAAACTCTGCTCAAAATTAGTAAAAAGATAAACAAACAAAAACCTTAACCAGAAGTAAACTGCTATGCAGCCATTTAACAAACCGCCAAACTCAGTACTAGTTCTTAAAGCAGTAAATGCAAACACTATCTTAAAGTGGTAAATTAGAACACAGTTCTTAGAATGGTAAATTTGAAAGTCCAAGAGATTTATACAGTCAATTAGGAGAGACTTTCCTGAAGTAAAGAATTTCTCCAAGACTCAGCGTTACTGCCAATCCCAACCAGAGCCTGCCTTGTCCGCAGGATTCACGACGACAGAAATAAAACGGTTTAAAGGCACTGACCTTTTTCCTCCATAGACTAGATACTGCACAACCTTTTCTGCTGTTTTTAGCAGAGATTATCTCATGTAGGTCACTCTTACTTGAACGAATTCAATAATGGTCGATCCTCTCCAAAACCGCCGAACGACTCCTTCAGGTTCCCATCTTCACTCTTATTACTGAAAAGATACATCAACAAACCTGACAGCAACTGGTGAAACTACCGGCCCAACACTTCTGTACCTTACAATAGAAAGTAAAATTCCGTTTTAAAACGAAACTGCATCATAAAAAAATACGCAGCAATATGGAGTAACTGACGAACTAAACTTAAAACTCAACTGAGAAAACTAACTATGTCACCAGGGGTCTACCCTTATATATACCTGTTGAGAACAGGTCATCACGTGACTTCACATCAGTGGGAAAATTTACATCATGTGACCTCCGCAAGACTGTTACATCATCCTCATAAGACAGTCACAAGATATCCATGAGGTATGTGACAGACCAACATCAATGTTCTCTTCCAGACCATCCTCCCCAGAGTTAAGGTTGAAGTAAAAATCACTGGCTCTGATGGGCAGACTACTTTTCTGGGATACTCAACACCAGAAGCCAGAAACAGCTATTACGCTCTGACGTCCACCATGGCAAGCAATTACTAGGCAGATGGAAATGTTCTCAAAGTTCCTTGGAGGAGTCTTTTGGTTGGTATTGAGAACATTGAATAGGTAGAATTTTTTCTTCAAGAATAGGTAGAAGCCCAGCATGAATTGCAGAAGGAGTGTCCCACCATCAAAAGACCCAGCTGTCCATGTCATCAAGCATCTCCTATCCCACAGCAGAATTTGTGACACTCCCACTTACTTCATTAGCCACTTCAGAACCCATTGAATTGGAGTGGACCTGTAGGGATAGTCTGACAAGAAGAGACTCCACACAATTTCTCCCCTATGAATACTGATGTAATTTTGGTAAATCAGCATTGTATCCTCTCCAAGACTAATGTATCCCTCTTGGAATTCTGTGAACAGAATTGAATGCCATACACTGGTGGAATATAAATAAATATCAGTTTAACTTCTTCCTTTTTGTAATTAGCTCTCCTTAAATTGGACTGATAATCCATTTATCTTCTTGATTTATCTTGTTTCGACTGTGTTTACATTCTCTGAAATATTTGTTTAAATGACACTCAGACATACTGTATTTGGATCGAAGTCCATGATCAGACACAAATTTTACCTGCAATTGCTTGGGCCATAGTCTATCAATATTCCTTTGCATCATTTGTTCCTATAAGTACTATTTAATGTTACTTTTGATTTAGGGTAATTTGCTGTGCAATTACATAATTCCTTCACCCAAGTCATTAAAAAATATAGCGAGAAGTTGAAACTATAAAATCAGTCCTTTAGGATTACAGACCTTGAAATGATTAGTTTTTGCATGGATAATGTATTAGACTTTAACCATGTTAGATTTCTGATTTTAAGTAGATGCATTCATTTTAATACTATAAATGGGTCAAAGTTTTGGTAAAACCTGGAAAGAGTAATTTCAGAATCAGAATCAGAATCAGGTTTATTATCATCGGCATGTGACATGAAATTTGTTAACTTAGCAGCAGCAGTTCAATGTAATACATAATCTAGCAGAGAGAAAAAAATAAAAATAGTAATAATAATAAATAAACACGTAAATCAATTACGTATATTGAATAGATTTTTTTAAAAATGTGCAAAAACATAAGTACTGTATATTAAAAAATTTCATTTCTCAGTATGACATTTTGGACTGCTTATTAAAACCATTTCTGCTTGGATAGTAGATAGTTCAAAATAATATTTTTGTTCCTTATATAACTTCAAGAAATTAAATAATTGCATGTTGAAATACAAAAACATCCAAGTGTTCACCATTTGCAAGGAATTTTAAGATTTTCTTTAAATAGGTTGAAATATTTTTATGGGAGGCTATATTTGCAGACTTGATTGGAAACCTATAATTAGGGGTTAACTAACTATCCTCTAAAGATATTTACGGGCCAGGACACTAATGTATATCTGGTCAGACATTTTCCTGATTGCTTTAACAAATCTCTGGCTCCTGCAAGTGTGTTGCTTTCCTGATAAGTCCTGCTGACATGTTATCAGCAAAGAAAAAAGAGAAATAGATTTACCAGGATAATTTAAAATCATTGAATTGACTTTATTTCTTACATCCTTCACATACACAAGGAATAAAAATCTTTACATTTCGTCTCTATCTAAATGTGAAATGTGCAATCGTAGTAATTTATAATAAATAGAACAGTCAATGTAATATAGAGTACACTCAAGTCAGTGTGAGTTCATCAGTCTGATGGCCTGGTGAAAGAAGCAGTCCCGGAGCCTGTTGGTCCTGGCTTTAATGCTGTGGTACTGTTTCCCGGATGGTGGAAGCTGGAATAGACTGTGGTTGGGATGGCTTGGGTCCCCAATGATCCTATGGGCACTTTTTACACACCTGTCCATGTAAATGTCCTGAATCATGGCAGGTTCACAACTACAGATGCGCTGGGGGTGTCCACACCACTCTCTGCAGAGTCCTGTGATTGAGGAAGGTACAGTTCCCGTACCAGGCAGTGATGCAGCCAGTCAGGATGCTCTCAATCGTGCCCCTGTAGAAAGTTCTTAGGATCTGGGGGCCCATACTAGACTTCCTCAACTGTCTGAGGTAAAAGAGGCACTGTTGTGCCTTTTTCACCGCATAGCTAGTGTGTACAGACCACGTGAGGTCCTCAGTGGTATGGATGCTGAGGGACTTGAAGCTGTTTACCCTCTCAACCTCAGATCCACTGATGTCAATAGGAGTTAGCCCTTCTCCATTCCTCCTGTAATCCACAACCAGCTCCTTTATTTAATATTCAAATGACTACTTTAATAACATAATGTTCAATCATTAGAACATAGAACTGAACAACACAGGAACAGGTCCTTCTGCCCACCATGTATGTGCTGACCATAACGCTAATTCAACATCCCCCTTCGCCTGCATGTGGTCTATATCCCTCTCTTCTGTGTCTCTTCATGGGTCTGTCTAAGTGCCTCTTAATGATTGCTGCTGTTCTGCTTCTACCTCATTCCCTGGCAGCAATTCCAAGTACCTACAATTTGCACTGCTGCCTGTAAGAAGCTGATATGTTCTCCCCATGATCACATGGTGCTCTGGCTTATTCGCACAGTCCAAAGACGTTTGGTAGGTTAATTGGTCATTGTAAATTGTCCCGTGATTAGGCCAGAATTAAGTCGGGGGATCGCTGATCTGCGTGGCTCAAAGGACTGAAAGATACTATTCAGCACTGTATCCAGGCTAGAATTGTTTGTCATTTGAAGAGTGTCTGATGGCTCTGGGCCTGTATTCACTAGAATTTAGTAAGACGAGGGGTAACCTCATTGAAACTTATTGAAAGGCCTTGATAGAGTGGATGTGGACAGGATGTTTCCTATAACCAAAGTATACAGCTTCAGAATTGAGGGCATCCTTTTAGAATGGAAATACGGTGGAATTTCTTTAGCCAGGGAGTGGTGAATCTGAGAAATTCTTTGCCAAGTTTCTATGTATATTTAAGGCAGAGGTTGATACATTCTTGATTGATCAGGGCATGAAGGGATATGGGGAAAAAAGCAGGAGATTGGGGTTAAGAGGAAAACTGGATCAGCCATGATGAATTCACTGTTGAAAGTTGGATCAGACATGAGGCGGAGTTAACTTGGCACTCAATGGCAACTGCTGCATGTTTTATCTATGAAAACAGTTTAATTTCTACCTTTGATGTCTCCCTTTTTCCTTTTCAGGTTGTTGGGATTCTGCTGAAGACCGTGACCTGGAGTTACACTCAGACTTTAGCTCTTTGTGGTTGTGGGACCCATTCCTGGAAGCACACGACCGGCCACTTTTCGATATCCCAAGGATGTAGCCTAGGAGACAAGCACACCTTTGGGGTTTTAAGGTTTCACAGCCCTGTGGACAAGCTGATTCTAAATACTCTGATTACCTAGCATATTTCTACTTCCCATAATTTTATACACTTCTATCATAACTCAGGTATAAAATGGTGTCATTTCAAACTTTATTATTGAAACAAATGTCATTCTTACTTTTAAAAGCCTAATATAATTGTGAAGCAGCTGCAACAAACATATAAAATTTTTATTGATCTATTGATATAAACTAATAGATTAAATTGGACGCAGGGGTTTTTAGAATGTACTGGAGCTGCTATATTAAAACACAATGGCTGATAAAAAGACCAGGGAAATATATAATGACCATCCAACAGCATAGGAATATACGCCCTGCCCTTCATGATAAGGCATGTTTCATCACTATGTAGATGAATAAATCTGAGGAATTATATTACCTTCCCAACATTACTTGAAGGTTGTAGAATTTACTCAACTAAAAAAAAACATGTTGAGATCGACTTCCGGGCTAGAATGTAATAGCCAGAAGTGAAGGTACTGTACATGCCAATACGATATATTGGTGAATAATCATCCAATATAAATGGTTACATTGGCAATATTAGGATAATAAATTTTGCTTACCTCCATTCCTGGAGTCCTCCTACTATGGCATCTAAGGTTACGGGGAGAAGGCCAGGAACTGGGGTTGAAGAGGAGGTAGGAAAAAAAGTCAGCCATGATTAAATGGCGGAACAGACTCGATTGGCCAGATGGCCTAATTCTGTTCCTAAACCAGAGCAACCGGAGGAAACCCATGCATTTACTGGGGAACGTACAAACTCCTTACAGACTGCACCAGAACTGAACTCCAAACTCTGATGCCCCAAGCTGGAATAGCATTGCACTAACTGCTACACATTGCTGTGGTGCTCATTTCGTATGACAAAATTTGAATCTGCAGCCCAAATTCCTGAATAATGATGTAGGATTCTGGAGGGCCAAAGAATATGTTGGGATGGTTCTGTGTGTGATTTTCCTCCCTCTCCTATCACTTTCTTGTTCCAGTCCTTTTGTTCCCTTCCCCCTTCTTGAAGTCACCTGGTTAAGGATAACAGAGTGTTATGCAGTAGGGAAATTCTAGGCAGTTTCTAGAGTGGGTTACATGGTCGGCACAACATTGTGGGCTGAAGGGCCTGTAATGCGCTGTAGGTTTCTATGTTCTATGTTCTATGTTCTTCTCACCCTCAAACAATACTTACTATAGAAATTGGCAATTATAAAACCTTCAACTGCGACTGCATCTTTGACTTCGTCCTGCAGCGAACTACCTGCTCAACTTTGCCTCTGGTCCAGAGAAACAGCAAGTTAAAAATCTGAGGTCTTGAATAGAAAAGGACAAGGCCTCAGGAACAGATGTTCAGGCAAAGCATCCAGCACCAATTCACATCCTCCCAATCAACATGTGGGAAGGGGAGGATGTGCTGGAGGTCCTGAGAGAGTTGTGATAATACCTTTCATAAGAGAGATAAATCTAATTGTAGTAACTACAGAGGGCTCTCCCTGCTGTCTGCCCCAGAATAGTCATTGCCAGGGACTTGCTAAGCCACCTCGTCCCATTGGCTGATCTCCAGCCTCTACCTGACCACGCATACACAGCATCCTTGATATCTTTTGGAAGCTGCTGATACCAAAATTGATGGATTTCCTTCATGGCGTTTACAGCCATAAGCAGGATAGAGAGTGTAAAAAGAGAATGAAAGGAGAATTATCACAGAAAGTAAAAGGGGGAAAGCAGAAGCTGAGGGAAATGAAATGTTTGGATGATAAAAACCTTATGAGCAATTCTTCACCAGCTTTTAGATGGACTGCTTCAGGGATGAAAATAACTAAAATATTGCCAATTTAACTATTTGCATTGGATATTTTATCACTTCTGACTATTATGGGCCTATCTTAAATGGACATTTGTCAAGCATGAGTTGGACTGAAGGACCAGCTTCCATACTGTATGACTCTACTGTGTGAGTGTGTTGCCTTCAAGCCCAGAAGAAACACAGGTGTCCCCCACTTTTCGAATGTTCGCTTTACGAAACCTCGCTGTTACGAAACACCTACATTAGTTACCTGCTTTCGCTAACAGAAGATGTTTTCACTGTTACAATAAAAGGCAGCGCGCGCTCCGAGTAGCCAAGCTCCTCCCCCGGAACTGCATTCTAGCCGGCATTGCTTAAGTACGTGCCTGTGAGCAGCCGTTAGCGAGATGAGTTTGAAGGTATCGGAAAAGCCTAAAAGAGCTCGTAAGGGTGTTACACTTAGCATAAAACTAGACATAATTAAGCGTTTCAATCATGGTGAACAAAGTAAGGACAAAGTGAGTTTGGCTTGTGGAAGTGGACGAAGATGATGTTGAAGAGGTTTTGGCATCCCATGACCAAAAACTGATAGATGAAGAGCTGATGCAATTGGAGAGGAAGGGATAACAATCGAAACTGAATGCAATAGTGAACAGACTAAAAGTGAAGTCGTCCAGGAACTGAACGTAAAGCAGCTGCATGAGATTTTCGCTGCAATGATTGCAGAAAAGTACGACTTTACTTTTGAAAGAATACGTAGGTTTAGGGCATATTTGCAAGATGGTTTGAGTGCTTACAAAGAACTGTATGATAGAAAAATGTGTGAGGCTAAGCAGTCAAGCATACTGTCGTTTTTCAAGCCTTCCACATCAGCCACAGCAGACAACGAACCTCAACCTTCAACATCGAGGCAGGCAGACATAGAAGAAGATGACCTGCCTGCCCTGATGGAAACAGATGACGATGAAATGACATCCCAGTGTCCCACCATACCAACCCCCAGGCCGCGAACCGATACATTGCCGTGGAGAATGTAGCGGTAGCCGAGATGCACCCAACTCATCTTTAAGAAAAAAGCTGAAATAAACAAGCTAATTAATTAGGTGCCACCTAACACACCATCATCAGTGTGCTCGGCACTGTCTTCCCAATTCCGGTAAGTGATACTACACTGTACATATATTATTTCTACTTTATATAGGCTGTGTATTTTTATGTGTTATTCGGTATGATTTGGCAGCTTCATAGCTTAAAGGTTACTGGAGACAGTGTTTCTGCTGAGAGCGCTTGCATGAGATTTTCGCTACGGAGAACAGTGCGGCAACGATTGTAGAAAAGTATTTCTACTTCATATAGGCTCTGTATTTATTATATCATTCCTGCTTTTACTATATGTTACTGTTACTTTTATGTGTTATTTGGCATGATTTGGTAGGTTATTTTTTGGGTCTACGAATGCTCACAAATTTTCCCATATAAATAAATGGTAATTGCTTCTTCACTTTACGACATTCCGGCTTACGAACCGTTTCATAGGAGCGCTCTACTTTCGGATGGCGGTGGAAACTTTACCTCAGATTGTTTCATTACATGTGCAATGTCTACCACCTTCAGCAATGTTGGGAAGATAAAACTATTGATTTAGATTTATTCATCTACACAGTGACCAGGAAACATACCCTATCACGAAGGTGAGAGGGTGTTCAGTGCCGCCTACCAGCATCTTGCTCACTGCTGTCAGAGGACGGTGTCTGCGTGAGACGGTCTCTCGCTCGCTGCTCCTGAGGAAGGTCCCTGTGTTTGAATGGTCACTCTTTTGCTCGATGCTGCAGGAGGATTGTGCTGGAGTCCTGAGTCTTGGGCAAGGATAATTGACGCAGTTTGTGGATTGGACTCTGTAGTTCATGTTCTGGTGTGCTTCTGGTTTCTGGTTGCTCCTTATTTTGTAGCTATTTTGGGTGTTTTTTGATTGAGGTAGCTTGCAGATAAGGCATGACAGAAGGCTAGATTGAATTAACATAGAAACATAGAAAATAGGTGCAGGAGTAGGCCATTCGGCCCTTCGAGCCTGCACCGCCATTTATTATGATCATGGCTGATCATCCAACTCAGAACCCCGCCCCAGCCTTCCCTCCATACCCCCTGACCCCCGTAGCCACAAGGGCCATATCTAACTCCCTCTTAAATATAGCCAATGAACTGGCCTCAACTGTTTCCTGTGGCAGAGAATTTCACAGATTCACCACTCTCTGTGTGATGAAGTTTTTCCTAATCTCAGTCCTAAAAGGCTTCCCCTCTATACTCAAACTGTGGCCCCTCGCTCTGGACTTCCCCAACATCGGGAACAATCTTCCTGCATCTAGCCTGTCCAATCCCTTTAGGATCTTATACGTTTCAATCAGATCCCCCCTCAATCTTCTAAATTCCAATGAGTACAAGCCCAGTTCATCCAGTCTTTCTTCATATGAAAGTCCTGCCATCCCAGGAATCAACCTGGTGAACCTTCTTTGTACTCCCTCTATGGCAAGGATGTCTTTCCTCAGATTAGGGGACCAAAACTGCACACAATACTCCAGGTGTGGTCTCACCAAGGCCTTGTACAACTGCATTAGTACCTCCCTGCTCCTGTACTTGAATCCTCTCGCTATAAATGCCAGCATACCATTTGCCTTTTTCACCGCCTGCTGTACCTGCACGCCCACTTTCAATGACTGGTGTATAATGGCACCCAGGTCTCGTTGCACCTCCCCTTTTCCTAATCGGCCACCATTCAGATAATAATCTGTTTTCCTATTTTTGCCACCAAACTGGATAACTTCACATTTATCCACATTAAATTGCATCTGCCATGAATTTGTCCACTCACCCGACCTATCCAAGTCACCCTGCATCCTCTTAGCATCCTCCTCACAGCTAACACTGCCACCCAGCTTCGTGTCAACCGCAAACTTGGAGATGCTGCATTTAATTCCTTCATCCAAGTCATTAATATATATTGTAAACAACTGGGGTCCCAGCACTGAGCCTTGCGGTACCCCACCAGTCACTGCCTGCCATTCTGAAAAGGTCCCGTTTATTCCCACTCTTTGCTTCCTGTCTGCTAACCAACTCTCCACCCACACCAATACCTTACCCCCAATACCGTGTGCTTTAAGTTTGCACACTAATCTCCTGTGTGGGACCTTGTCAAAAGCCTTCTGAAAATCCAAATATACCACATCCACTGGTTCTCCCCTATCCACTCTACTAGTTACATCCTCAAAAAATTCTATGAGATTCGTCAGACATGATTTTCCTTTCACAAATCCATGCTGACTTTGTCCGATCATTTCACCACTTTCCAAATGTACTGTTATCACATCCTTGATAACTGACTCCAGCAGTTTCCCCACCACCGACGTTAGGCTAACCGGTCTATAATTCCCCAGTTTCTCTCTCCCTCCTTTTTTAAAAAGTGGAGTTACATTAGCCACCCTCCAATCCTCAGGAACTAGTCCAGAATCTAACGAGTTTTGAAAAATTATCACTAATGCATCCACTATTTCTTGGGCTACTTCCTTAAGCACCCTGGGATGCAGACCATCTGGCCCTGGGGATTTATCTGCCTTCAATCCCTTCAATTTACCTAACACCACTTCCCTACTAATGTGTATTTCACTCAGTTCCTCCATCTCACTGGACCCTCTGTCCCCTACTATTTCTGGAAGATTATTTATGTCCTCCTTAGTGAAGACAGAACCAAAGTAATTATTCAATTGGTCTGCCATGTCCTTGCTCCCCATAATCAATTCACCTGTTTCTGTCTGCAGGGGACCTACATTTGTCTTTACCAGTCTTTTCCTTTTTACATATCTATAAAAGCTTTTACAGTTCGTTTTTATGTTTCCTGCCAGTTTTCTCTCATAATCTTTTTTCCCCTTCCTAATTAAGCCCTTTGTCCTCCTCTGCTGAACTCTGAATTTCTCCCAGTCCTCAGGTGAGCCACTTTCTCTGGCTAATTTGTATGCTTCTTCTTTGGAATTGATACTATCCCTAATTTCTCTTGTCAGCCACAATTGAACTGAATATGTCTGGACTCTTTTGATTTTGTCTTTTAAATTCTGTGGTTTTTCACTCGATTTTCTGTTTGCCATTGGCATGATTTATTTTGTTTTTTGCACATCAAGGAGATGGTTTGATGTTTTTCTTTGAACGGGTCCCATGGTTTTCTTTGTTTCGTGGCTGAATATGGGAAGACAAATCTCAGGGCTGTCTACTTCGGTAATAAATGTTCCTGGAATGTACACGTAACAGCTGGTTTGACTACTCCAACTGCTGTGTAATTGACACTTAAGATGGGCCAATTTCTTTCGTACGGCACAAAGCAGGCTTGTCTAGTCAGTTCACTCTTAGAAAGATTTAGAATTCCCTGATGGATTAGTTGATCATTGTGGGGTCAATGAAGAGTCTTAGGCTACGTCCACACTAGACCGGATAAATTTGAAAACACCAGTTTTGCGTAAAAACGACAGGCATCCATACTAGGTGTTTTTAAAAATACCTCTGCCTGCATTAAAACTGATACTTGGGCAAATCTCCTCCTACTGGGCATGTGCAGGACACACAGAAAACAAGCGAAGAGGAAACGGTATACTTGGTGTGCATTTGTCCAGTTACAGAGTGGAAAAACTTAAAAGGAAATTGCCAAACAAAAGACTTGGTGCGCGTTTGTCCAGAAACATTTCCTACAACCATAGTCTCTTCACCGATGAAAGGGATGACAGCTACAACTAAATGCAATAAGGCTTGTTACTGGGCAAAAGTGAAATTTACTGTTACCTTATTTGTTTGCCTTTACTTTTGCCATGTCTTTGTGTATTATTTTGCTGTATTTAACATGTGCAATAAAATGAGTTACTGGGCAAAAGTGACAATTGCATCTATTGAATGATTGCACAAGCAATACATTAATAAAGCATAAAGTTAAATGTATAAAACATGTCTGCATCAGTGTTATCTTGTATTTCCATTCAATGTTACATTAGGCTGTTATACATCTATTGTGAGATATTGTTGTGGTGTTGGACGTTGCGTTCAAGAAAACAATGAAATGCCGCGCTGCCACCACCATTTGTTCCGGCACGTCATGACGCGGTTTTAAAAATAGCCAGTTACCCCATACACACTACTCCGGATATCAGGCGGTTTCAGATTTACAAACTCTTGAGAGCGTTTCTGAAATAGCTCTGTTTTCGGGAGAGGAAAACGCCATTTCAGTGTGGACGGAGGGTCAAAACAAAGAGAAAAAGCTTCGGTTATGGATTTATCTGGTCTAGTGTGGACGTAGCCTTAAATACACGTGGAGAGAGGAAGGCAGCAGCACTTTCAGCAGCTGAGATACTGTATTTCTGTAGGATTCAGAACAGTAGGAGAAAATAATGCATCAGAAGCTCACCTGATGCTTTCCAAGCACTGGATCTGGCCTAAACTTGTGCCATGTTGTGGCTTGTAGATCAAAAACAAATAATCTGGGTCAGGGAGGAATTTATACCAGATCCTCTGATAATGTTAATTTAACAACTGTTTATAGTCTACTTTGGTGGGAATGATAACAATCCAAAAATAGTGAAAAAGGCAATGCCCAGCAGAAAGGTGATATTGTATTTCTTTCTACAAGTCATTGGAAATAGGAATCAATTTTATACTCAAAACCAAATCTGAGCCTTTTCCAATCACGCATACAATAATATTGGAGAGAAACTCCGAAACACTATCGGTGTTGGAAATTTAATAACAAAAGAATGCTGGAAATACTCAGCAGTTCAGGTAGCATCTCCTCCAAGAGGACCACGACCTTGTCATAAGGTTTGGAGGCTTGCGTGCCTCTGTGACCCAGAGAGCTATGTTGGCGGGAGTCAAGGCTTTGTGCTTTGATTCACAGTAGGGTCACCCATGCCAAACAGGTCAAAGGGTAGAGGCCAGACTAAGAGTGGCCCTCTGGTCCTCCAGGTTCCATTGTTCAGTTCACGGCTAACAAACCTGACTGGTCAAAAAAAAATTGCTACAGAAACCACAATGAAGATGGAGGACTATCATTGCTGCCCTAAACCCCAGCGGCATAATGGGCAGTAAGTAAGTCAGATAGCATCTGTGTGAAAAGAACCAGTTAAAAGTGACCTGACACGCTGGCTCTGTTACTCTTCCCACAGGTGTGACCTGCCCTGCTGAATATTTCTATCATTTTCCATTTTTTATATTCAATGCAGGTATATGGTTGTAGAGTAAATAGAAAATTGAAGTGGAAGTTGTTGGAAAATCTGTGTTTTTGGCACTAGATTGTCTTTATTTAGTTTTTCTTAATGACTGAATTTACCAGTTGCTCAGTTGCTGATGATGATCAGGACAGTTATACATTGGTGTGAATACATCACTAGAATCCCAGTGTTAACACCATGTGGAACGACTAAAGCTAGAATTACAACACAAATATATGTTGTACTTGGTGTTTAACCATGAATTGAACTGACTCATAGAATATGCATTATCTACTCAAAAGTTCTGAGCTGATGTCTACCTCATTGTTTCGAGGGATTGAATAATTTGATGCAACAGATTTGGTATCCAGTTCACCATGTCCTTCATATCACTGAGGCATGATTGATTGACTCCTGGCTTTATTGTTTTCTTGTTGAACTTATCAGATTACCTGCATATCTTCTTCCATTTAGCATTCTATTTTGCAGCATTTCATAAAAGATGATCAAGTCTGAACACAGTTCAAGGAAGTAACAGGAAGAATGGATGTAACACCAGGGATTGACCTGTGTAGGAGTAACCCACTTATGTAGACATGGGCATATCGAGAGCAACAGCTGCCAAATTTCTGCATCCATATTAGGGATACAGAAGGAATTCTGTGCTGCTCATGACGGAGATTAAGGTAAACAAGACAGGTGGACAATATTGTAATGTGCTACACGAGAAAGTGAAAAATTTTACTTCTATAGGCATGTTATGCATTCATCAACACTGCAGTTTGGAATCACAAGGTATGGTTACCCGTCCAAACTTGCCATTATTTTGCTACAGTTGCATTTTCATTCTTCTTCCTAAGCCCATCACCGCTACTGGAGCATAGGCTGCCAACAGCAACTCACCAGAGTCCGTTGTCCTGGGTCAGTCCTTCAAGTTGTCCCCAGGTGTAGCCCATCTTTGAAGATCCTGCCTCTCCCCGGGATGAGGGTAGGAGGTATTTGGAGCTTCTGTTGACATTTCTGTAGCACTGGGTTTTTTCAGCATGGGATTGTTAGACCCATGCCCAACCCTCCACCCTTCACAGCCGGGATTGGGACAGTTCATGGCAGAATTTGCACTTTCACTGGAAAAGTTTAAATATCCAAAAATGTTCTTTTGAAGTATTATCCACAAAGCTAAATTGAAAGTTTTATTTTATTGCTTCCAGAGGCATTAAAACAAATTTCTTGATGTAATTGCAAGATGAGTTGAAGATAAATTTGGAAGGACTCAATCAGTAAAACCCCATAACAAAAAGGAGCAGAGATTAGAAAATAGATGTACATTTTTATAGATGGCCCTTGTGTTCTTGTGCATGAATTGCACAAAGTTAAAAAGCAGGTGCGGCAAATAGCCAGAAAGGCTCTTGTTACAAGAGAGTAAGAGTTTAACGTAAGGAAAGATGAGAAAATTGTCCTGGGGTCACCTACCATCCCAGTAGCCTTCGTGTCTGGTACATAATTTTCCGTAACTTCTGCCATCTCCAACAGGATCCCACAACCAAGCACATCATTCCCACCCCCCCCCCCCATTTTCAGCTTTCCACAGGGATCGCTCCCTACGTGACTCCCTTGTTCATTCATCCCTCCCCACTGATCTCCCTCCTAAAATGTATCCTTGCAAGTGGAACAACTGTCATAGCTGCCCCTACATCTCCTTCGTCACTACCATTCAGGACCCTGAACAGTCCTCCTTGGTGAGGTGACATTTCATCTGTGAGTCTGTTGGGGCCATCTGCTGTATCTGTTGCTCTCAGTGTGTGGCCTCCTGTATGTTAGTGAGACCCAGTATAGATTAGGAGACTGCGTCGCCGAGCACCTACACTCCATCTGCCGGAAGAAATAGGACCTCCTGATGGCCACCCACTTCAATTCTACTTCCCATTCCAATTCTGACATGCCACTCGATGGTCTCCTCTACTGCCACAATGAAGCCATACTCAGGATGGAGGATCAACATCTTATACTCTGTCTGAGAAGCCTCCAACCAGATGGCATGGACATTGATTTCTCAAACATCTGGTAATTGCCACCCTGTCTCACCAAACCCATTCCCATTTCCTTCTCTCACCTTATCTCCTAACTTGCCCATCACCTCTCTCTGGAGCTCCTCCCCCTTCCCTTTCTTCCATGATCTTCGACCCTCTTCTATCAGATTCCCCCTTCTCCAGCTCTTTATCTTTTTCACTTATCAGCTTCCTAGCTCTTTGCTTCACCCCTACCCCTCTCGCGGTTTCACCTATCACCTATCACCCTGTACGACTTCCTCACCTTCTTGCTCCTTTTTCTCCAGTCCTGACGAAGCATCTCAGCCCAAACTGTCAACTCTTTTCCATAGATGCTGCCTGCCCTGCTGAGTTCCACAAGCGTTTTGTGTGTCTTGCTTAAAATAGGGAAATATTGTTACTGGTTCAGGTGAGGTGACACCTGGATTATTGTGTGCACTTTTAGGTCTTCTTAGTTAAGAAAGCATGCACCGGCATTCGAAAAGAGATTTATTAAAACGGTTTGTGGGATGAGAGGGTTGCCTTATCATAGAACATAGAACATAGAATAGTACAGCACAGTGCAAGCCATTCGGCCCACAATGTTGTACCGACCCTCAAACCCTGCCTCCCTTATAAGCCCCCAACTTAAATTCCTCCATATACCTGTCTAGTAGTTTCTTAAATTTCACTAGTGTATCTGCCTCCACCACTGACTCAGGCAGTGCATTCCATGCACCAACCACTCTCTGAGTAAAAAAAACCTTCCTCTAATACTGTATCCCCCTTGAACTTCCCACCCCTTACCTTAAAGCCATGTCCTCTTGTATTCAGCAGTGGTGCCCTGGAGAAGAGGCGCTGGCTATCCACTCTATCTATTCCTCTTAATATCTTGTACACCTCTATCATGTCTCCTCTCATCCTCCTTCTCTCCAAAGAGTAAAGCCCTAGCTCCCTTAATCTCTGATCATAATCCATACTCTCTAAGCCAGGCAGCATCCTGGTAAATCTCCTCTGTACCCTTTCCAATGCCTCCACATCCTTCCTATAGTGAGGTGACCAGAACTGGACACAGTACTCCAAGTGTGGCCTAACCAGAGTTTTATAGAGCTGCATCATTACCTCGCGACTCTTAAATTCTATCCCTCGATTTATGAAAGCTAACACCCCATAAGATTTCTTTCTTTCATGAGTGGGATTAAGAAAGCAGGATTGTTATTGTTAGAGTTTAGAAGAGTAAGGGTAATTTTACTGAAACGTAAATTCCTCAGGGGACATGACTGGGTAGATTTGGGGAGAATTGAATTACAAATCTGGAGGTGGTCATTTAACACAGATGTGTGAAAACATCTTACAGAGGGGAGCGAATCTTTAGAATTCTATGCCGTGCAAGGCTGTGGAATCTAGATCATTGAAGCTACTTAATGAGGAAGAAGATACATGTTTTTGAATGATTAGGGAACTAAGGGCTATGGACAACTGCATGAGATCATTGGCTTGCTACAGCCAAGAATATATTGAATGTTCACAGTAATCAGATTGAAAGAGTAGGCTTAAGGGGCCATAGCCAACTCCTAACCCTGCTCTTACTTTCTTTCGTCCCTGTGCTTCTTTTGTAGATCATTGAGACAAGCATCAAAACAAAAATATTTTATCAGGAAAATGAGAATACATTGATTAAGAATGTCATTGTAATAACCAAAGATTCGAAAGAGTAACATCAGTGATCAAGATCTTATTGTAACTTTGTTAAAATAGTATTAAGATTTTCACAGTCTCTTATTTCTTGAGAAGGAAATAGACAAAATCAAAATATAAGAATTAATTATTTATTTATTACTCCTTTGAAACACAATGCCATCTGAAGTACTGGCATGTTCATAAAAAACAGAAGAAATAGGAGCAAGGGTAAGACATACAAGCCAAGCCTGTTCCACCATTCAATAAGATCACAAATGATCTCAACATAAATTTCCAGTGTGGTTTAAACACCTGTTAATCTTCACCTTGAATATATTATTCAAAGAATCTGCTTCCATTGCTCTCAGTAGTAGAGAATTCCAAAGATTCATAGCCCTCAGTGTGAAGAAATCGTTCTGTTTCTCCACATGAGGAGGACTACCCCTTTTTCTAAAACTTTGCCCCTTAGTTTCAGATGGACTTTCTGCAGGAAGTGTTCTCTCACCATTCACTCTGTCAATCATGTTTCAGTAAGGTCACCTGTTGATCTTTTATATGCCAATGGATACAAGTCTAACTTGTATGATTTTTGTACATCAATTCTTTTATCCCAGGAATTATCCTAGTGAACATTCACTTCACTACCTCCATCGCAAGCAAATCCTGCCTTAAACATGGAGTCCAAAACAGTATAAGGCACTCCAGTCTCACCAATGTTCTGTATACTGTAGTAGCATGGAAACTTTTTTACTGCATATCCCTTGCAATAATGGCCAACATTTCCTCTGCCTTCCTAATTACTCACTGTAGCTGCACACTAACCATCTGTATTTCATGCCCCCATTTTCTCTGTATGACTTTGTTTTGTAATCTCACTCCATCTAAGTAATAATTTTCTTCTCCATTCTTCCTTCCAAAGTGAATCCTCCTCCTAACCTACTAACTCACCTAACTTTGTTAGATACAGTACAGCCCATACTTATATCCATTAGTGTAGGTCGTTAAAAAAAAAAGCCATTAAGTATATTTAAAGCAGAGGTTGATAGGTTATTGATTAGTAAGGACATCAAAAATTACAGGGAGAAGGCAGCAGAATGGAATTGAGAAGGATAATAAAATCAACCATGACTGGAATGTTGTAACTGACTCAATGGGCAGAAAGGCCTAATTCTGCTGCTATTCTTACGGTAACTAGTTGGGATCAGTGCTGGATTAAAATAGTAGCAAAAGTAGCATATGCTATGAGCCCTGCACTAAATGCTAGCAAGCTGCATTCTGGTGAAATCAGCATCTCACCATATTCTCACAATGATCTGGCAACGCTGTTGTTTTCATGTCGGGGGAGCTGCATGCTGCATAGTATGTGTGTGCAGGCATGTGTTGGCTCCTTGCTGTGTCGTGCTGACCTTTGTGCTATCTCCCACGCTCCCAAGCCGCTGCAACGTGCGCTGTTACGCCACTGGAAGGTGCGCTGCTGACTTTGACTGTGTGCTATGTTTTGCCGTCTGGACCAGTTAAAAGATTATGAAGTTTTTGTATATGGAAGGTCATAGTGCTGAACAGCTCGCTCAAAGTTTACTTGACTTCTTAAAGGAAAATGACATTGATATAAAAGATTGCCGTGGTCAAAGTTATGACAATGCCAGCAATATGAGTGGCAAGTATAGTGGCTTACAAGCACGAATTAAAGAGCTCAGTGAGTTTGCGGATTACATTCCATGTTTTGCATACTCACTAAATTTGGTTGGACAATGTGCTGCTGAATGTTGTCAAGAAGCATTAATTTTCTTTCAATTTGTAGAAAGCCTGTACACATTTTTTTCTGCTTCTACTTATCGGTGAGATCTCCTTTCTGCTGCATTATCTGATGGTGGTGCTCATTTGCCCATTGTGAAAAGAATGTCAGATACCAGGTGGTCAGCTCGTGCAGATGCAACAAAAGCACTTTTACACAGCTTTTCTGTAATAAAACAAGTCTTGGATGACATTTCAAATAACAATGATCAGAAGGCAGAGTGTCGACAACAGGTTCGTGGACTACTTTCAACTATGATGAAGTTGGAAATAGGAATAATGGTCATATTGTGGGATCAAGTATTACAGCATTTTCAAATGACCAGTGCTTCTTTGCAATCTTCTGGCCAAGACTTGAACACAGCTTCTGCACTCTATGAATCCTTGCATGGATATATTCAAGCTATGCGGTCTACTTTTTCAGACATTAAGCAAAAAGCCAAGGACCTGACTAGGTGTGAAGATTATCAACAGCAAACTCAAAGAAAACACAAGCAAAATCGCGCGTATGATGATTTCAGAGGTTCCAGCACTCTTGATCCACTTGTTGAATCTCAAACGCCTTCTCAGAAGTTTAAAAGCCGAACATTTTTTGCCATTATTGACAGCTTGCTTTCTGCCCCGTCAAAAAGGCGGAAAGCTTATCTAAAGGTGAATGGTGTTTTGGGATTCCTTCATCAGTTACAGTCGTTTACACCAGAAAAGATTGTAAAGAGGTCATTAAGTCTTATTAAATCATATCCGGAAGATCTGGAAGAAAGTCTTGATGAAGAATTTGTGCAGTTTACTGAACTGTTGAAAACTGATCTTGCTTCTCATATTGGTGCCAAACAAGACCTTGTAGAGTTACAGTTGTACCGTTTGATAACTGACAATTCTTTGGAGTCATGTTTTCCAAATGTAGAAACTGCCTTGCGCATCTATTTGTCACTCATGGTTACCAACTGCAGTGGAGAATGCTCATTTTCAAAACTGAAAAGGATTAAAAATGAACTAAGGAGCACCATGGGTCAAAACAGATTGAACAATCTCACTCTAATGAGCATTGAACATGAAATTCTGCGTGAAATAGACATTTCCAGTATCATCAACAAATTTGCTCATGATAGATCTAGAAAATGTAACTTTTAAATTGTAGTTTTGTTACTTTTGACATTTGAAATTGATACCTATATGTAAGTAATACTATTACTGAAGTGTCAGACATTTGTCGTATTATCTGGCTGTATAGCAAATGAAAAAATTGAATTACTTTACTATGCAAGTAAATAATTTATGTTTTAATTCTTACGTGCATTTTTAAAATTAGGGCCCCTTTATAACGTATGCTACAGGCCCCGCACTAGCTTAATCCGGCCCTGGTTGGGATCCACTAGTTACTGGTTGCTGATCCAATTTGGTAGAAGTTGACGTAATCTTCAAATCTTGATTTATTTTACTGTGTTTACATTTCCAGCTAAATACTTCCTTAGGGGTCTGTATTAATCCAGAACATAAGGCTAGCTAGCATTCTTACAAGTCATCTTAAGTGAATGACATAAGTTGATCAAACTGATAACCTATAGAGTAGTGGTGTTGTACAATTAATGGTAAGAGCTTTCTATCAGTGCACAGATTTTAATTAACTTTTTCCATGGAACAGAAATTGATTTGGAATGCTCCCATTGAGCAGTGAGGGTAAAGGAATGCATCCCGTCATCTATAATTAGCATGTATGATCTTCAGTGATATATGCAATGAAACAAGAACAAATATCACTGTGGTTGAAATTATTTGGTGCAATGGCTCTTAACTTTAAAGCAAATTATCTTATTTCATAAACATGCCATGAGTATCTGTGGTTGCAGCTTTTGATCCAGCAGAGGATGCAACCTACTGTATATCATCTGTGAAAATGTTGATAAACGGAGTCGGGAACCGTGATACGTTACTATGGGCAAGATGTTTCCAGTTTAAAGTATAAATATATAGCAGTGACTGTCTTGGGTTAAAACTTGGAAACCATCCAGTATTGTCCAACAAAGGCCAGGAATTAAAAGTTATTTCCCCCCAGAAAAAATCATTAGGGTATTAAGTAAAATAGTAAATTTTTTTTAAAAACTTGGCTGCAGGAAATATTCTTCAAGGACCCATCATGGGTTGCTGCTGAATTAAAATATATGGTGGGAGAGGTAGATGGATAACAGGAAATTGCCCCAACATCTCAATTGCTGATCCTCTGTCTAACCCTCTAACAACTGCATACACCCAATGGGACTAAAAATAGAGCTTTGAAACTCTCAAGGAAAGCTGGCAATTAGGTTAAATGTGGCTAAGATAAATTGATGTTAACCAAGGTTTGGAAACTCGCCACTAGGAAATCACCATTTAAAGAGGAGCCTGATATTTTCAAATAATAGCAAAGTGAAAGTGGACTTTGTCCATATACTGTGGTTAGATATATTTTTAGTTGTCATGTTCTTACATCCTCTTTTAGAAGATTTTAGCTGAGGATTTGGCTGCTTGTAGTCAGCTTTAAGTAGCATAAAACATTGTTGCTTTTGTTTATTGAAGCAAAAACCATGAGGAAAGCTTTCATTTGGCACAACAGTGTAGTTATGCCTCTACGTCCATCCTTGAACAACAATGTGTGAAGATACTCCGTCATATATCCAACTGACCTATCTACTTCATATCCCCATGTACTGAACCTGTCATATAGTCCTTGTTAGCATACTAATCCAGAAGGTATTAAAAGACATAAGCTATTTTTCCTGGCTGCAGATCTAGCAGGCAATTCTTTCCAAGTCCTTAGCTCTGACTATTTGCTGCATGATGTCTGCTTTAAAAGGTCAAATACCAATTGAAAGCTACAGGAATCCTGTTGAGATCTTCTTCAAGAACTAAAGGAGATCATGACCATCTCATTAGGTACAATTTTACAAACAATGGAGGAAACATTCTCACAGTCATGACATATCCAGTCAACTGTAACGAGAACCCCAAAAACAGTGCTTGAACCTATGTGGAGTATTTCTTACAAATGATCAACTATACAGAACCCAGACTCCAAACTCCATGAAACTGTCTTGCTTCAATACATCAGGAATTGGATGGAAGCCACTTTTATACAAACTTTGATATCTTGGTTAATATTTGGATGGTTTTCATGTGGATAATTGATTTCAAGATAAACATTGGTCATGCAGTCACCTTCTGTGTGGATGAATGCCGTGCACCTGGAGATGAATCAAGTGGTGATTTTGTTATGACTATGAGATTGTATTTCCATCTTGAAGTGCTAACTTGAGCAGTGCTTTCATACTTTGGTTAAGAACTTGGAAACCTTCAAGGAGTCAAGAATAAATTTTCTGCAGAAAAATCATTGCTGCATTAAGCAAAATATTTGAGTTTTAACAAACATTTTTGCTTATTTATTATATTAAAAACAATTGGATTTTGGAAATCAGCTGCTCAATTTCTTCAAGTCAAGCTGGAGATTTTGTATCACAATTGAGGTACATGAGCATCCAAGAGCTGTGGATTCATTTGAAAATCGAAGTTCCACCTGAATTTAAAGTGTTTGTTTATCAGCTACTTCTTATCAAATGGTATATATATTTCTTTACACAACTTCGTGTTCAGAAAGGCCAAATGTTCAAATTCTTCTTGCCAAATTTATCAGAGGTTTTGCAATGTATGGATCTATTTCTTTTAGAGCAATGACCACCTCCCAACTTAAAAATGCGGACTGATCTGTTGTCTGCTCATGCGCTGTTGTCTGTGCATGTGCATTATTCTCTCACACTGCCATGTAATTACACCAGTTAAAGCCATCACCCGTGTGCATGCTTTTATTCAATTGATACATAGTTGTGCACAGATACAACAAATTGGCAACGAGTAGGAATGTGATTATCACCAACTGCACGGACAGTTACGAGACAAAGCAGTGAGAGCTAAACAGCACAAGAAGACCATCACAGACACTAACAAGGAACATGTGAGTAACACTGAAAGACATGCAGAATTTAAAGTGAAAATAATGTGACGATGGCTTCAGTTCGGAAAGTTTACAAATTCGATAGCGTTAATGAAGGCTGGTAGTTTTATATAACCATGCTGTATAACCATATAACAATTACAGCAAAGAAAGAGGCCACCTCGGCCCTTATAGTCCGTGCTGAAAGCTTACTCTCACCTAGTCCCACCTACCTGCACTCAGCCCATAACCCTCCAATCCTTTCCCGTCCATATACCTAAACAACAAGAATTCTGCAGATGCTGGAAATTCAAGCAACACACATCAAAGTTGCTGGTGAATGCAGCAGGCCAGGCACCATCTGTAAGAAGAGGTGCAGTCGACGTTTCAGGCCGAGACCCTTCGTCAGGACTAACTGAAGGAAGAGTGAGTCACTCTTCCTTCAGTTAGTCCTGACGAAGGGTCTCGGCCTGAAACGTCGACTGCACCTCTTCCTACAGATGCTGCCTGGCCTGCTGCGTTCACCAGCAACTTTGATGTGTGTTGCTCCGTCCATATACCTATCCACTTTTTTTTAAATGGCAAAATTGAACTTGCCTCTACCACTTCTACTGGAAGCTCGTTCCACACAGCTACCACTCTCTGAGTAAAGAAGATCCCCCTCATGTTACCCCTAAACTTTTGCCCCTTAACTCTCAACTCATGTCCTCTTGTTTGAATCTCCCCATACTCTCAATGGAAAAAGCCTATCCACATCAACTCTATCTATCCCCGTCATAATTTTAAATACCTCTATCGTCCCCCCTCAACCTTCCATGCTCCAAAGAATAAAGACCTAACTTGTTCAACCTTTCTCTGTAACTCAGGTGCTGGAACCCAGGTAACATTCTAGTAAATCTCCTCTGTACTCTCTCTATTTTGTTGACATCTTTCCTATAATTAGGTGACCAGAACTGTACACAATACTCCAAAATTGGCCTCACCAATGCCTTGTACAATTTTAACATTACATCCCAACTCCTATACTCAATGCTCTGATTTATAAAGGCCAGCATACCAAAAGCTTTCTTCACCACCTTGAGAGGGTCGAACACAAACATGAAGGAGCAAAAGAAAACCCCTACACTTAGCTTAATAGGCCCAAGAATGTACAGTCTCTCACACAACGTAGTAACCCCAGCAAAGCCAGCAAGCAAGATATATGATGAAATTGTTACAATTTTACAAAATCACTTGAGCCTTAAACTGCTGGGAGATTTAGATTTTACAAAAGGAACCAGTTGAAAAATGAGAGACTTTCTGAGTACTTTGCAGAACTGTGCAAACTTTCCCAATAGAGATGGAATTTCTGAGGCATTAAGGGACAGACTTATATGTGGCACGAATAGTCAAAGCACTCAGAAGAGTCTACTGTCAGAAAGAGACCCAACCTTAGAACCGGCATTAACCATTGTAGTATTGTTAGAGACTGTAGCAAAGGATGCAGCAGAACTACAGAACGAGAGGTTAGAATGTGAAATGCACAAATTGCCCCTGTATGGTGCAAAAGCCAAAAACGTTATCAATGTGGCAAATGACTGTTTGGTTCAAGAAAAAAGTCTGCAGTAAGTGTCACAGACAAGGTCACATAGAGAGAGTGTGCAAATCAGACAAAAAGCACAACCAAAGAGAAAAAATCACCGAGTGAAGAGTTTCACACACAAAACTAAGCAAATGCATAACGCGATGGAATGTGAACCAGACAACACAGAGCAAAAGTGAGCTGTCATGCCTAGAATTGAATAGTATTACTGAAGCAGATCACAAAATCATATCGATCACAATAGATGAGTCTGGTGTAAAACTGAAAATAGATCTGGACACAGGGTCAGCTTTGTCCATAATTTCATGGGCTGACTACAGCAGACTGTTTTCTCAGATCCGATTAGAGAAGACCTCAGGCGAAAGACCTACACCGGCGGAAAAGTTTCTCCCAAAGGCAAACTGAAGGTAAATGTGATATATAGAGCCCAATCACAGCAGTTAGAGCTTTATGTATTGAAAAGTGGAGGGCCAGCACTTTTTGGACGTGTATGGTTGACAAAAATTCAACCAGACTGGCACTCAATCAAAGCTCTCAGTGTAGCAACTGCAGCCCAAATGGTAGCACTAACCAGAGACTGGAACAGCTGCTTAATGCCAATGAGAGGCTGTTTGAGAAGGGGATTGGTAAACTCAAAGGCATAAAGGCCAAAATTTAATTGAATGAAGCAGCAACACCAAGATTCCATATTGTGCATCCAGTGCCTTATGCACTATGTCCTAAAGTGGATGCAGAACTTCAGAGCTTCGAGGAATGTGGAATTCTCTCCAAGGCTGAGTGGAGTGATTGGGCCATGCCCGTTGTCCTGGTGATCAGGAAACGGAAGACCGGAGCCAGACGTATATGTGGGCATTTCAAGGTGAACATCAACCCAGTGTTGCGTACTGTACAATATTCCCTGCCACAAATAGACATTGTTGCATCATTTGTAGGCAGGAAGAGGTTTTCAAGGATTGACTTATCACAAGCCTATCTGCAACAGGAGATTAAGGAGTCAAGCAGGAAGTTCCTCACAATCAACACTCACAAGGGACTGTTCCAATCTTTGGCGGCTTCAGCAATTTGGCAAAGAGCAATGGATCAAGTGCTCCAAGATATCCCAGGAACAGAATGTTACCTTGATGACATCATTGTGACTGGCAAGAATGATGGAGAGCACCCCCAGAGCCTTGGTAAAGTGCTTACCAGGCTGAGTGAGTATGGTCTGGGCGCAAAGTGAGTGAAATGTGAGTTTTTCAAGAATGAAATCTCATATTGTGGGCATGACATTGACAAGCATGGCTTACCTATGTCATAAGAGAAGAATGAAGCAGTGCTACAGGCACCCAAACCAGAAAATGTGTCACAACTCAGGACATACTTGGACCTTGTAAACTACTACCACCAGTTTCTCCAAAACATTGCTACAGCGCTGCACCCACTAAATGCACTGCTGTAGACAGGAGCAAAGGAGGAATGGTCAGAAAGATGTGAAAAAGCATTCAAGGAAACACAAAGACTAATAACATCCAATGAACTGCTCACCCATTATGACCCATCGCTGACCCATCAGACTGGCGTGTGATGCATCCCCTTTGGCATTTGAGCTGTTTTGTCACACATTACGAAAGGTCGATCTGAACGTCCGATTATGTTTGCTTCAAGATCACTGACGAGTGCAGAACGCAACAATGCACAGATTGACCGAGAGACCCTTAGTCTAGTATGGGGTATAAAGAAGTCCCACCACTATCTCTACAGACAAAGGTTTATGCTAGTGACGGACCACCAGACCCTTGTGTCCATCTTCAATCCCAGGAAGGGAATTCCAGTGATGACTGCAACCCAGTTACAATGTTGGGCACTATTCCTAGGAGCCCATTCTGGTGACATAGGGTACCAAACAACACAGCAATGCTGATGGCTTGTCACGTCTTCCACTACTGGCAAATGAAGAAGAAAAATCTTCATACTGTGACCCAGCAGAGGTGTTCCACACCACATTGTTGGACCAGTTGCCGGTAACAAATTCCAACATACAAAGGGAAACAAGGAATGATCTGACATTGTCAAAAGTCTATGAAATCACAATGCAAGGATAGCCAGCTCATGGTAACTCTATGTTTCCAGAGTCCTCAGTGAGATGAGACCAACTGTTGGTACGTCGAAGAAAGCTGATGTGTGGATCTTCTGTTGTGGTTCCTTCTAAACTGTGCCCCAGAGTGTTAGAAAGTCTGCATGAAGCACATCTGGGTACAGTCAAGATGAAGAGTCTCACCCGGAGCTATGTGTGGTGGCTGGGAATAGATAAAAAGATTGAAAACTTAGCCAAAAGCTGTTCAGGGTGCCAAAAAGTTCAAAATGCACTCCCATAGGCACTGTTACACCCATGGGAGTGGCTATTGTCACCATGGCAAAGAGTGCATGTTGAATTCATGAACTCCATCTTTCTGATTGCTGTGGATGCTCATTCGAAGTAGTCAGAGGTTACACCAATGAAGTCATTGATGACGTCACTGACAGCAAAATGACATCATAAACCGAGAATGTTGTCTTAGACAAAACACCTACCAATCCTGATGCCAATCCACAGGTCCAGAGGCACTATCCTGAAAGAAACAGAGCACCACCCAAGGGACTGAACCATTAGAACTGTGAAGTTAATTATCAACAGTTATTGTGAAAGCATGTTTATTTGGAATATGGGTTTGTGAAAGGGAAATTGAATGTTTTGTACATATACAGTTTTATGTTGCATTAATCTAAAGGGGAAGGAAGTGTAATGTATGGCTCTATTTCTTTTAGAGCAGTGACAACCCCCCACCTTCCCACTACATATTGATCTGCTGTCTGTTCATGCACTGTTGTCACACAAGCACATTGTTCTCCCTCACTCTCTTGCTGCAATGTAAATACACCAGTTAAAGCCATCTCCCACATAGTGTTTTTATTGAATTGATAAGTAGTTGTGCACAGACGCAACAGTTAAACGTAAGACTTCTGCCAAATATCAGAGGCACTTTTCACCTTGCCATGACTATTTCCGCTCTTGAATGTTGAAACTTGAAACTGCTGCTTTCAAGTAGAAGTTGTTGTTCATCCTCTTTGGTTGAGAACTACATTCCACTAGGACATTTGTTCTTTAATTTATTGTGAAATTTAGCAGGCTGAAGGCAGCTGCCTACAAAAGGTAAGTGATAGCCACAGGTTCACATCCATTTCACCACAAATCTAATAATTAAGTTGCATTAAGTTTCTCCCACATCCTCATAAAGCCCCTTTCATTCTGTTGCTATACAAAACTTTTCCAATGTGAAGCATCAGGACATGGAATTTGAACTGGATGACATATGGCACAACTAGTTTCCAATTATCAGGGTTAGATCATTGCTTTACCAGGCAGAAAGTCTACTCTGATAGGATTGTCACATATTACCCAAGGATGTGTGTGTTCAAAGTTCAAGTTCAAAGTACGTACATGTCACCATATGCATTCTTGAAATTCATTTTCTTCCAGATATTCACAGTAGAACAAAGAAATGTAATAGTATCAATGAAAAATTACAAAGGAAGATCAACAAACAACTAATAAGCAAAAGGAGTCAAACTGTACATAAATAAATAAATAGATAGATGAAACTGAGAACATGAGTTGTCGTGTCCTTGAAAGTGAGTCCATAGGTTGTGAAATCAGTTCAGAGTTGAGGTGACTGGAGTTATCCATGCTAATTCAGGAGTCTAATGGTTGAAAGGTAATAACTGGTACTGAACCTAGTGGTGTGGAACCTAAGGCTCCTGTACTTCCCTCTCAATGGCAGCAGCAAGAAGAGAGCACCTGCTAGATGGTGGGGTTCCTTGACAACGGATGCCGCTTTCTTGTGGCATTGCTCCTTGTAGATGTGCGCAATGGTGGGGAGAGCTTTGTCTATGATAGTTGATAGGTTGAATACACATTCTAAATTGACCCTAGTATGTAGGAGGTGGTAGAATGGGGAAGAGTCAACAGGACTATGGAGAGAATAGACTACAGGAAATATTAGTCTATAAATAGTATTGTTCTGTGAGCCAGCATAGAATTGATGGACTAAAATGGATTCCTCTTACACTAAAAGGAATCATGGAAGTACAATTCCATTTATCTGAAGCCTATAATGGGGTGGCTAGATGTAAAATGGAATATTCATTCCATTTAGTCCGCAGGACTGAGTCCCACAGAAGCAATACATGATACTTATGGTAAATCTCACCAAGAATAATTGCATGGAGTTTCCAATGTAGGCCTGCCTTTGGTGCACCGTAAGTTGTATGTGTTATACAACTGTTTATATTCCTGTTTTGGTTGTTGTTTCAGCTGTAATTTATAAAATATTAACTGTAGAATGAAAATTAATTAAAAAGAACCAGACATGCAAATATTTATTAGTCCACTGACTAAATAATTTTCAACAAAGATATGTTGGTCAATTTACAGACTCATAAAGAAAAATAAGCAAAAAATGTCTTCTTAAAAAATTTGCCATTTGACAACAGATGTTGTGGTCAGAAAAACATTGCATTCCCTATAAAAATGCAAATTTGTTATTGTTAATAGGGTAACCAATACATGCAAAGGGCATGTCCAAGACCACACAGGACCTTTCTACTGAAACAAAAGATGTGGTGTTATTATATCATAATGATTCTTTTCTAACTGATAGATCAAAGACTCCGTTAGTACCAATACAATGTAACTGAGATCTTTACTGGAATCAGTCTTCTGATTGGATCTTATCAATCACAGGCAGCAGATCGGTTTCCCTAGTATTCCCAAGTACTGACCAGGCCTGTTTCTGTTTGGGCTGTAAACAGAGGGGAGCATGATGAGAATAGTGATCCATTATTCTCCAATGACTAAGTGTACCAACATAATGAAAATGAGTTATAATTGTCAGGGAAAAAACATGTCTTTAACCGTTCCTTTCTACTGAGCATATTTTCTTTACCAATACCATCCAGTGATACCTCATGACATGAGGCTGGTGTTCTTTTTAATTTGATCCATTCCTCATATAGCTCACGTTTATTGCCCTTCATTATCTGTCCTTAGGAAGATAGTATTGAGTTTTCATTTCGAATCAACCAGTTAAGGGTGCTGTTCTCAGAGGTCTGTTACTTAAAAGGTCTGACCCAATGGTATTGAAGAAAAAGCAACGTTTGTTTATAATTCAGTAGGTGTAGTCAAATAAACATGGTTTTTCTGTGGATTGCATGCACCACAGAATCTTCTGTCTTCTGTAGATCAAAGTTCAAAGTTCAAAGCAAATTTATTATCAAAATGTATACCATCTGTTCCTATCTCTATCCAAGGTCGGAGAGTTGTGGTCACTTACTGTACCTCCCAAAACTCTTAATGCAACTTCCAACAGGATTCTTGGAGGCTCCTACAAAAGGTCACAGACTTGGAATATTATCCCTTTCTCCTCTAAGGGCTGAATCTTACAGTTCAGTCATATGATGTAAACCAAATTGCAGTGACAATGTACAGCAATTTAGGTTCATTGTACACAGGTGGTTTTACGAGCATTTATTTTCTAGAGATTAGATTTTGTATCTGTTGGTGCACTAAACATGTTCTGTACTTACTGCAAATGTCCAAATGAATTCCATTAGAAAGCAGTAAGTCTGGGCAAAAGCATGTTAGAAACGGCACTCTGATGGCTCACACACTAAAACAAGAGCAGTGTACTTCCACGCAGGAGCTGCTTAGAAAGCTTCCTTCTGACATTTTGTAGCTGTGTTGATCTCTGGGAATGAGATGTTAAGGAAACTCTCTCCATGACTATCAAAGAGCAGCTGTATTAAGGCTCCTGAAGAAGAGGTGAAAGAAAAAGGAAGGGCAGGGGCGCATCACTCTCCTGTGCACGTTGACAACACTCCCCTATCAGATGCTTTGCCTTGTAGGGTTCCTGGCGCAAGGTGATGATTGGACAGAAATCCTATAGGTACAGTATATGTCAACATACACTCATTTTCTTGCACGATAAATACAAAGAAACCCAAGAGAATCAATGAAAAGCCACACACAACAAGGATGGACAAACAATTAACGTGCAAAAGACAACAAACTGTGTAAATATGATGGCAGAATATAGCATCAATGGCAAGACTCTTAGCACTGTGGAGGACCAGAGGGATCTTGGGGTCCGAGTCCATAGGACACTCAAAGCTGCTACGCAGGTTGACTCTGTGTTTAAGAAGGCATATGGTGCATTGGTTTTCATCAATCGTGGGATTGAGTTTAAGAGCCGAGAGATAACGTTGCAACTGTAGAGGACCCTGGTCAGACCCCACTTGGAGTACTGTGCTCAATTCTGGTCGTCTCACTGCAGGAAGGATGTGGTAACCACAGAAAGGGTGCAGAGGAGATTTACAAGAATGTTGCCTGGATTGGAGAGCATGCCTTATGAGAATAGGTTGAGTGAACTCGCCCTTTTTTCCTTGGAACGACGGAGGATGAGAGGTGACCTGTTGGAGGTGTACAAGATAATGAGAGGCATTGATCATGTGATAGTCAGAGGCTTTTTCCCAGGGCTGAAATGGCTAGCATGAGAGGGCATATTTTTAAGGTGCTTGGAAGTAGGTACAGGGGAGATGTCAAGGGGAAGTTTTTCACGCAGAGAGTGGTGAGTGTGTGGAATGGGCTGCTGGCGGCGGTGGTGGAGACAGAAACAATAGGGTCTTTTAAGAGACTCCTGGATGGATACATGGAGCGTAGAAAAATAGAGGGCTATGGGTAAGCCTAGGTAAGGACATGTTCGGCACAGCTTTGTGAGCCGAAGGACCTGTATTGTGCTGTAGGTTTTCTATGTTTCTATGTTTCTAAATACAAAAAAAGTAATAAAAATAAATAAATATCAAGAACATTATTTTGGGTTTTTAACAGTGAGTCCATAGGTTACAGAATCACTTCAGTCTTGGGATGAGTGAAGTTACGCCCTCTGCTTCTAGAGCTAATGTTTGAGGGGTACTTAACTATCCCTGAACCTGGTGTTGTAAGATTTGATAGTCCCAAATTATAACCTCAATCACATGGAACAGGGATCCATTAGGATTTGAGCTTGGTGGATTTTCAAGCCAGAGCAGAAAGCAATGCAAACAATGTGTTTCCATTAATTCTTATGCATCAAGCCATCCTTAATTGCCGTGAAGTAGTGAGTACTTGCCTGGAGCTGCACTTGGGAGGGATCCAGAGCTTTGAACCAGCAATGATGATGGAACTAATATATACATCCAAGTCAGTATCTTAAAGGGTATTTCCAAACTATAGCTGTCCTAGGTGTCTGTTCTCCTTGTCCCATTACCCAATGATCATGGGGTCCAGGGATGTCTTTTGAAGAAACTTTAGCATATTGCTAGAATGCGCTTTATAGTCAGCGCATATTGTGGCCACAGTGGAATTCACACTTCTGTAGTCATAGTTAGTCAAAATACTATAAGATTTAGGAGATGAGCTATTTACATAGTTGGAGGTAAGGTTATAGATAAAGATGTTTTGGCATAGTATAGAGCCAGGGGCAGTGATGAAGTTATCTGATCATTTCTAACATGATCAATGTCTGCTTGTTTTCCAGAGATGAGGACATATTTTGCTTCAATTATTAAAAGATCATTGGGAACCATCAACTGAGATCTTCCAACCTCTGTTCTTGTAGCTACAGTGAAGATTCTGTTCAATGACAATATCAGGATCTTGATTGTCCATATTTAGCCATCATATTATCCTTGGATGCCAGGATGAGATAATTAACCTTATTTTTGTTAGAGAGAACCCCAAAACTGTGTGACACAAGCATCACACACCACTTACTTGTCTCAGGCCTAAATGTGTCCAGATCTTGCTACATTAGGTAGTTTCATTATCTGAGGAACTCAATACTGAGCAAACATAAACAAATATAACCACCTTTGCAACGGGAGGGGAAGAAACTGGAAAGGCTGTGATACAGAATCAGAATTAGAATCAGAATCAGATTTATTACCACTGGATGTGTCGTGAAACTTGTTAACTTAGCTGCTAGGTAGCATATATATATATATATACAAATGCTACCTGCCACTTATCACTTCCTGCTGGTCTTACCCTAACCAGGTATGCAGTACCTTTCTTGCTGAGGAATTGTGAATTTAAGTAGATATTATGCAATAATCAGTGGATATCATTAGATTTGATATGATGAAGGAAAGTTTATTGATAAAGCAAAGGTGGCAGTTGGACCTTAATCAGCAATGGGACTTTAACCAGCATAACCATGCTAGGTATGACTCCCTCCAGTGGAGAGATAGTTTCCTTTGATCACTGTTACTGGGGTTCCATGTTGTCAATCTCGGCCAGATACACCTAGAATTTGATTCTCTTGCCCATATTTGGAAAATGGCTCTAAAGGGGTTCAGAGTTGAATGCCCTTGACAGAACCCAATCTGAGCATCAGTGAGCAAGGTACTGCTAAGTACTACTTGTTACCATAGCAGAATTCCTTTTTGTCAATTTGCAGATGATTACCCTATGAAGTATGTTGAGAGAATTGAATTTGTCCAAGTTTTGTGCGCCAATGATATCCAAGCAATTATGATTAATATAGCTGGACATACTGTACATTGGTATTGTAACTGCACTGGACTAGTAACATGATATTTCTGAAGCACACATCTTTAGCACTAACAGCAAGATGCTCTCAAAGGGCCTCCTGCTTTTGTTGTTTTATGCTGCATTCATGTGAGAGGACGGACGTGGCTTCTGAGAGATTTGGGACCATAGGCTGAAATAGAGCAGCCACCCCCGGTTGAGGACAGTTGATGTTGCTTCAGCTTTTTCTGTTTCACTCTGTGTGGACTCTACGGTCAGTAAGAAGCTACACTTTACAGAGCTTCCCCACACCACAACTCATAACTGGATTAGGCAGGAATGCAGAGATTTGATCTGATCAGTAGTTTAGGAATTGTTTAGCTCTTTCAGGGACAAATTAAAACTAGATACAATGGACAAAACTAACTGATGTATTAGAATTGCCCATGTCCTTTGGCCAGGATGAGACAGGAGAATTACATGAATTGCTGATTATGCTATTTTAAATAAGCTATATTTACTGTCAGAAGCCACAGTGGGAATGAATGAATTAAAACCAAAATGACTTTTGATGAAAGGTCTATCCAAACACTAATCAGTTGTTTCCTTTTTGAGATTGTTGTGCATTAATAACAGTTACTGCCTTCAGAAGGCTTGAAAATATTGTTGGAGTGAAACACATTTCATTTATTTGGGAGTTCTCTGCTGTTTTAATAGCCATATTAACCCCCTTAATGTCAACATTGCCATTAAAAAAATTGACTTGACAGAGTTAGGTTTTTACCGGTATCAACATCAATAACTTGTTTTAATCCTATCAAAAATCTGTGATGCCAGTTTTTTTTTTACTTGACAAATTTTTAAAAGATGTTTAGAAATGCGTCATTGATGTCACAAGCATATGGCATTGAATTGTCTACAGCTGTGTTGTTCATTTCATAATTTTCCTTCTTAGATGCTAATCCTACTTGTCAAAAATCTCCTTGAAAGTGGAGTATACCAGTTTAAATGCCGTAGGGTCCTCTTTACATCCAGATCAATAAATAAAAAAAGTTTTTGCGTAATACAGGGAAGTACCACCCACTTGCAAGTTGTATTCTTATAAACCTTAGTGCAGTTCATAAAGAGAATAAAATTTTCATTCCATCCTTCATGGTTATTTAAGTTCCGATGTCTAATGCCATTCATGCAGTGTCAGAAACATTCAAAAGAAACTAGTTAATATGGAAGGATTTAAAATGTGAACTATGCCTCACTTAATAATAAACCTTCAAATTAAACATGCAGGTTGGTTGCTTGGTAATCTGCCAATATAAATTGTCTCTAATTTATGGGCAAGTAGTAGAATCTGAAGGGAGTTCTTGGGAATGCAGGAAGATTAAAATCAGTTAGGGTAGCATTGGGGTGGATGAATAGAGTTAAAAATGAGGTGGTTGATGGTTGGAATGGGCTCAGTGGGCCAAAGGGCTGCATTTTTGTGCTGTATTTCTCGTTGACTATCTGCACTGGCATATGGTGAAACATAAGCTTGACCTCGTTCTCTAAGTTTTGAGCTGACTTGCAGATGATTTACAAATATGAAATGAGGCACAAAGGCAATGCTAGCTGATGCCCCAGTATCACTTGCACTCCAGCGATGAAGCCACCTTTAATTCTGCGTATTGACCACACTGTTGGCATGTGTGTCACTCACACACAAGGACATGAATATTCTTACACTATACAACTGAAGATGCGTATGCACATTTCTCTCTCACTCACTCTGCCTCACAATGCAATTTTCAGGCACCAGTGATTTTTTGAGCTGTGTGTGTCTGTCAGCATGCCATTTTTAGAGTCTCCACTTTATTTACAATATTTTTATAGATGTCTTGGAATTTGTAGTGGGCACAGGGTTTATAACAGAACTCTCCATTTTGATGCTGTCACATATAACTAGCTGCCAGTGACAGGTTTTAGTGGAAGAAAATATCCATAAGACCACTTTACTTTGGAATCCATGCGTGCAGAGCAAAGGGTAAACAGTAAGACCATTTATAGTTGTGATGGTCAGATATAATTTATAATCTTGCTACTCCTGGAGCATGGACAGGCTGTGTCATATTATTCAGCTTTTGTGAACTGCAAAAGTAAAGTTGTTTTAAATTTGTTTGGGAGAAGGAAATTACATTAAGTACACAAAATAAACTTTACTAGAGGATTAAAAGTAAAATTTATGAACATTTTGAATATTTTGGCAAAATGGCACTATTTTTGATATGGAAATACCACCACTACAAATCACCACTTTATCTGGGTCAAAATATTTTAAGAACAGTACTTGTCTAGTTGTTGTTTTATTGCTTGTTATGTTCTGTATTTTTCTGCTAGAATGTGTTGCAGATTTTTTTTGGGATGTTGCCAGAACTGAGAAAAATTAGCTAATGATAGCATTTCATGCAAATTTGAAAAGCAAATGATCTTAGTATATTGATATTGGTACTATGAACTTGCCCAGTTCCTAATATGGTATATTCAGGCTCTTTTTACATATTAATTTTTTCAGGAAATGCATGCCACTGGCTACAGCAACTCTTATTGTTCTTACTTCAATGCCATTGAATAGAATGGCTTGCTAGGCCATCTCAGAGTCAACGTCAGTGGATCAAGAATAACATACCTGGTAAGGAAGGAGGATTTCCTGCCTTGAAACAGATGGGTTTTTCCAACAAAATGGTAGTTTTATGGGGACTAAAAGCTAGATTTATTTTATAAATTCCAGATTAGTACTGAATTTAAATTCCACGCCTGTGTTGGATAAGATATTAATTTAACTCGCAGTTTAATCAAAAACTGCAGATGCTGAAAATTTGAAATAAAATCAGAAAATGCAGGAAACACTCAGCAGGACAGGGGCAGCATCAGTGGAAGGGGATACATTTTAAGCACAGGCGCTTCATTGGAATGGTATCTGTTTCCCTTTCCACACACACTGCCCAGCAGCGTGTCTATGGAGCAGCACAGTGGCATAGCAGTTAGCACAAACTTTCAGTGCCAGTGCTCAGAGTTCAATTCCTGACACCACCTGTGAGGCGTTTATATGTTCTCCACGTGACTATGTAGGTTTCCTCCTCCCACATTCTAGTGGTTAGGATTACTAAATTGTGAGCATGCTATGTTGGAGCTGGAAGCATGTCAACACTTAGATTAGATTATGAAGATGTGTAAGTCCTCTTTTATTGTCATTTAGTAATGCATGCATTAAGAAATGATACAATATTTCCTCTGGTGTGATATCACAAAACACAGGACGGACCAAGACTGAAAAAACTGACAAAACCACATAATTATAACATATAGTTACAACAGTGCAACAGTACCATAACTTGATGAAGAAGTCCATGAACACAGTAAAAGTTCAAAGTCTCTCAGATGTCCCACATCTCACGCAGACGGGAGAAGGAAGAAAAACTCTCCCTGCCATGCCGACCACAGTCCGATTCTGAGTCATCGGAAAATTTCGAGCTCTGATCAGCTCTCTGACACTGAGTACTGAGCGCCATCTCTGTCTGAACAATTCGACCTCAACCTTGGGAGCCAACAGCAGGCAAAGCCAGGGATTTTGAGGCCAACCCTCTGAAAGATTCCTGACCACGCAGTAACGTGCGAACGAGCGTTTCAGAAATTTCTCCAGATGTTCCTCTGTGCTTTCACGTCCATTCTCCATCAAATCAGAATTGTCCACGGCCCCTATTTAACAGATACGATATCGTTTTTCCACCGGAGGGCTGCGCACGCGCAGGCGCGCTGCTCTCTCTCCTCCCACCTTACCGGCTGCTGCCAGCACATCCTCAGACTGTGTTGGTCATTGGCACAAATGATGCATTTCTCTCTATGTTTTGATGTACATGTGGCAAATAATGCTTAGTTTTCGTTGAGAAAAGCCTTTTGAATGCTCCGAGATCCAGCATAGGCATCTACACCATTTCTCCCACTTGTTTCCCTGTAATCTAAACTCATCTATCATCAGTTTTCCTTGACTTACCTTCTATCCACCAACAATCAACCCACCAATCAGCACAGCTTTAGAATGTGGAAGGAAACCAAAGCACCAGGAGGGAAACCCATTTAAAGGGGAGCATATAAATGCCATGCAAGCAGCGCTGGAGACTGGGACAGAACCCAGGTTGATAAGCTGTGAAATGGCATCACTACCTCCTGAGCCACTGAACTTGATTGAAAATTCATCAAATCTCAGTGACACTTTTGTCCAAGCAAAGAGGCATAACTCAGCAATTCCCTGCTATGTTTTATAAAACTAAGGATGTCTAAGATTGCAGGCCCCTGGATGGGCTGTTGGGCTGAATGCTTCACTTTATGTTCCTGTGCAAGATACATTTTGTAATTTTAAAGCATGCTTTGTCTTCGACTAATCAACAGTATGTAAGAAAATCCACATAATCATTGACAAAAAAGGTTGAAGTACTCAATTCAAAAGTCGTAACTTTAGTGCGAATGTTTTACAGTCACTTTTCACAAAATACCATACAAATCTTAAAACTGATCATTTATTACACATGTAAAGTTAATATATTGTTTTAAATTGGCAAAATTGTGTTGTGTCAATAACAAGTTTTCAGCCATGACAATAAACAATAATACTAGTATGGATGACTACAGATGAGCCATCCTTTGTTATCCCATTTCCCAGAGAAGCAGACTAAAATAAGCTGTCTGATGGGGCTTGTGGGGATGATATTTTGTTTATAAATTTGTCATTGTAAAGACTGCCTTGTGAAAGAAATGTTTGACAGAAGCACAATCCAGTCATCACCCACCCTCTTCAGAGGATTAGAAATGAATTTGTCCCAGCTGTGGTCTTGTTTTATTAGGGATAATGTGTTATGTTTCACAAAAGTGATTGGAGATTGAGTAAATGCTTCTTAAAACCTAGACTTAAGGCAATATTGCAATTAAGGTTAATTTAAATCTTATCTTCATTACAGTTCGTAGTTGGCACATTCTAAGTAAATTTGTTTTCAATTCAATACAGTAATTGAGTTTTACAAATTGGAGCTATTGTCTATTTCCTTAAAAACCATCAGCACTTCGGAAGAAACTTTGGTGTGAATCTAATATTGCCACTGACAGAGTCTTCTAGTTTAGCAAGAATTATTGCAAGGTGGATTAAATCACATAAAAAACCTGAGTTTCAACAGCGTGCTATCTTCTCTTCTGTGCTGAGCACAGAAAATATTCAAATGTAAACCCAACCAACAGACTGTTATTCTTCAATCGTTTGGTTTGGCAGAGTTAAGTTTGAAAGCTGGAGGATTTCTGTAGGTCTTCCATGTAAACTTATGTAGTAAAACGTTTCTTTTAGTGGGGTACTTTTGTACTTGCCTGACTTGTATGTTGAAGGTAACAAGTTGAACATGTATAAATTACACTGCAGTTATAATTTGGGGCCAATCAGAGGCCAAATGTTCACACTTGTGTGAAAAACATAAACTACTAGTGACAGAAGAAACCAAATGCCTGGGTTACAAACTCAAATGTATTTTTAGAAAGAACAAGAAATCAGTCATGCTAGCTATCTGAATTTTGGCATCACTTCGTATAGTAAAATGCTCAGGGCAAATATGACATTTTTATTCATGTACCCACTAATAGTTCATCAATTTGCAAATTTCAGGAAGCATTTAACACTTTGAGGATTCATGAATTTGGTACACAAAGCTGTTTTACACTCTAGTCAATAGTATGACATGACCACTGCATGAATATAACCACAATGCCTTTTGAACTAATTAAGCAAACTTTCCACAAACAAATTAAGAAATCCAACTGTGCTTCTGCAATTAATGCTTCTGAAGGCAAAGATAAAACAACCTGTGCAAAATGGAATTAACCATAACTGTTAAAACATAAAATTGGCTCTTCCTGCATTGCTTGGGATGTCTTGAATTTCTTGGAGTGTTACAAATCTTGTTATGTTGCTGGCTGTGAAAAGAATACCTAGGATTTTACTAAATCACAGAAGAAAGTATCAAACTAACAATCCAATGAGATTTAAATATTCCAAAGGGAACAAAGCAGGAAAGGCAGTATGATAGAGTCCAGCAACATAAAGAAAAGACAGAGGAAGGAACGTTAGATAGCAAGAGACAAAGGAGCAATAAGGAAATCTATTTTTAACAAATTCTAAAATTATTTACTTCATATATGAATGAGATTATTTATCTTAAATTGTTTCCTTCCTGGGATGGTGAGCTGAATAGCACTGCACAAACACAGAACTACTTATTGAAAATCCCCAAGTCTCTGCAGTGAGTTACTCTGGAATGAATGTGGCAGCAACACAAACTTTACCAGGAAGATGGGGAGAGCTGCCAGTTTTGAGTCTAATAGTGAAGTGGAGCAAATTGTTCAATAAGAATGAGTTGGGCCTGATGGGGTAGCTTTCTTATATTTGTGGATAGTTTTACACTTTCGTAACTTACAATGTGGTGGATGATTCTTGGTTCTTATGACAGAAAGTGGGAATTGCATTGAGCGATTGACCAACACAAAGGATGAGTGAATTCTTAGTTATTCAATAGAGCTGCAATTTAATGTTGGGTAATACAGTTATCGATCTGCCCAGCGCATAGCACACAAGCAAGATAATAAATAAAGCAGCAGATTATCACTTTTGATATTGAATGAGTGCCTTTGAATTAAGAATTAAAATGAAGCTATTTCTCAATGAACAGAGAGGTGGAAACATTGGAGGCATAGATTTAATATGGGAAAATATTAGATCTTTGGTGTTTTCCTTATTGCTGTAGCACAATGAGACGTTGGTAATTCTGACAACCAGGGCTGTCTAGCAAACCTTTGGACTAACCACTTGGGCAGTAAGTGGAGAGAAGTTCTGTGTATGTGGAGAAGTCACCTGCTCATCAAAGGGAAATCAGTATCAAAATTGTCTACGGGAGAAGCCTTCACTTTCTGATTTTTTGGAGGAGAGTTGCTTGAGACAAGTCTGCAGGAGCACCCCTGGGCACATGGTTACTGCCAAGCTGTAGTTTGTTTAGTGATTTGGGCTGTGGGTGGTGAGTTATTAGGAGGTGGTTTTACTGTCACTGATCCATGACAGATTACAAAATTAGAGAGATTGAATCAGTTGCCTATTTTATCCTATCTTGCAACTTTGAGACATTGAGCGATCGCATTAATAAACGTAAATATTGTTTGAAGAAAAACTAATTCCAATGAATGCTACCAAATTTATCAGCAATTTACATTGTGTAAACAGTTTGGTTTTGGGAAGTCACATCTTCCTCTCTGTAGAGTCTCAACTGTGTGGACACCACCTTCCCAAACCAAAAAAAAGTGTGAATTTAGTAGTTGTACAATCAGAGTCACAATCTCAACTTTGTGGTATTGGATAACATCTTGATGCTATGCTAACTTTGTTCTGTTGGTTTGGGCTTCATATTCAATTTTATCATCTAGCATCAAATCATTAGCTCAGCACATCATCTGGGAAATGATTCTGAGAAAATTGTTAGCTTGAGAAATGTAAAAGCCATTAGGGCTTTGCAGTATTGTATAAACACCATTATGTGGAACCATAATTGGAGAAGATGAGATATTGGAAGTGAATAAGCTTTCCACATATTTTTCCTTTTAATTTGCTATACTCAGACGTAGTTTAGCTGATCTGAGCACATACAACCAATGAAACATTTATCATAGGATATGTAATCAGGGCATTGTTCTCCATATTATCAATTATTACAGAGTAATGAAGGAAACAAAGGGGAAGGGTTCTGCATTTTGAGTGTGTTGTGAATTAATTGCACTTAAGGTATATAGTACATGTGGAATATCAATACACCATTCTCAACTGTAAAGAAAATGCAAAGGAAGAAAGGAACTGATTTTCAATAACATTAAACATAAATGCTCACCTCCCCAATTGCAACATGAAACACAACCAACAGCAGAGATTCACCAAAGGGAGCCCCAACATTTGATTCCCTGTTGCAAACATCCCTCCAAACAGCTGAGTTGATTAGACCAAAAACATCATAACTCAGTGGAAGTTTCCTCTGGGCAGTAGAGATAGAGGCACGAACTTCCCTTTTTAGCTGGTTAATGATTCATCTGCATATGCTGTATACTAAAAACTTCCCACCTTCTCTTCCTAGAAGCATTTTACCCTCAATAACTTACATTTTTTTCTCCATCTATGGCTTGATCAGACTCTGCTGTTGCACGTCAGTTGCCAGAGGTAGAGGTAGATGGTGAGTTACGGGCAAGTAGGCAGATAAGAGGTCAGGAGATTGCTGGTCATGGATGAGATGGTAGAAAGGAATAGAGGGCTGGAGAAACAGAGTGTCATTATCACGTTAAAGGTGAAGAGGTCAGGGCCAGCGGTAATTGTTGGGCTAAAGGGGGGTGAAGGATGATGGGCAGATTGAGCCAGATAGGAGAGGGGATTAGCCTAGTCCTCATTTTTGCTTGATGAGCCACCACAAGGGCTGCTCTCAAGATGAAGTCTTCCCCTCCTGGATATCTGAAATGCCCTCCTCCTTCAGGTAATGATGTTTTCTTTCTACCGTGGTCTCTTACATTTCCTCTGTTTCTCAGACTTCTGTCATTCCATCTCCCTCCAGGCAGAAATGAGAGTTTCCCTTCACTCTACTAGCCTTTGCAAAACCACTCCACATTCTACCTTCATCTTCCTCATCCCCTCCTCTCCACTGTCCATCAATCACTTACTGGGCCTCTGTCTTACCCCCCCCACCTTTCTTTACATCATCCTCCCCTTTCTTCATCTTCAGTCCTAAGCAGGGTCAACAATTCCTCTTCATTCTCAACCCCCCTCAAGATGTTCCCTGACGCACGATTCCTCCTGCAGATTATATGTTACTCCAGATTCTAGCATCTGCAATCTCTTGTGTCCCCTTTAATTAATGCTGCAATGGCTTTCATATGCACTCTGTTGGCTGCACATGTGTTGAAATCCTGGAATTGCCAATAAACACCAGTAAGTTTGTTTGGGCTCCATCTGTTAGCACATGAGACACAGACACACAAGTAAAGAAATGGAATTCATGGAAATTTCAGCAAGTTCCCAGTTATTTGCAATGAAGTTGCATGATCCAGTTACAAAAACACAACATTAATTTCTGTGGGTTGTTGAATAAATTCTCCCTTAAGATGTCAGGTTCTGATTCAATTGCAAGATTTTTCATCTTCTAGATAATAATCAGCTATGAGTATGGTTTGTGCTATCATCATTCCTGTTCTATTTTTCTAAGATCTATTTACATAATCATGTACCAGATGGATGATATATCTGTATCCTCTCGAGAGCTTCTTCACCACAGAATCCAGGCTCCAGATAATTTGTATCTCATTACCACATGGAGTGAAATGGCAGACACACTGGATGTAGCCAAGGTTGATAGGACCAGATAGCATCCCAGCTGTCGTACTGCTGATCTGAACTTCAGAACTATCTGTGCCTCAAAATATTCCAGCAAAAATAAAGTTGGTTTCCCTGCAATATTTCGGGGAATTTCCCAGATACACAGGAAGGATAGTCAACCTGATACTAGAAGATAGGACAAGCCACTTAATTGCTCAAGCCTTTCCCATCATTCAATATGATCTATGCTGCCAATTCTTCTTCTATGCCATTTTTCCATGACCGAAATTTTTTTCAAAAAATTATCCATCACCACCTTCAATATACCTAACAATCCATCCTTTATCATTCTTGGGGGGCAGGGGACAAAATTCCAGTGATTTCCTGGACTCTGAGAGGAAGAAATTTCTATGCACCACAGTTTTAAATGACTAACTCCTTAATTTGCAGCTATGTCCCTTGTTTATGACTTTATATCTACCAAAAGTATCTCCACTTCTGCTCTGTCGAGCACCCTGGGGATCTTATATATCTGAGTAACAACACCTCTCATTCTAAACTCCAAATAAATGTAAACTCTTATTGTCTTGATCCCTCACTTGGATAGCCTCTCCCTTGATAGGACAACTAATTACTACTCAGTCAATCTACTCTGGTTTAACAAAGTGGTGGAAGTTGCCATCAACAGTATTAAAGTTCCAAGTTCAAAGTAAATTTTATTGTCAAAGTACATATATGTCACCATGTATACCCCTCAGATTCATTTTGTTGTGGATATACTCAACAAATCTATAGAATCATAATTATAATGGAATCACTGAAGGACCACCCACTAAGGTGTTCAACCAGAGTGCAGAAGACATCAAACTGTGAAAGTACAAATAGAAGAAACAATAATAATAAATAAATAAGCAACAAATATAAAGAACATAAGATGAAGAGTCCTTGAAAGTGAGTCCATTAGTTGTGGGAACATTTCAATGAAGGGGCAAGTAAAGTTGAGTGTAGTTATCCTCCTTGGTTCAGGAGCCTGATAGTTGAGGGGCAGTAACTGTTTCTGAAGCTGGTGGAGTGAGTCCTGAGGCTCTTGTACCTTTTTCCTGATGGAAGCAGTGAGAAGATAGCATGTCCTAGATTTTGGGACATCAGAGATCCAATTCCTCAAGGAGGTATTGAGATACTAAGCAACACTTCCTCACCATCAATCCACCCTCTGATGAATGGTTAGGGTTTCACCAAGACCACTTGGCTCCAGACCCCAACATAGCCTCAATATAGACCAAGAAGCTGAAAGCCAGGTGAGAGGTGTGAGTGACTAACCTTTGACATCAGAGAGCATTTGACTATGGCATCCAGGAGCCATGGTAAAACTGAAGTAAGTGACGCTACCACTCAATCAACTTCCAGACACAGGAATCGCACAAAGTGGTTGTATTTGTTGCCCCAGGACAGCTCTGTACGAGTTTCACAATACAGTGTCCTTGAGCTAACCATCTACAGGGAAGTCAATAGTGAATGTCCTTCTATCGCAAGATCAGAAGTGTGCTTGTTCATTGACTAAACAGTGCTCCATTCCATTTGCAGCTCCTAGGTCAGTGAAACAGTCCACAAACAGTCCCAGGGCTGAAATGATTGCCACAAGACGATATCGGTTTAAGGTGCTTGGGAATAGGTATAGAGGAGATGTCAGTGGTAAGGTTTTTACGCAGAGAGTGTGTGGAATGGGCTGCTGGCAATTGTGGTGGAGGCGGATACGATAGAGTCTTTTAAGAGACTTTTGGATAGGTACATGGAGCTTAGAAAAATAGAGGGCTGTGGGTAAGCCTAGTGATTTCTAAGGTACGGACATGTTCGTCACAACTTTGTGGGCCGAAGGGCCTGTATTATGCTTAGGTTTTCTATGTTTCTAACTGCATGTAGCATGACCTAGAGAAGGGGTGGCAAATCTATTCGAGAGCATGTGTCCAAACTGGTGATAGTCTTCGAATAAATTCTCTCACATACCATGGTAACTTTGTATAGAGATAATCATTGATTAACAAATCAGTAACAATAATTATAAACTATTTTAAGGGATAAAGGATGAATCCTGTTAATATTTAGACATATTCATTGTTTTGTAAATTATATGGGGTGTCTGGGGTGCCTTTTCAAGGCGGTTAGTCCACCTTTGGTCCCCACCTTGCACTCAGCTCTCACCTGTAGCTCCCCGTAGCTGTTTGCATGCGACAGCAGCCATACCCCGGGCAATGGCTTCGACAAGTGGGTAAACCAGGTGAGGGTAACTGACGGGTCTCAAACCCTTGGTGAGGTAGGAAGATGTCTATCCCAGCATGTGAAGACAGACCCTGGCAGACTGAGCAGACGAGACCAATGGAAGTTCCAGTGGTCAAGAAGGTGGTCTCTGCAAGTGTTGTGGAACGTGTAGAGCAGGACAAGACACAGAAGACGTCCTGGACATCCACTGCACCTAGTCCCATCTCCAGCCGTCTCGACTCTGTCTTGTTACTGCATCCAGATGGGAATTGGGAAGAGAGCGTGAGGCTGATGCTGCGCAACTCTCCCTCACTTAAATCCAAGTCACGCGCTAGTCTTGACACCATCATAATGGTGTCGAGGTCCTCATCGACGTCAACGATGGATGAACACACAATAAATTATAATAGAGATAGAATGAAATAATTGAACCATTTTAGAAAGCCAGTTGAAATACAGTATATCAATATTAATCTTTTAGAAATCAATGGTAAAATAAATTTTCTTTGTAATCACGAGGAAATCTGCAGATGCTGGAATTTCAAGCAACACACATAAAAGTTGCCGGTGAACGCAGCAGGCCAGGCACCATCTCTAGGAATAGGTACAGTCGATGTTTCGGGCCGAGACCCTTCGTCAGGACTAACTGAAGGAAGAGTTAGTAAGAGATTTGAAAGTGGGAGGGGGAGGGGGAGATCCAAAATGATAGGAGAAGACAAGAGGGGGAGGGTTGGAGCCAAGAGCTGGACAGTTGATTGGCAAAAGGAATATGAGAGGATCATGGGATAGGAGGCCCAGGGAGAAAGAAAAGGGGGAGGGGGGAAGCCCAGAGGATGGGAAATGGGTATAGTGAGAGGGACAGAGGGAGAAAAAGGAGAGTGAGAGAAAGAAAGTGTGTATATGAATAAATAACGGATGGGTTACAAGGGGGAGGTGGGGCATTAGCGGAAGTTTGAGAAGTCAATGTTCATGCCATCAGGTTGGAGGGTACCCAGACAGAACATAAGGTGTTGTTCCTGCAACCTGTGTGTGTCTTCATCTTTACAGTAGAGGAGGCCGTGGATAGACATATCAGAATGGAAATGGAACATGGAATTAAAATCTGTGGCCACTGGGAGATCCTGCTTTCTCTGGCGGACAGAGTGTAGGTGTTCAGCGAAACAATCTCCCAGTCTGCGTCGGGTCTCACCAATACATAGAAGGCCGCATCGGGAGCACCGAACACAATATATCACCCCAGCCGACTCAGCCTGAGGCCCTGAATGGTAATGAGGGAGGAAGTGTAAGGGCATGTGTAGCACTTGTTCCGCTTACAAGGATAAGTGCCAGGAGGGAGATCGGTGGGGAGGGATGGGGGGAATGAATAGACAAGGGAGCCACGTAGGGAGCGATCCCTGTGGAAAGCAGAGAGAATGGGGGAAGGAAAGAGTGCTTAGTGGTGGGATCCCGTTGGAGGTGGCGGAAGTTACGGAGAATGTTATGTTGAATCTGGAGGCTGGTGGGGTGGTAGGTGAGGACCAGGGGAACCCAATTCCTAGTGGGCTGGCGGGAGGATGGAGTGAGAGCAGATGTGCGTGAAATGGGGGAGACGTGTTTGAGAGCAGAGTTGATGGTGGAGGAAGGGAAGCCTCTTTCCTTAAAAAAGGACATCTCCTTCATCCTGGAATGAAAAGCCTCATCCTGAGAGCAGATGCGGCGGAGATAGAGGAATTGCAAGAAGGGAATGGCATTTTTGCAAAAGACAGGGTGAGAAGAGGAATAGTCCAGATAGCTGTGAGACTCAGTAGGCTTATAGTAGACATCAGTAGATAAGCTGTCTCCAGAGATAGAGACAGAAAGATCCAGAAAGGGGAGGGAGGTGTTGGAAATGGACCAGGTAAACTTGAGGGCAGGGTGAAAGTTGGAGGCAAGGTTAATGAAGTCAACGAGCTCAGCATGTGTGCAGGAAGCAGCGCCAATGCAGTTGTCGATGTAGTGAAGGAAAAGTGGGGGACAGATACCAGAATAGGTTTGGAACATAGATTGTTCCACAAAGCCAACAAAAGGCAGGCATAGCTGAGACCCATACGGGTGCCCATGGCTACACCTTTAGTTTGGTAGCCTCCAACCTGACGGCATGAACATTGACTTCTCAAACTTCTGCTAATGCCCCCACCTCCCCCTCATACCCCATCCGTTATTTATTCATATACATATATTCTTTTTCTTTCTCTCCTTTTTCTCCCTCTGTCCCTATCACTATACCTTTGCCCATCCTCTGGGGCCCCCCCCCACCCCGTCTTTCTTCCCGGACCTCCTGTCTCATGATCCTCTCATATCCCTTTTGCCTATCACCTGTCCAACTCTTGGCTCCACCCCTCCCCCTCCTGTCTCTCCTATCATTTTGGATCTCCCCCTCCCCCTCCCACTTTCAAATCTCTTACTAGCTCTTCTTTCAGCTAGTCCTGACGAAGGATCTCGGCCTGAAACGTCAACTGTACCTCTTCCTAGAGATGGTGCCTGGCCTGCTGCGTTCACCAGCAACTCTTATGTGTGCTGCTTTTCTATGTAGTATTGTTATTGTAACTTTACTATCCAAATATTAATGTGTACAACAGGTCTGGGAAGACTTCAAAACGTATCATCCAAAGTCATGTGTTCTCACAACCATCTAGCTGACGCCAAGCTTGCATTACATATTTCCTGTGTTAACATCTCAGTGTTCTAGGGATGTTAAAAAATTATTTGCTTCATCATTTGGCATTAAAGATAATCATTATGTACCTTCTCATTATGAGTGTTGTTTAAAGAGTTGGGAGAGTGACATTTCATTCCAGGTGGCAACAGAATTTTTGTGCATGCCATCTTGGGCATGTGTGCCACAGGTTCACCACCCTTGAAAACAATATTCCGGCTTGGCCTGGTGAGTGGCAAGCACCGTTTGTACCACAACAGTTCCAGGCTCAGTGGTTTAATTTAATATCAGAGAATGTGCATGGTATACAACTTGAAATTCTTACTCTTTGCAGACATCCACAAAACAGAAAAAAAAACCCAAAGAATGAATGAGAAGAATGTCGGAACTCCAAAGAACCCCTTCCCCTCCCACACACAAACAGCAACACAAGCACCGATGTTCCCCCCTTCCCCCCACGTGCTCCAGCAAAAGCACTGAACCACTCCCCACCATGCAAGCAATAGCAAAGCCCCCAAGAGACCATGATCTTGAGACCATCAAAAAAACAACTGTCCATTCCAACATTTCAACATTTCAGACAGGCTCTCTCTCACTAGCGAGGGAGAGAAAGATATCACTCCTGCATCAAATAAAATCGGGAGACCAGCAGCTTGCTGCTTTGATGTTACAATCTACCACATCACTTGTCTGAGTCACTCAACTTGAGGACTGACAGGCCCTCACTCTCTCTCTCTATTTTTATATTATTTCCATTTTGCGCTATTTTAACTCTAACTTTAATATACATATATATACTTTAATTGATTTACATATTTATTTTTTATTTCTATATTATCATGTATTGCATTGTGCTGCTGCTGCTAAGTTAACAAATTTCACGACACATGCATTGATAATGAAGCTGATTCCGATTCTGATGGGAAACTATCTTCACCCGAACGAGTGCATTGGTTCAAGAATGTAGCTCACAGACACCAAGACCAACGAGGGATGAGTAATAAAAGCTGGCCTCATCACTGACACCAGCTCTGAGGATAATGAAAAAATAAACACAAAATTCTCCATAGTCTCATCTTTCCAATCATCCTGCCTTTCTGCAAACTTTTTCTGATCTTTTCCTCTTTCCATGGTCTTCAAGTATCTTGGTGTGGGTTGTCCTCTTGATTACTGTCTCAAGTTTTCATGGAATTCTGACTTGTGCTCTTGTTGCTAGACACAGGCTTCCGAATGGTTTAACACGGGAACTGCTTTCAGCTTTCACAAAAGTTGAAAGGAAATCCCAATGCTAAATTTCCATAAATATCCACAGTTTTTATATGCAAACAAAGGGCCTTTTCACCTATTATATCCTGATAGAAATTGAGACGGATTACAGCATATAATACCCTTCCCTCACTATCACCCCCAACTCGCATGTCTTTGAGATTAAAGGAAGAAATTGGAACACCCAGGGGAAACCCATACAGCACTGAATAGATTTCCTTTCTGGAAGCACTGCTACCCACTCTTTACCACCCACTTGCCTGTAGATATATGTTCCCCATTCTGCTAATAATAGTTCTGCCAAATTCCCACAATTGCACCTTTTGTGATCAACCCTCTCTTCAGAAGGTTTCCACACACATACCTGATGAAGGTATTAACTTTAGTTTTAAACAAGGGTTTTACTTATTGCACTTAGAGTTTCAAGGAGGCTCCATCCTGACAATTGGTGCCCTGCTCGCTCTGTTTTGAACATCTTTATGTATCTGTTAGTGTATCTTTTATGTTTCTACTGTAAGACATTGGAATTTCCTGAATGGCTGTGCTGAGCTGCCTCTTGATGTGGGAATCTTGTCTAGTTGATTTCATTGTGTCCAGAGCCTGGAGAATGGCCAAGTAGATTTGGAGCAAGTGAAGGGAAGAGCAGAAGCAGCAGTTTGTCAAAAACTGTCTCACAGAGGCAGGCTTCAATGTGTGATGGGAAGACTTAGATACAAATAAAACTGCTGCAAGCTGTTATGCAACCTGGAATAGAGTCATAGCACAGAAACAGGTCCTTCAGCCCATAGGTTCTGTGCTGACCACCAACAACCCGCTTCTGCTAATTCTTACACTAATCCCATTTATAAATGTCAAAACTATCAACCTCGCCTCCTCCCACACCCCACACACTTGCCTACACACTGTGGGGGCAATTTACAGGGGCAATCAACCCATAAGCCTGCATTGAAAATTGGGGCACCCTGGGGAAACACACATGGCCACAGAAAAATGTGCAAACCTCACACAGGCAGCACCGAAGATAAGGATCAAATACAGGTCCCTGGAGCTGTGGAACAGAGTCTTTACTTGATGTGCCTCTGTGCTGCCCCAATATTTTGACAGATGGTAACTTACAAAGTCCCAATGTTTAGGAATCATTTTAGTAATCTCTTTCAATCCTAAAACATTAAGTAATAGACATCAGTCTGTAATTTCAGAATATTTGATTTAGGCACTATTAGAGAGATGATTTTCCATTTGCATTCAATTTCAAAGCTTCAAAAAGCAAACACCTGCAGTTCCTGGAAATCTGAAATAAAACCCAAAAATGCTGAAAATATTCGGTAGCTCAGACTTCATTTGTCTCCCACGTTGAGACACATGTTATAAACATTCATTGTCAGTCTCCATCACACGTGGCCAATGTGCGGTATTGTTTCTGTGGCTATTGTTTGGGCTCATGGGTACCAGAATCCACTGCAGGTCCTTCACCTTTCATCACATATCACCGCTCTTTCGTCACTCCACAAGAAATGCTTTTCAGTCAGGATGACTAGGGACAGACCTGCCTCAACACTCACTACTGTTTACAGAAACCTGAGCATTATAGTATTCAAGGTAAAGACAGGATTGAAGCTTAAGTGCCAGAACTAAAAAAAAGACTTTCTTCCCTGCATGAAATCTCCTTCCACAATAGAGTGCATCAGTGAACTGATCACTGTGGTGAGTGCAACTACATCTCTCCATAACACTTTCAAAATTTTATACTAACAGTACATTACAACTTCAAAAAATGAACCATAGAACCTCAGTTAAGTCTCACAGACATTGCTGTTATGGTTTGATAGAATATTGATCACAAACTCAGAATGATTTCATTTTTATTTTTTATTTGGCAATACAGCGGATAACAGACCCTTCCAGCTCTCAGGCTGCACCACTTCGGCATCGCCAAACAACCCCAATGTAAACCAAGCCTAATCACAGGACAATTACAATGACCAATTTTCCTACCCGGTAGGTCTTTGGACTGTGTATAAGATGATGAGAGGCATTGATCATGTGGATAGTCAGAGGCTTTTTCCCAGGGCTGAAGGGGACACAGGTTTAAGGTGCTGGGGAGTAGGTACAGAGGAGAAGTCAGGGGTAAGTTTTTTACTCAGAGAGTGGTGAGTGTGTGGAATGCGCTGCCGGCCACGGTGGTGGAGGTGGATACAATAGGGTCTTTTAAGAGACTTTTGAATAGATACATGGAGCTTGGAAAAATAGAGTGCTATAGGTAAGCTTAGTAGTTTCTAAGGTAGGGACATGTTCGTCACAGCTTTGTGGGCCGAAGGGCCTGTATTGTGCTGTAGGTTTTCTATGTTTCTATGTTTTCTATGTGGGAGGAAGCTGGAGTGCCTGGGAAAACTCACACATTCCACGGGGAGGACGTACAGAGACTCCTTGCAGAGAATGCTGGAAGTAACCCCTGAACTGAGATGTAATAGCATCAAGTTAACCACTTAGGCTACCATGGTGCCCCAAAACTTAAAAAGCCATTTGGCCCACTTTGCCTACCCATCCCATTCATATGCACCACGCACAAAATGCTGGAGGAACTCCGCAGGCCAGGCAACACTTATGGAAAAGAGTAAACAGTCAACATTTCAGGCCAAGACCCTTCATCAGGACAGGAAAGGAAGAGGAGAAGTCAGAGAAAGAAGGTGGGGGGCGGGAGGAAGAACTACAAGGTGGTAGGTCATAGTTGAAATTGGGAGGGGGCTGTGAAGTAAAGAGCTGGGAAGATGATTGGTGAAAAGATAAAGGGCTGGAGAAGGGTGAATTTGATTGGAGAGGACAGAAGACCACAGAAGAAAAGGAAGGGAGATGAAAACCAGAGGAAGGTGATGAGCAGGTAAGGAGATAAGGTGAGACAGGGAAACAGGCATAGGCAGTTACCAGAAGTTTGAGAAATGTATGTTCATGCCATCAGGTTGGAGGCTACCCAGATGGAATAAAAGACGTTGCTGTTCCAACCTGAGTATGGCCTCATTGCAGCAGTAGAGGAGGCCATGGACTGACATATTGGAATGGGAATGGGAAGTAGGATCGAAACGGGTGTCCACCGGGAGATCCCGCTTTTTCTGGCGGATACAGCGTAGGTGCCTGCTGATGTGATCAAACAATCTACATCAGGTCTCACCAATACACACTTGGAGCACAAGATACAGTAGATGATCCCAACAGACTCACAGGTGAAATGTCACCTCACCTGGTAGGACTGTTTGGGGCCCTGAATGGTAGTGGAGGAGGAGGTGTAGAGGCAGGTGTGGCACTTGTTCCACTTACAAAGCCAACTACCAAGAGGTAGATCAGTGGGGAGGGACAAGTGGACAAGGGAGTCACATCGGGAGCAATCCTTGCGGAAAGCAAAAACTATGGGGGAGGGAAAGACGTGCTTTGTGGTGGGATACTGTTGGAGATGGCAGAAGTTACGGAGAATTACGTGTTGGATGTAGAGGCTAGTTGGGTGGTAGGTGAGAACAAGAGGAACCCTGTCCCTGGTACGGCAGCGGGAGGACAGAGTGAGAGCAGACGTGTGCAAAATGGAAGAGATGCAGGTGAGGGCAGCATTGATAGTGGAGGAAGAGAAACCACTTTCTTTGAAGAATGTGGACATCTCAGCAGTTCTGAAATGAAAAGCCTCATCCTGAGAGCAGATGCAGCAGCAACGAAGAAACTGAGAGAAGGGAATGGCATTTCCAGTAATTGCCCCCTCCCCTTCACCATTCCCCATTCCTGTTTCCCTCTCTCACCTTATCTCCTTACCTGCCCATCACATCCCTCTGATGCTCCTCCTCCTTCCCTTTCTTCTGTGGTCTTCTGTCCTCTCCTATCAGAATCCTCCTTCCCTAGCCCTACATCACTTACACCAATCAACTTTGCCGCTCTTTACTTCACCCCCTCCCCCTCTCCCAGTTTCACCTTCCACCTTGTACTTCTTCCTCCCCTCCACCTTCTTACTCTGACTTCTCCTCTTTCTTTCCAGTCCTGGTGAAGGGTCTTAGCCTGAAACGTTGACTGTTTACTCTTTTCCAGAAATGCTAACTGACCTGCTGAGTTCCTCCAACATTTTGTGTGTGTTGCCTTGGATTTCCAGCATTTGCAGATTTTCACGTGTTTGTGATACATCCTATTCCTGTGCTCTATCTAGATAATTTATGCAAATATTCTTTCTCACCCATACAACCAATAGCCTTTTCAAATTACAATTGACTCCAGAGATAGATAAAGACAAAAAATAGGCCATCGCAGGAGGCAGAGGAGCAGATAAGGGATCGCTTTGAGTCGGTGTACTGGGCCGTATTCACAAACTCATCAGAGCATCTGAATGAATACGCCATGGTTGTCACTGATATCATAAAACGTCGTAGGCAAGTGTTCTACCCCCCCTCCCAACATAAACATTCAGAGTCTTTCCCCAACCAGGAGCCCTGGATGAATCAAGAGATCTGCAATCTGCTGAGGGCCAGACCAGCCTCCCCACACTACCTAGGACATGTTCTCTTTTTGCTGCTGCCATCAGGAAGAATGTACAGGAGCCTCACGATTCATGCCAACAGGTTCAGGAACACTTACCACCCCTCAAAATCAGGACCTTGAACAAAAGGGGATAACTTCACTCACCTTCACTTGCCCATCATTGAAATGTTCCCACAACCAATGGACTGACTTTCAAGGACTCTTCAACTCATTCTATTGATTTTTATTTGATTATAGGCATCCGTTAGTCTCGTGAGACCATGGATTTGCGCCTTGGAAGGTTTCCAGGGCACAGGCCTGGGCAAGGTTGTATGGAAGACCGGCAGTTGCCCATGCTGCAAGTCTCTCCTCTCCACGCCATCAATGTTGTCCAAGGGAAGGGCACTGGAGCTGATACAGCCTGGCACCGGTGTCATCGCAGAGCAACGTGTGGTTAAGTGCCTTGCTCAAGGACACAACACGTTGCCTCAGCTGAGGCTCGAACTAGTGACCTTTAGATCACTAGATCGACACTTTAACCACTTTATTTATTATTGTTATTATTATTATTGTTTTCTTTTTATATTTGCACAATTTGTTGTCTTTTGCACATTGGTTGGTTGTCTGTCTTGTTATGTGCGGTCCTTCATTGATTTCTTTATATTTACTGTGAATGCCCAGAAGAAAATGAATCTCAGGGTAGTATATGGTGACATATATGTACTTTCATAATAAATTTACTTTGACTTTGACTGATTCTGCTTTCACTGATTTTTCAATCACTTTTTTCTGATCATAAAAGCTGAATCCATAAACAGAACGCTCATTGCTGCCTCATATATATTTGCATGACGTGGGTGATCTCCTGTATACCTTATCCTTGCCAATAAAACTTCAGTGGGGTGGTGTGGCAGGGGTGGCTGAGTGTAATGGAAAGGTTACCTTCATAGATAATGGACAATATTTACAATTGATAACATTAGCAATCCCCTCTCAAACCTGATTGTAAATTTATTGTACCATTTATTTACACCACACTGCATTAGAAATTAGAGTGCTTATTTTGTTGGAAAATATTTAGAAAGTAGAGCCATGTAAAGTTATATACTGAGTCACGCAGCACAGAAACAAGCTGAGCAATACACAATATGCTGGAGAAACTCAGAAGGTCAGGCAGCATCTATGGAGAGGAATAAACAGATGATGTTTGGGCTGAGCTGCAGGAAGCTTATTGTTCACTGAGTCTATACCATCAGTCGCCCTTTTACACTGATCCTACACTAACTCTAGTTTTTTCTCCTCACATTGACATTCAGCATGCCCTAATCTCTACCACTTGCCAATTGTGACAAGTCAATTGCCATTTTTCTGCCATGTTAGAGTACTGCAAAATTAATGTTCAATAATCTCTGAAATTATCTCAAAACTTCAGTTAAATATTGATAATAATAACTTATTTATAGAACTTTTTATACAAACTATGTAGTTCAAAGTGCTTTACAATGGGATAAAGTGCAAACACAAAAATAAAAGAAAAACTAATATTATTTTAAAGCAAGATTTAAAAAAATAGGTTTTGAGCTAGCATTTAAAAGTGTCAAATGAGTCTGAATCTTTGTAGATTACTAATGCTTGTACTGGGGAGTTGGGCAATATTGTGATGTTTGATTTGTTATTTGCATTTACAGACTCTCAAGCAAATAAAGCTGTCTTGCCTGCATTCAGAAAAATCTAGACAACTCTTAGGCATGGGTTGACATCTGTATCAGGAATATGCCAGGAAATTTCCAACTCCAACAAGAGAGGGTCTAAATACCACTCTTGACATTTAGCTTCACTACCAAAGCTACCTCCATCACTGATTTCCTCACCATCCACATCCTAGGTTCTATCATAGGCAAGAAACTCAGCTGAATCAGCCAAATAAATATAAGAGTATGTCAGCAGAAGTAGCAAGTGAATCCACCATACCATTCCACCATCCACACACGTGTGGAGTGAAATAGAATACTTTCATTTGCCATGATGAGTGCAGTTCTAATGACCCTCAAGGTGATCAACGTCATTCCAGACAAATTTGCTTACGTATTTGGAACCCCATCCACCACCTAAACATTTCAGAATCAGAATCAAGGTCATTATCACTGACACATGTTGTGAAACTTGTTGTTTTGTGGCAGCAGGTCAGTGCAATACATAAAAATTTACTCTAAGTTACAGTAAGAAATATTAAAATTAAGTGCAAAAAGAGGACAAAATAGTGAGATAGTATTAATGGATCCCTTCTATACCGATACACTGTTGGTGCGATGTGTACCATCTACAAAATGCATTACTGTTCTTACCACCTTACTCTGAAAGACTTACAGAACCCACTGACTTCTGCATGGATATGCATTTTATTAGGTACACCTGTACACCTTCTTGATAATGCAAACATCTAACCAGCCAATCACATGGTAGCAACTCAGTGCAAAAAAAAAACATGCAGAAATGGTCAAGAGGTCAGTTATTGTTCAGACCAAACCTGAGAATGGGAAATAAATGTGTTCCAAGTGACTTTGATCGTGGAATGATTGTTGGTGTCAGATGGGGTGATTTGAGTATCTCAGAAACTGCTGACCTCCTGGGATTCTCATGTACAGCAGTCTCTAGAGGTTACAGAGAATGGTGCAAAAAAAAAATCCAGTGAGCAGCAGTTTTGTGGGCAGAAATGCCTTGCTAATGAGGAGAATGGCCAACTGGTTCTAGCTGACAGTAAAGTGACAGTAATTGAAATAACCATGTGTTACAACAGTGGTGTGCAGAAGAGCATCTCTGAATGCACAACATGTTGAACCTTGAAGTGGATGAGCTACGGTACTCCTGTACCTAATAAAGTGGCCACTGAGTGTACAGCACTGGTCATTCATTGTCGCTGGGTCTAAGCCTTGGAACTATCTACCCTGCAACACCACAAGAAGGCATCAACCAGGAGGTCTGTCGTGGTTCTTTTCCAACTTCCTGAGGGAAATTAGGACTGGCAATAAATGTTAGTCATTGTTCAGGACCTGGAGAATACATCCTAGAAAACTGCTTTAGCTCTGCCGTTTTCTAGTTCTCATGGTGATCTGAGTTGTGAACAGTATTTCCTCAAGATGCCCTTCCCTCCTTTCCAAGGATGCACACTAAATCCATTTGTATTGAAGGAAACACAGAACACTTTTCATAATCTTAAATTTCAAATGGCCAATTTAAATCAAATAAATCACAAGATTTACGCTCTCACTTTACTGATGCTTGTGATTGCAATATATGAGCTCATAGACTTCTATGTTATTGATAGCCTGTTGTGCCTGTGCAAAGGAAAGTGAATGGAAAATATATTTCCTGAGGCCCACTGTATTAAAGTGACCACCAGATGCTGACTGGATGATCTCTTCATCAGAAACATTGCCGGTGTTTGCAAAATAAATTGAGTTAATTTTGTGATTTCTGCAAACCATCGAATTGCCTTTGACTTTATCTGGCAAATAGAGTGAATTAAATTTCAATCTTGTATGATGAAGAGAGTGCGCAGGACCAATCCCCTGAAGTGGTGGCAGACTGTCATAGGCTAACCTCACATGTTGACAGAGCTGGCAGCGAGACCATGTATAAGCAGCTCTGGCAGCCTGGCTACAATCATTAACTATTTCAATTGTTAAGTTGTGACACTTTCTTACAGTCTTGCATTAAGACCATACAAGATTAATTCCAGATGCACCTAGAACGTTTTGTCATTTGCTGCTACTACATTCTTCCCCAGCCCCCTCAAAATAGTCTGACAGAATTTGGATCGTGTGAATGAAAATCATTTTGGAAAAAATATGATTTGGAACATTGCCTGTGGGACTTTTGTTGCCAGTGATGTTCTGCATTATATTTTTAGCAGAGGTTCTCCAGTTCTAAGTAAACATGTTACCTCCACAGTAGCGCAGTTACAGCACTAAGAACTTCCCGTTGCCCTTGACCTTTATTATTCTTATGCATCATGGGTACACTTCATGCGGTACAACAGATCCTGACAACTTCAAAGCAGCCAATGCACAACATGAAACAAAATGGTGTGTTTTACCCAAGTCAGTCAAATTGAGAACTGCTTCAATGCGATTCTATTCAGGATCTGAGGTGGGAACATAGGAGTAGAAAAGATAATTGAATTCCTTGAGTTCTTCCTATCTTGCAGTGAGATCATCCGAACCTCAACTCTATCTAGACATCTCTTGAACTGATCACTTAGGGAGTCTAGAAAGGACTGAGGCAAACAACTGAGTTGCCAAGACATAGAAGGCTTGATGGTCAGCATAAGCAAAATGGGCCAAAGTGGCTGCTTCTGTGCTCTATGATACTATGATTCCCAATTGCAGTATTACCTGCAAATCTGATTTTTGAGAGCTCCATATATCTCAGTACTCACACATTTTGTTTTGTAGAATTCCAGATTTTCATTACCCTTCTGCATGGAAAAGTACTTCCTGACTTCCCTTAAGAACACTTCAACCTCATCCAAATCTTTTCCCTTTAATCTTTTAAGTACTTTCCATCGGAAACCCATTGATCTCAGATTTAGTTACTAATTAGCCAGCCTCTATTGCTGATTTAAAGAATCATAGAAATTCATAACACAATAGGGCATCATTCAGTCCATTATATCCATGCTCAGTAAAAGGGGATTTACTTAGGTTAATCTCAGCCCATAGCCTTCTTTACTAAAGCTCTTTTAGCACTCATCCAGTTACTTTTAAATGCGTGGGGCTCTCCATCTCCACCTCCCTTTCAGGCAGTGTTTTCACTGAAGAGAATTACAGACTACTTTTCATGAATACTTGTTTCTTAACTTCACCTGCGATTGGCTCAGCTCTGATTTTAATGTTTTATCCCTTTGATCAAAACTTTACCACTGAAAGAAAACACTCTACTTTTCTTTTCAAAATCCCACAATTGACAATGAAGTTATCGCTTAACCTTTGGTATTTCCAGAACATAAAACCCATTCTTTTAACGTCTCCTGCATCATCTAGCATTTGGAGGCCAGAAAACACAGCAGTGGATCTGTGCTGTGTTCCTCCCAAACCACCTTCTGTGGTGAAACTCACAAATTATTTCACCCTTCTTTATCACTTCTGTCGCTAGATCTCAAAAATGGAAAGCAAATCTGCAGTTTCTGGAATAAAAGAAAATGTTGGAAACATTCATCTGATCAGGCAGCTGCTGTGGAAAGAAAAACAATGTTAAAATTCTGATGGGGGTCATCCACCTGAAACATTAACTCTATCCTATTTTCCACTTTTGCCACCTTATTTGCTGAATGTTTCTCCTGTTATGTTAATTTTTAATTTACTGTCTCTGGTCTTCCACCAATCATAGATTCTCTTTCATATTTTCTCTACCTCTCTTCCTTTCTGCATCTTAGAGTTTGTGTTATAGAGTCACACCATTGTGAAGCACATTCAGGCCCTTCAGCTCAAAGCACCCACATTGTCCTTTTAACCCATTGACGCCTATCCCATTTGCCTGCAATAGGACCATATCTGACAATACCTTGCGCGTTTTAGAGTTTCTTAAAATGCCTGTTAAGTTTAGAAATTGTATCTGATTTTTATCTCTAATCTTTCCCAATTCCAAATAAAGGCCATTACCCTGGCATGTTAACTCTTTTTTCCCTTCCTCTCCCCCCCCCCACTCTGCCATCACCTCTCCCCCACTTCCTCTCTGCCCTCTCTCATCCCTTCCCCCCTCTCCCACTCTCCATCTCCCCATCTCACCCCTCACCCCTTCTCTCTTTCTCTCCCCTTCTCTCCATCTCCCCCTCGCCTCCTTCTCTTCCTCTCTCGTCTCTCTTTCTCTCCTCTCTCTCTTTCTTTCCTCTCTCTCTTTCTCCCCCCTTCCCCTCTCCCTCTCCCCATTCCTCCCACTCTGCCCACTCTCCCCCTCTCCTCCCTTTCCCTCCTCTCCCTCTCAAGTCTGACTTGCAGATTTTCTCCAGGGTTATTCCAGATTTCCAGCGTCCGCAGTCTTTTGCATTTGACAAATTACAATGTTATATTGGGATGTAAATTGACAGGATAAAATAGATTTGGACTGGTGGCTGTTGGGATTGAGGGAAATGTTTTGTCACTCAACAATAGAGCTGGAAATAAAATTTGTCAGCTTTGTGCAAAGGTACCATTGTGATTCAGGTCAAGTTAAATCCTGTCTTCGGGGGAGAGGAGGTTTAGAGATCTCACAAGGGAATTACAAGAGGCAAAAGCAACAAATGTCATAAAATTATTTTTGAAATTAAATTATAAAAACATATGGAAATATTATCAGGGTTTAAGATTTTGTAACATAAATTAAAATGAGTTCTGAATATTTTTTCTCTTCAAATTGAACTACTGATTCCCCGCTTCGCACCATAACATACAGAAATGGTCCTCTTTTAATTTGCAATGATAGCGTAAAACACATAGAAATCATATTAAGTCACTTATCACTTTTACATGTTTAACATTGATTTTCAATGTGTATTGTTCAAATAATAATGCAGATATTTTTATAAACTGCATATGCTGGGTTCACGGAAATGAAAACGAAAGCAGATACTGGAAATCCAAAATCTCAACAGAAGATGCACAGCAATTCAGGTGGCATTGACCTGAAACATTAACAATGTTTGTTGCTCCACAGATGTTGCCAGTGTTTCCAGCACTTCCTCTTTTTATTCCCAAAACTGAATTGAACTGACTTCTAAGCCATGCCCTACCACAGATACACAACTTTTGACTGATGTTAAAAGATCTAGAAATCAAAAGGTATAAATTAATCAAAATGACAGTGACGAGAAGCTTGTGGCAGGGTGTGAACAAAAATGATGGGTAACTGATGATAGTAAGGGCATGGTGAGTTGGTGGGCCTATAGCTACTCTGTATGTCTCGCTGACTCAAACTCTTCTTGCTGCTGCCTGTTCCTGCACAGAATTCTGCCTTGTGTGAGTCACCAAATACCCAGTTTTTAACTCTATTAGAGTTAAAAACTGGGTACTTGGTGACTCACACAAGCACTTTGCCAGCCTCCACACAATTTTCAGTGCCAGGTCACTGCTGTTTATTATGCATTTCATACTTCAGTCAAACTGCTAAATGGACATGCAGCTTCAACGGCCCACGACGTGGACTTTCTCCAAAATTTACTGTGATTTATGCCTGTTAGGCAAATTAAGTTTTTCTTGGAAGTAAGTCCCTCACTTAAACTAAAGACCAAATAAGAGCAGCAGCAGTTAATGAGCTATGAATTTGGCAGTTTTACTTTATTCTGCTACCCTTGACCTGCTTCTTGACCCCAGATTATAAATATGCAGATCTGCAAAAGGCAGGAGTCATCAGGGACAATCAGTCTGACACTCAGAAATGAAAGGGAAGAACCAAAAGAGAGAGAAATTACCCAGCCTTCTAGTTAGGATTCTGCTTTGGCTGCTTCGCTTCGGAACATTGTACTGCCAAATTATTACTGCTCTACTGTCAGTCATATAGTAAGTGCACTTAACTGTATAATTGTGAAATGAAACAGAGATCTGGGATATAGAAAATGAGGTTTTTTTTTAACTATGTAACCACCAAAGACTGATTTAGTGGTGTCACAAAGATATCCTTGCACTAAATGTCAGTAGGACTAAGGAATCGAATGTGGACTTCAGGAATGGAGAATTTGGAGAACACCTACCAGTCCTCATTGACGGATCAGTGATGGATAGGGTGAGCAACTTTAGGTTCCTGGGTATCAACATCTCAGAGGGTCAATCCTGGCCCAATATACTGATGCAATCATGAAGGAGACATGCCAGTGGCTTTATATTGTTATAAGTATGCCACCAAGCATTTTTGCAGATTTCTATGGATGCAGAATGGAAAGCATTCTGACTGGTTTTATCAAAGCCTGATATGGACAGGGTTGCAAGAGGCTGTAGACTCAGCCAGCTCCATCTCAGGCACTAGCCTCCCCACCACAGGGAATATCTTCAAGAGGAAGAGTTTGAAGAATGCAGCATCCATCATTAAAAACTCTCATCATCCAGGATATGACTATTTCTCATTAATACCATCAGGGAGGGTGTGCAGAAGTCTGAAGAGCCACATTCAACGTTTTAGGAGCAGCTTCTTCCCCTCCGCCATCAGATTTCTGAACTGTTCGTGAACCCATGAATGCTACTTCATTATTCCTCTTTTGCACTATCTCTTTAGTTTTGGAGTCGACAGTAATCTTTATGTCTCGCACTGTATTTTTGAAAACAAATTTCACCTCATACTATACGTCAGTGATAATAAGCCTGATTCTGGGTTCTGATTTGGACTCTCCATCTGGAGCTAGTTCCTGCCACGCTATGGTAGAGAGGAAATGTCTGAGACCCTTCAATGTCACTTCATCTCAAACTCACTCAGGCTCATTAGGCATGATCTGCCCCTCACAAAGACATGCTGACTACCCTAATCACACTATGTTTCTCCAAATGCTCATCAATTCTATCTCTAAGAATCTGGTCCAATAGTTTGCCCACCACTGATGTAATTCTCACCAGTCTATAATTCCCAGGATTATCTCTTACCATCTTTCTTGAACAGAGGAATAACTTTTGCCACCCTCCAATCATCTGAAGGTACTCCTGTGACCGGTGAGGACACAAAGATCATTGCCAAAGATGTAGCACTCTTCCCTCGCTTCCTGTAGTAGCCTGGGATATATTCTGTCTGGCTCCGGGACCTTTAGTGTCTATCTTAATGTTTTTCAGAAGTTTCAGCTGATCCTCTGTCTTAATATTGACACGCTCCAGCATATTAGCCCATTCTATGCTGTCGTCGCATTCATTAAAGTCCCTCTCACTGGTGAATACTGAAGAAAAATATTCATTAAGGACCACCTCACCTCTTCCAATTCCAGGTATACGTTTCTTCTTCTATTCATTCCCAACATCACTCCGGTCATCCTCCTGCTCTTCATGTACATTTAGAACACCCTGGGGTGTTCCTTAATCCTACCTTACTGATGCCTTCTCTTGTCCCCTTCCAGTCCTCTTAAGTCCCGTCTCAAGTTCCTCCCAGCCTGCCTTAGGGTAGCCCTGTCTGATCCTTGCTTTCTAAACCTTAATTATGCTTCCTTAATCCTCTTGACTAGAAGTTCCACATCTCTTGTCAACCATACCACTATCCTTACTCCCCCTCAATGGGAGAAACCTATCCTGAGCCCCACACAAGTGCTGTCCAAACAACCTCCACACTTCTGTTGTGCATCCCATGAGTACATCTGTTCCCAGTTTACACTCCCTAGCTCCTGCCTAAGTGCATCATAATTCACTCCCCCCCCCCATTAAATATTTTTGATTTTAGAGGTACTACAAGGTAACAGACCTTCCCGGCCCGATGGTTCCATGCCACCCATTTACACCCACATGACCAATTAACCTACTAACCCATACATCTTTGGAATGTGGGAGGAAACAGGAGCACCTGGAGGAAACCCACTTGCCCATGGGAAGAATGTACAAATTCCTTACAGACCGTGGTGGAATTGTACCTGAGTTGTCAGTGCTGTAATAGGGTAATGCGAAGTACTATGCTATCATGCCGCCCATACCATCTGGTCCTATCCCTTTCCAAGGCTATGGTAAAGGTCAGAGTATTGTGATCACTTACTATATCTCCCAAAACTCTTAATGGAACTTCCAACAGAATTCTCCAAAGCTCCTATAAAAGATCACAGACCTGGAGTGTTATCCCTATTCCCCTCTCAGGGCTGAATCTTAAAGTTCAGTCATATGATGTAAACCAAACTGCAGCAATCATGTAAAGCAACTTAGATTCAATGTACATAGGCGGTTTTATGAGCATCTATGTTCTAGAGATTAGATTTTGTATCTGTTGGTGCGTTAAATGTGTTCTGTACTTACTGCGAATGTCGAACTGAATCCAGACAGAAAGCAGTAAGTCTGGGCAAAAGCAAGTTAGAAGCAGCACACAGGTTAAAATGGGAGCAATGTATTTCCCCTCAGGAGCTGCTTAGAAAGCTTTCTTCTGACATTTTGTAGCTGCATTGATCTCTGGGAATGAGATATTAAGGAAACTCTCTCCATGACTATCAAAGAGATCCTGAAGAAGAGGTGAAGGAAGATGGAAGGGCAGGGGCACATCACCCTCCTGAGCATGGTGACAACACTCCCCTATCAGATCCTTTGTACTGGGGTTCCTTACACTGCAAGGTGCAAGGTGATGATTTGGACAGAAATTCTATAGGTAGCTCTAAAACGAATTGCATATTATGGCTGTGAGGATGAAGAGTCAACTGGCAATGATATTTCCATAATTTTAAGAAATGAAAAATGTTGCAGATAGATCCTGTGCACAGGACAGTAATTCCACCGATATAGTCAGAGAACACTACAGCACTTTGCTCTGTCCAGTCCATGCCAAACTTATTCTGCCTCATCCCATCAACCAGCACCAGGACCACAGCCCTCCACCCCTCCCATCCATGTACTTATCCAAGCTTCCCTTAAATGTTGAAATCAAACCCACAATCACCACTTCCACTGGCAGCTTATTTCCCACTTTCAGCACAATCTGAACAAAGAAGATCCCCCTCAGGTTCCCATTAGGTATTCCATCTTTCACCCTTAACCTATGACCTCTAGTTCTAGTCTCACCCAAATTCAGTGGAAAAAGCCTGCCATACATTAACCTTATCTATATCCTTCATAATTTTCTATACATCTATCAAATCTCCCCTCTTTCTCCTACACTCCAGGGAATAAAGTCCGAACCTATTTAATCATTCCCTATAACTCAGATCCACAAATCCTGTCAACATCCTTGTAAATTTTCTCTGTAGTCTTTTAATCTTTGATGACCAGAACTGTATGCAGTACTCTAAATTAGGCCTCACCAACATCTTTCCTGTAGATAGGAGCCCACAATACTCTAAATTAAGCCTCACCAACATTTTATACCATTTCAAAATAACATCCAAACTCTTGTACTTAATACTTTGATGCCAATGTGCCAAAAGCTCTCTTTAAAAACCTACCTACCTGTGACACCATCTTGCAATCTCTAATCCCTGTGCTTTTGATTTTTTTCCACATATTCACTGAAGGTCATAGGTCATACTCAATCTCCGAGTGTATATCTGTGATATAAGATGTATCTGGTGCATGAATTGTAATGTTCTTGGACATAGAACAGAGGCTGGAAAAGTACGAGAAGAATAAAAGTGAATTGCACCTTTAAGTTTCCAGGATAATTTCTCAATGGCCACAAGTTTATCCAGAAAAAAAAGTTGGCATAATTTAAATTGGAAATCACTTTTATCTACATCAAAGGAGCATTAATGGATTCAATTTCTGGCCTTTAATATGTAACCTGCAAGTACAAATTCAATGATTCAACATTGTGCTAAGTACAAATGTTGAATCACCCATAAGAAACCTCACCTAAAGTAAGAATGAAATAGATGAATGTAGTTAATCGCACCTGTCCCTTCACATGGATATTTGAATGTCCTTCACGACATCAGTCAGAGAGATTGCTCTAAGCTCAAATAAAAAATGTCATTGTTTATTTAAAATGTTAAGAAGTGAATGGCAAAAACAAATGATTAAAAATAATAATTCTACAAGTGAAATCTTCCCACAAAATGTTCGCAATCACTATTTAGCTGATGCTAAAGGTATAGTGCTTAGACAAATTGTTAAAGGAAATGAATAGTTTATGGGTTTTGGAGAAAGAGAATGAATATTGTATCATTAACTTATATAAGTTAAAAATAGAGTCTTTCTGGTAGCAAAATGACCCATGGTGATTCACAAGAGCTTTACCAATTGCAATATCAATTCAAATTAGGACAGATGATCAAAAATTGAATTATGGAAATGTTTAAAACTATGTTCATAATGGGGAGAGATTAAACATTTTAATACATGTTTCCAGAACTTTGTGGATATCTGTAACTGTTGAGTGGATGAGGGGAACTGCAAAGGTTGTACAAAGTTGGAATGAAGCGATATCATGGATGGATTTGACACCAGAGGTGAGAAATTTACAACCTTTGCATTGGTTGTAAATCAGCTCACCAAGAGTTAATTAGATTCAGCAAGCGCAAGGGTGTTAAAACACTGACAGAAGAGATTAAATGGTCTCAAATTAATAGAAGTATATAAAGAGCAATGCTTATTATTATCGTGAATATGTAGGGATTACTGAATCGAAAAACCTAAGCCATGGCCAAGGGTTTTAGCAGGAGATGTGGAAGTGAATGATGACACAAAAGTGAAAATAGATTATCTCAAGGAAAACAAAAGTATGTGGTCCAAACATTATCTTTGGATCAAAAATGAAACAAAGGTTGCAGACAGTCAGTCCAACTCCAAAGAGATATGAAGGAGAAGAATAGTCCTAGCAGCCATGAAATGGCCAAAAAGGCAATGGGTTCCCAATTGGAGAAAACTTTTGCCCACCAATACTGATTGATTACACCAACGTCAGGCAGGTTGAGAAACATGAAGAGGAATAGCCTACCTCGGTTATAATTGCACGGAATGTTATTGAAAAGAACCTTCATGAAAAAAATAGGAAAGATTGGCACAATTTTTCAGGCTCCTTTTCATGCTAGGACTTTGTAGAGTAAAGGGAGTTTGGTACTTAAGCAGTAGATCTGAAGGTGAAGGTTTCTTTATCAAAGAGTTAAAGTAGTAATGTCAGGTGAAGACCAGAGAGATATTATTGACAAGACACAAGCATTGGGAATATCAAGTGATATGCGGACCAGAAAGGGAAGATTATCTGGGGTATTGCCTGGATTACAGGACTTCAGTTCTGGGGAGAGTTTATGTATGTTGAGCTTGTTTTCTGTGGAGCAAAAGTAACCTGATAGAAGTATACAAAATGATAGCGGACAAAGTTATGACAGAGTAGATAGTCCAGATCTTTTCATTCTGATGGTTGGGGCATCAAAAAAAAACAGGTCCTGATGCAGAGTCCTGAAATGCTGTCTTGAAACCTTTGCCTCCATAGCTGCTTCTTCACGTGTGAGTTCTTTGCGCTGGACTCCAGCATGTGCTGTCTCATGTGACAGCAAAGAGGTAGCATTGGTTTAAGTAATGCTCAAACCTTTTCAATGTATGTTTCTCAACCAGACATTGTCTGAATTAAACTTGATTCTAGTGACCTGATGGCATCCTGACTTGCGCTGGGTCTGTGGACTCCTACCATAAGCTTCTCATCGGAAACTCCTCTCACTCCAAAAGTCACAGGAATTTAATAAAGTGGCCTAACGATTTCAGTCCAACTTGTCATTTTTGACTTGAAAGAGTATTTACTGTTTAACTTAAAACAAGTAATATCATGGAGGATAAGACCCATTCAAAGCAAGGATTAAAATTCTGTCCTCATATAAACAAGGATCTTTATTACAGGGTAAGGGTCTCTTTATCTCTGTGTGAATCACTGTGGAAAGAGGATCTGAAGAAACAAGCAGCTCTTGCTGTTTGAATGTGTATCCAATTTAGCCTATAAAATCCAAGGCGTACAAGTGGAAACAATAAGCTTGGACATAGTTGAATAATAGCATTAACTTGTCAAACAGCAGATGTGCAATGTGAAATTCTCCTCTGAAAGCCACCAGATGTGGTTTATGGGGAATGGGAGGAGCATTTTAATACTGAAACTGTCAACGCTAATTACCTATATCATCCCTTCCTTGAGGTATTTCACAACTGAACTCATTGTTATCATCTGTGAGCCCTTTTGGTCACTCTTATATACCTACTGGTTGCTAGCTTGGGTTAATCATAATGTGGGTGAGGGTTGTTGAGACCACGTCAGTGCCAATGAACTGAAGAACTGATGAAAAGCAAATTACCTCAAAAAGAGGGAGTATTATACTGCCCAGAAATTCATCTGTTCCACTTTTTTGGAGCACTATAAAATTGTTGCAATTTTACCCCTGTGCTGAATGGAACTGTTCAAAATGAACATTTGTGTTTTGATTTGAGTGTGGGTCATGAGGATTCTGTGAAATTCAGTTTACTGTGGAGTAATTTTGGCAAGAGATGCTGCTCATGGCAGCTCACAATAATGTCAACATTATGGTCACCACGGAGGAAGTGATCAAGAAAAATTATTATAGAGCCTGGCTTCAATAAGCTGGTCAGTGGAGGAGATGCATTGTGTCCAGAACATAGGAGGGTCTTTAGATCTAGTGCGTAAAAGGTAAATGAGACCCAGATTCTCAGTATGACATCTTTGGCCCATGAAGGATTGCAGAACAAATAACCAATGACCATGTAAGTCAAAGTCAGAGTCACAGCACTGAACAGTCTGTCTCTCTGCTGCAATAAAATTACCCCACTAACTTCACATGCACCACACAACTTTATCTCATCCCATTAGTCTACATTTATCTGACAGACACTAATGATCCTTCCCCATGACCACTTCCCACATTCCTCCACCCATATACACAGCCACTGGTTTACTGTCTGTAGTAAACCAGTGGCTACCAGGCCCTGTCATACTCACCATTTCACCAGGCTGGAGGAGAGACCCCTTTTTTCATGGTTACAGGCACAAAACAGTCCCAGGCTGTCTGGAGCCAAGGAACAACTAAACCCCTATGGTTGAGATATCTCGTGCATCTCCTCTTCATCAATCCTATCACCCTTGAAGACTTTGATAATTATACCCAATCTACAGGTTGGGGGTTGGGGGTTTGATATCCATATGGGCAATCTGTTAGTTTTTGTGCATAAGGAGGAATTGGAGGGGGGGTGGGTTTGGGGTGTTGCAAGTTTTTGTTTCTTTTTCTTTCTCATGTGGGGTGGTTACTGTATTTTCTTTCAACAACCTCCATGGTTTTTCTCTATTTCCTGGCTATCTGGAGAAGATGAATCTCAGTGTTGTATTCTCCATTCATACTTTGATAATAAAATGAACCTTTGAACCTTTACCCTGAAACACTGTGCACAGAGATTATTTCTCATAACTCACAGCCCCTACTGTAATGCACTTTTGCAACATATTCTGGGAGACTGTCCATCCTCTTACCCCGACACCCCAGCGCTCAGGAAGAGGAGCAGAAGCCAACTGAGGTACCTGAAGAGTGTGATGAAAAAGTGCACAACATCTCACTGAACTGCCACTATAAAGTGCCACACTGAAATTGTAACATAAGAAGAGGTAGGATAGATGAGCGTATGACATTGGGAGTGCAAGTGGAGGTGGTGGTTTGGAGGAACGGAGACAACAAGCATTAGTGAACTGCGGTCAGGCAGGCAATACAGGGAACCTTGTGCAGAAGCTCCCTAGAGAGGGAGCCTTGGAAAACTACATTTGCAAGGGATTTTGGGGAAGGTGGATATGAAAGTACATAGAGATAATTAGCACATTGTCAAACCTCCTGATCAAATGTCTGAGATGGCAAGTGGCACGAGGAGTCCATCCCCTACCTCCCAAAGAACAAGGAGAATGCCTTGTAAGAGTCTGGCAAAAGTCCCTTTGCGCTGTGGTCACTTCATCAAGTGGCAAATGCCACGGAGGCACTGGAAGAGACCATTTGGTCTTAGTTCCTCAACTGAAAGTTAGGCAGTCCCATTTAGAGTTCTGCCCTTTGTTACCTGGGAGCTTGTTTCTGTCGTCCATGAATTAATAACAGTGAGGATGTTATGTTGAAGTTGTATAAAATTTGATGAGGCCTAATTTAGAGGATTGTGTTCAGTTCTGGTTATCTACTGCAGTGGTCCCCAACCACCGGGCTGCGGACCGGTACCGGGCCGCAAAGCATATGTTACCGGGCCACGAGGAAACGATATGATTTGGCGACATGAAACGATATGAGTCAGCTGCACCTTTCCTCATTCCCTGTCATGCCCACTGGTGGAACTTGAACGCACACGAAGTCATTACTCACGCGACATCCATGTCAGCGCGGGAAGAAGATCAACTCCTCGAGCTTGCAAATAACGGTGGGCTGAAAAGTAAGTTTGACATAACATCTCTGCCAGCATTCTGGATTAAAGTCAAGGCTGAATATCCTGAGATAGCCACGAAAGCACTGAAAACGTTGCTTCCATTTCCAACATCATATGTCTGCAAAGCGGAGTTTTCTGCGATGAATGCAACAAAGACTAAATTGTGGAATAGACTAGACATAAGGAACCCCTTCGAGTATCACTGTCTCCCATCACCCCTCGATGGGACCGTCTTGTTGCAGGGAAACAAGCCCAGGGCTCCCACTGATTCAGCGATATTGGTGTGTTGCAATGATTTTATATGTTCATACGGGGAAAATATGCGCTGTGTGTTTAATATTAAATTTGTTAGCTCAACCCTTTTAAAAACAAAATTGAGTGTATTAGCCACTTATAAGTGACTTAGTTGACTTATCACCTATATTCCGGTCGTGATTTACACCCCCACCCTCTGTCGGCCGGTCCGCAAGAATATTGTCAATATTAAACTGGTCCGTGGTGCAAAAAAGGTTGGGGACCCCTGATCTACCGTACCTAAAGGAAAGATGCCAATAAGATTAAAAGAGTGCAGAAGAAAATTACAACGTTGTTGTGCGGGATCCTGAGGACCTGAGTTATAGAGAAAGGTTGAATAGGTTAGAACTACATTCTCTAGATTATAGGAGAATGAAGGGAGATTTGATAGGGCTATAGTATACAAAGTTTTGAAAGGACAGAAAGGGTAAATGCAAGCAGGCTTTTTCCACTGAGGTTGGGTGAGGCTAGAACTAGAGGTAATAGGTTAAGGATGAAAGCTGAAATATTTAACAGCAACCTGAGGGGGATCTTCTTCACTCAGAGGGTGATGATACTGTGGAATATGCTGCCAGTGCAAGTTGTGGAAGGGTTGGCATGTGGCCAAGTGGTTAAGGTGCCAGCCTAGTGATCTGAAGGTCACTAGTTTGAGCCTCAGCTGAGGCAGCATGTTGTGTCCTTGAGCAAGGCACTTAACCACACATTGCTCTGCGACGACACCAGTGCCAAGCTGTATCGGCCCTAGTGTCCTTCCCTTGGACAATATCGGTGACGTGGAGAGGGGAGACTTGCAGCAAGGGCAACTGCCAGTCTTCCATACAACCTTGCCCAGGCTTGAGCCCTGGAAACCTTCCAAGGCACAAATCCATGGTCTCACGAGGCTAACGGATGCCTATAGTGGAAGTTGTGGATACAGGTTTGAATGCAATGTTTAAGAGTAGTTTGGATAAGTACTTGGATGGGAGGGATATAGCGGGAGAGGATCAATGGGACTAAACAGAAGGTACGGCATGAATTAGATGGGCCGAGGGTCCTGCTTCAGTGCTGCAGCACTCTTGACTCTATGAATTATTTGTTGCACTGCAGGATCAGAGCGATACCATTCATTGACAGCTTGCCGCAATAGAAATATGCCACTCATCTCATGTCTGCAGGATCAGTGATGCTTCCCACCAGCAGCCAATTGTTCTCCAGGTGGAGCAGAGGGTGGAGTCCTTGGAAAATCTGAAGAATGTAGAAAGTACACAGCTGGGATGCAACTCATGTTAACCACATCCAGCACATATCCGGAGGTTGAGACAACGAAGTTTCAGTCTGGATTGTGGCAGATTGGAAACTGCTGTCTACTGAAGTCCCCTGGGAGATCCAATGGTGTTGAAGAGTGTGACATCGCTACCTCCACTCAGGAGGTCAACAGCTCTCTCCCACCTATGTCAGGCAGTCAACAACCTTTGCCCTACGGTCAGGCTGTGGCTTCACACAGTAAAACGCATCAGACTAAATCCAGAAGGGCTAGAGCTTCTTGTGGTCAGACGTCTGCACATCGTCCAAGTGAAAGGGAGCAGCCATAGTGAGAGAGGTGTGTGTCCACTACATCAATGTGTGGCTCTTCCAAGTCAACCTGAAATACACAATAGATAGTGTCGTTCCATTTCAAAGTTCAAAGCACTGTTTCTAAAATTAATTGTTGAAACAACACATTCCCTTTAATTGCACCTAGGCTAGGCAAAAATGGCATTAATCTGAATAATGGAAAGCAAATGGGGCTTGGCATTGCCAGAGAGAATATTGAAAGCAGAGTTGCTGATAGCATTTAAGAAGTGTCTAGACAGGCATTTAAATTGTCCAGGCGTAGAAGGCTACTGGCCAAGTCTTGGAAGATGGGACTAATATAGATGGATGCTCAATAACTGAACTGCAGTGATGGGCCAAATGGCCCAATTCCATGCAATAGGACTCTATCATTCTGTGACTCTCTGCAGCTCCGCACAAGGGCACTTGGTACAGTCGTCTGGGAAATTCCTTCCAAGAAATGATTAATAGTTTGAAGGGATAACACTGCACCATCTTTACTTCATAAAGAGATAATTGTCTATAGGGCAAAGAAGTCATATTCAATATCTTCTGTCTACCACCCTGGCAAGGCACTACAACTCATTATTTCATGCCCTGTTGGACTCCTTCAACCAAGTGTTCTCTATTTCCAATTATAATACACATCAGGTTTTGAAATGGGGTTATGTTCCTGTGAAATCCTTAGAGTTTGCCAAAACATTTTTGGCTCATTTTTACTCTGGAAATTTGATATTGAAATTGAGATAGTGTTAACACTGCAGGCACATCAAAAAGTTTGATCATGAAGATGTTAGTCTATCCTTTGCTCAAAGCACTTTGGGTTCATTCAGTGATTAATATTTCAAGCAATGTGTTTTGTCAAGAATAACACAGATAAAATATGACAATCAGATCCTATAGTTTGAAGCTTAGGCAGCGTTGTTACAGAGTTGGTGTAATTTTAAATGTACAAATTCTAAAGAGTGTACCGTTTGAAGTTAGTTAAGCATGGGAACTATATGGTGTAATCTCACTAAATTAAAGTTTGCATTTATAAATTTATTTCACTTTAACCTTTAGTTTCTGTTACAGTGTTGGCCAGCAGGAAATAAGCTGCCTGGTAGAGTTGGTTTTTCGGTTTATCAGGAGCTCGGCTAAAATTACCTAGTAATTATGATCAATCGAGACTTGGATTGTAAAACTAAATTTTCTCTCTAATGCATAGCACTGAGTGTGTATAGTTTCAATTAAGTGGAAACCTAACAGAGTGCAAAGGTTGAAATTAGGTAAATGTGGAAATTTTGGTGAAGGGGTAAAAGTGGAGTTACTTTGATTATTTAAACTATGAATTCAGGATTATGTTACAAAGGAGTTACAGAATGTAGAATATGAGCTGAATACACTTTAAATAGTGCATCTCCAGGAACTGCTTTCTCACTTAAAACTTTAGAAGAAAGGTAGGATTTTTTTTTGGAAAGGTATGGGTGATTTAGTCATCACAGCACCTTGCAGACAATAAATTTCGGATTATTCACAGTGTGACATCCTAGCAAAAATAGTAATGGGAAGATCGGATGGATTAATGCCTGTCTAAAGAAGCAAGAGGAAGTGTTTCAGACCCTCGCAGTATTGGCATCAGTTCTGGGCCAGGTGGTGCCTGATCAGTTACACCCTAACGGGATGGGGACCAATTATCCTAGTGAGGAGATTTGTGAGTGTGTTTGCGAGGGGTTTAAACAGAATCGGCTGAGAGATGGCCACCAGCACATAATATGATGTAACAGAGTTTCCCACATTTTAAATGCGGGCAGATTGTGAGACTGAAGAATAAGAAAATAACTATTAAGAACATACAGTATGTGTGTTACTGCACAAAGTGTGGCGCACAAGGTTGGTAGACTGCAAGCACAAATGGCCAGCTGTGATAATGATGTCATTGCAATAACTAAAACATGGCTCAGGAAAAAAGGCAGTAGTTGGCACTAACTCGTTCTGAATTCAGGATACTCACAAAAGAATGGAATGGAATGATTATTATCACACGTACCAAAGTACAGTGAAAAGCTTGTCTTTCATACTGCTCATACAAATCGTTTCATTAAAGACTGCATTGAGGTAGTACAAGGTAATACAAGGCAGAATAAAATGTAACAGCTAAAGAATAAGTGCCATTCAGGCAGAAAATAAGGTACAGATGAAGAAGAATCAATACAGATGAAGGCCTGACCCAGTGCAGATGAAGGGATTTGTGCTGGGACATCTGCTATTTGTAAAAGACCTGGAAGAAAATGTAACATGCGCAGTGGAAAGTGTGCTGAGTGACTGCATTACAGCCAGGTATGGGAATACCAATGCCTTTGAGTGGGAAATCCTACAGAAGGTAGTGGATTCATCCCAGTACATCATGGGTAAAACCCTCCCAACCATTGAGCACGTCTCCATGAAACGTTGCTGTAGAAAAGCAGCATCCATCATCAGAGATCCTCACCACCCAGGTCATGCTTTTTTCTTGCTGCTCCCATCAGGTAGAAGATACAAGTGCCTCAGGACTTGCACCACCAGGTTCAAGAACAGTTACAACCCCTCAGCAATCAGGCTCTTGAACAAAAGGGGATAACTACACTCATTCTATTTCTGTTGTTCCCACAACTGTTGGTCTCACTTTAAGGACTCTTTATCTTGTTATTTCATGCTCATTATTTATTTATATTTGCACTTGCTCAGTTTGTTGTTCATTGATTCTGCTTACAGTTACTGTTCTATAGATTTGCTAAGCATGCCAGCAGGAAAAAGAACCTCAGGGTTGTATGTGGTGACACATATGTAATCTGATAATAAATTTTATTTTGAACTTACTTTGAACTTCAGTAATTTTTCAGAAGATTCTAAGATTGATGGTATTATGGATAGCACAGATAACCGACAAAGAATAAAGTGGGATATTATCAGTTGCAGATATAGGCAGAGAAATGGCATATGGAGTTTAACCTGGCCAAATGTGAAGTGTTGCACCTTGGTAGGTCAAATGTAAAGAGACAGTACACTGTTAAGGGCAAGACCCTTAACAATGTTGATGAGCAGAGAGAGCTTGGGGGTCCAAATTCATAGCTCCCTGAAAGTGCCTACACACCTTGATAGGGTGGTTAAAAAGGCATATGGCATGCTTGCCCTTATTAGTCGAGGAATTGTGTTCAAAAGTCAGGAAGTTATGTCGCAGCTCTTTAAAACTCTAGTTAGGTCACATCTGGAGCGTGACATATTTTTCTAGTTGCCCTTTAATAGAAAGGATGTCGAGGCTTTGGAGAGGAGCAAAAAAGGTTTACTAGGATGCTGTCTGGATTAGAGGGCACGTGCTATCATGAGAGGTTTAAAAAGCTTGGGTTGTTTTCTCTGAAGTGGCAAAGACTGGTAGAGGGTTGTAAGATTATAAAAAGTGTTGAAGGAGTAGACAGACAGTATCTTTTTCTCTTGGGTTGAAATGTCTATTACCAGAGGACAGGTCGTTAAGGTGAGAGATAGTAATTTCAAAATAGGTGGTGGGGACAAGATTCTTTACAGAGAAGATGTTGGTGGGTGCCTGCAATGTGCTGCTTGGTGTAATGGTAAGGCAGATGCATTAGGGACTTTTAAGAGACTTTTATAAAGGCACATGAATATGAGGAACATGGAAGGTAATGGATATTGTTTAGGCATAAGAGATTAGTTTGATTGGACTTTTGATTACTAATTTACTTGGTTTGTGGGCTGAAGGGCCTATTCCAATGTTGTATTGTTTTATGTTCTATGTTCTATGCAAGAAAAGAGACGTGGGTTTTGTGGTGCAAACCTACTAAAATATGCACTGCAGGGGAGTGACAATTTGGTTGGAGTTAAGAAGTAAAACTGGATCTGTAATGTTCCTGAACTTGGGAGAATCTGCAGATGCTGGAAGTTAAGAGTAACATACACAAAATGCTGGAGGAACTCAGCTGCTCAGGCAGCATCTATGGAACAGTTGACATGTTGGGCTGAGTCCCGATGAAGGAACTCAGCCTGAAACATCAACTGTTTACCCTTTTCTACAGATGCTGCCTGGCCTGCTGAGTTCCTCCAGCATTTAGTATCCATAATGTTTCTGGAAGGATTCTACAAACTGGTAAATAGCAAGACCAAAATAAGGGAGTGAAACTGCAGAATAATTACTAAACTGCAAAAAAAAATCGATGATGTTACTGGGGTAGTTCATTTATCTCAACATAAGTAGTAAAGACGTAAAAGTTCATCAGTATTAAATACTCACAACAGGAATTCTGCAGATGCCGGAAATTCAAGCAACACACATCAAAGTTGCTGGTGAACACAGCAGGCCAGGCAGCATCTGTAGGAAGAGGTGCAGTCGACGTTTCAGGCCGAGACCTTTCGTCAGGACTCACGAAGGGTCTTGGCCTGAAACGTCGACTGCACCTCTTCCTACAGATGCTGCCTGGCCTGCTGCGTTCACCAGCAACTTTGATGTGTGTTGCCAGTATTAAATACTGTTAGTTTGCACTTAAGAGCTCAATTTCCACTGTTGTTGCTGATAAACTGTTTAGTGAAAGAATTGATGTCACTACACATGTGGTTGCCACTGAAAATGTGTCAGACTGATGGACATGGATCCCTGCTATTGAGACTTCCAGAGCGACTCAGTGAAACCTCAAAGTTGCTACAAGATGATATTTGTCACCAGATGAACAAAGAGCATAGAAACATAGAAACATAGAAAATAGGTGCAGGAGTAGGCCATTCGGCCCTTCGAGCCTGCACCACCATTTATTATGATCATGGCTGATCATCCAACTCAGAACCCTGCACCAGCCTTCCCTCCATACCCCCTGCTCCCCGTAGCCACAAGGGCCATATCTAACTCCCTCTTAAATATAGCCAATGAACTGGCCTCAACTGTTTCCTGTGGCAGAGAATTCCACAGATTCACCACTCTCTGTGTGAAGAAGTTTTTCCTAATCTCAGTCCTAAAAGGCTTCCCCTCTATCCTCAAACTGTGACCCCTCGTTCTGGACTTCCCCAACATCGGGAACAATCCCCCTGCATCTAGCCTGTCCAATCCCTTTAGGATTTTATACGTTTCATTCAGATCCCCCCTCAATCTTCTAAATTCCAACGAGTACAAGCCTAGTTCATCCAGTCTTTCTTCATATGAAAGTCCTGCCATCCCAGGAATCAATCTGGTGAACCTTCTTTGTACTCCCTCTATGGCAAGGATGTCTTTCCTCAGATTAGGGGACCAAAACTGCACACAATACTCCAGGTGTGGTCTCACCAAGGCCTTGTACAACTGCAGTAGTACCTTCCTGCTCCTGTACTCGAATCCTCTCGCTATAAATGCCAGCATACCATTTGCCTTTTTCACCATCTGCTGTACCTGCGTGCCCACTTTCAATGACTGGTGTATAATGACACCCAGGTCTCATTGCACCTCCCCTTTTCCTAATCGGCCACCATTCAGATAATAATCTGTTTTCCTATTTTTGCCACCAAAGTGGATAACTTCACATTTATCCACATTAAATTGCATCTGCCACGAATTTGCCCACTCATCCAACCTATCCAAGTCACCCTGCATCCTCTTAGCATCCTCCTCACAGCTGACACTGCCGCCCAGCTTCGTGTCATCCGCAAACTTGGAGATGCTGCATTTAATTCCCTCATCCAAGTCATTAATATATATTGTAAACAACTGGGGTCCCAGCACTGAGCCTTGTGGTACCCCACTAGTCACTGCCTGCCATTCTGAAAAGATCCCGTTTATTCCCACTCTTTGCTTCCTGTCTGCTAACCAATTCTCTATCCACATCAATACCTTACCCCCAATACTGTGTGCTTTAAGTTTGCACACTAATCTCCTGTGTGGGACCTTGTCAAAAGCCTTTTGAAAATCCAAATATACCACATCCACTGGTTCTCCCCTATCCACTCTACTAGAACAGTACAGCACAGTGCAAATCCTTCAGCCCAATGCTTTATCCTACTCTGTGATCAAGCTAACCCTTCCGTCCCACATAGCCTCATTATAGTAAGGATATGGAAATTTTCGAGAAGGTATAAACAGATTTACCAGGACAGCACCCAGATTTGAGAACAGATGCCAGAATCTGGAGCAACAAACAACCTACTGGCAGAACATAGCCAGTTGAGCAGCATCTGTGGGGGGAAGTTTTCAAAGGTTCAAAGGTTCATTTTATTGACAATGCATGCATGCACAATAGAACTCTGATATCTGTCTTCTCCAGATAGCCATAAAATACAGAAATACCATACATAAACTGTCCCCACCCCCTCCCCAAATGAAAAAGGAAAAGAAACAAAACTCTCAGACCCCAAAATTCCCAACACCTCACCCACAGGAAAAAGAATGCAGTGACAAAAGCAACAGATCTCCATCCCCTGCCAACAGAAAAAAACATCAGCAGTAAAATCCCCAACACCCCCATCACAAAAAAGAATAGCAACAGTAGCATCAATAGCCCCAACCCTACCCCCCACAACTCACGCACAAAGAACTAACAGATAACCCACACACCAATTGGCCACAAGAAAGAAAACGGCGAAAAACTGCAGGAGACCAATATAAGGTGCTGCCCAATCATATAAATCTCAGAACATTGAACAGTCCTTCCATAACTCAGAACTCATGCCTCCGAACATCCCAGTGGCCTCCATTGGCAGCGATCACTGACCATCCAATCAGTGACACCCTCTGCGTTCACCTCGATGCTTCAATCTTCCTTGCTGCCTCGAGATGGAGACATTCATAACCCCACTTCATGTCTTTGTATTTTTCCATGAGTCCGCTAGTGTTCTCGGTCCTTTTCGGGTTTTCATCCCTGATCTGCACGAGGCAGCTCCTCAGACACAGCGGAGTGCTAGATCATTCAATCGAGTTCCAAACTGCATGTCACTGGCTCCAGCAGTTTCTGTAACACAAGCAAGACAAAAAGATCAAGCAGAGGTAGAAAAAGTGAAATAATTTAAGAGACTTGCTATCTGGAAGATGTTGCCCGAGGAATCATTCGCTGGCGCCATCTTGACCGGAAATGGTTTCTAACATTGTTTCAGCTTGAAACCCTGTATCTGTCATAAGGCGGTGGCTGGGAACGGACCCAAGTGCAAGACACAGACACTGAATTACTAGGGACAGGACTAGGATACAGGCTGAGGGCAAGGACATAGACATGAAAACCGGGAACCCGGAACAGGACTGGACAAGAGAGCTAGGAGCCCGGGCTTGGACTCTGAGCCAGAGACTGGACAAGGACCCTGTACCTGGGTCTTGCCTCTAGCTCGGACCCCAGAACTAGGCAAGGATGAGGCTTGGCAGGCAGGCAGGACAAGGTTGGAGTCTTCAGGCTTGAGGCTAGAGGCTAGAGACTTGTGTCGAGGCTTGGCAGGAGGTAGGAGGCTGGAGTCTTCAGGCTTGAGGCGAGAGGCTAGAGACTTGAGGCGAGGCTTGGCAGGAGGCTGGAGGCTCCTCCTGGGCAGGGCGCGGTTCCCCTGGGCAGGGCGAGGTACTCCACCCGCCGGAGGCAAGGGACAAGAAGGGACAGGACCAACCACAGGTAATGGCAAGACGGCCTGGCTTACCAGACGGAGACAAGGGTTAGAAAGGGACAGAACCAACCGTAGGTAATGGCAATACAGCCTGGCTTACCTGACGGAGGCAAGGAACAGGAAGGGACAGAACCAACCATAGGTAATGGCAATATGGCCTGGCTTACTCAACGGAGGCTAGGGACAGGAAGGGACAGAACCAGCCACAGGGTAATGGCAAGACAGCCTGACTTACCCGGTGGAGGCAAGGGACAGGAATGGAGCTAGGTACGGGGTGGCTCCAAGACAAGACTGAAGGCGAGACGAGGCGAGAGTTACCAGCAAGACCAGGCAAGGCTTCAGGCAATGCAAGGCGAAACAAGAACTTCAAGTGAGGTGAGAGTTACCGGCAAGACAAGGCAAGGCTACAGGCGAGGAAACAGAAGGCAGAGGAAGGGATACAAGGAGTAGGACAAGAACAATCCATCAGCCATGCCCTGGTCTCTGAAGGTACTTACGCAGCCAGCCCCAATGAGTATCAGCTGCCTCAATTAGAGCTCAACAAGAACAGAAACAGGGTAGACAGGAAAACCTGGAGCAAGGGTCGATGGACCGGACTGTGAACCGGAATACGGGCTTCACGGACTGGACCATGACAGCATCAGAATTTGAGCTCCTCCCCTCCCACCCATCCCTGCTCATTGACAGAAGCAGCCCTGACTGTACATTATTGTGGTTAAAAAAATTAGTGGGTGTCAAATTTTTTGATCCATCATCAGACTATTGGTCAAGACATTCAGTATTGAAGAAGTTATGATGCAGCTGTATAAATTTTTAATTACGCCACATTTGGAGTAATGTATGCAGTTCTGGTCACCACACTATAAGAAGGACAGTGAGGTTTTGGCGAGGGTAAAGAGGAGGTTCACTAGGACCTTGGCCTGATTGAAGAGTATTTACCATGAGGAAAGAATGGTCAAACTTTGATTGTTCTTGCTCAAGTGTCCGAGGCTGAGAGGAGACCTGATAGAAGAACATAAAAATATGTATTATGTCAATGGGTGAACATTTCAGAGGGAGTGGCCATGACTCCCCGATCTTTGGTGTAGCCTTGTACAGGGATAGGGTTACAGCAAACGGTACAGGAAAGTACTTAATTGGAAGACGGCGAGTTGCGCTGCTATTAGGTAGGGACTTGGGGATGTAATTTGGGAACAGATATGTTCAGGGAAAAGTAGAACATAAATGTGGAGCTCTTGCAAGGAGTTCTGGTTAGGTTTGACTCATTGAAATAGGGAAGGGATAGCAAAGAGAGGGAACCATGGTTGATCAGAGAAGTGGAACATCTAGTCAAGACAAAACCGGAAGCATACTTAAGGTTCAGGAAACAAATATCAGATGGAGCTGTTAAGAGTTATAAGAAAGCCAGGTATGAGCTTAGAAAGGGGATTATGAGAGCTAGAAAGGGACATAAGAAGGGCTTGATGAGTAGGGTTAAGGAAAATCACAAAGCTTTCTACATGTATTTGAAGAGCAGGAAGAAGATTAGAGTGAGGTTAGGACTGGCCAAGGACAAAACATGCCTGAGATGGAGGAGGTGGGGAAGTCCTTAATGAATACATTGCTTCAGTACTCACCAATGAGATGGACGATGATGAATGTGAGGACAGCATGGAACAGGCTAATATTCTGGAATGTTTCAACACAGTATGAAAGAGGATGTACTGGAACATTTTAAAAATTATAAGATAGATACAGTAGTCCCTGAGGCTAGACGAGATATACTCAAGGTTATTAGATAGATATGTTATTGATCCCAAAGGAAGTTACAGTCACAGCAGTATTACAAGTAAACAGATATACAAATATTACAGAAAATGAGAGAAAAGATTGCTGCGCCATCTTTACAGCCTCACCGGCCACAGGAGTAGTACTAGAAGATTGAAAGGTGGCAAATGTCATTTCTTTGTTCAAGAAATGTTACAGGAATAATCCTGGGAATTATACACCAGTGGTAGGCAAACTATTAGACAGGATTCCTAGGGACAGGTTTTATGAGCATTTGGAAAATGACAGTCTCATTGGCATGGCATTGTAAGGGGCAGGTCGTGCCTCATGGGCTTGGTTGAATTTTTTGACGAAGTGACATAACAGATTGATGAAAGTAGAGTAATGTATGTAGTATATATATATATCTGCACATTCTGTAGCGATTTGTTCGGAAATCCTGCTCTTTGTGATTTTTACAAATGACTTAGATGAGGAAGTGGAAGGGTGGGTTAGTAAATTTGCAGATGACATGAAGGTTGGTGGTGTTGTAGATAGAGTAGAAGATTGTCACAGGTTAAAATGTGACATTGATGGGATGCAGAGCTGGGCTGAGAAGTGGCAGATGTTCAATTTGGAAAAGTATGAAGTGATGCACTTTGGAAGGTCGATCTTGAAGGGAGCATAAAAAAGTTAATGGCAGGTTTCTTAGCAGTGTTGAGGAACAGAGGGATCTTGGTATCCACATCCATAGATCCTTCAATGTTGCCTCGCAGTTAATAGGGTTGCTAAGACGAAGTATGGTATGTTGGCCTTCACTAGTCAGGGGATTGAGTTCAAGAGCCATGAGGTAATGTTGCCGTGAGGTAACAAAACCCTGGTTTGTCCACACTTCGAGTATTGTGTTTAGTTTTAGTTGCCTCATTTCAGGAAGGATGTGGAAGATTTAGAGGGGGTGCAGTGGAGATTTAGCAGAATACTGCCTGGATTAGAGAACACGTCTTAAGTAGAAAGATTGGGTGAGTTAAGTCTTTGGAGAGAAGGAGGATGAGAAATGACTTGATAGAGGAGTATAATATGATAAGAGGCATAGATAGAATGGACAGCCAGTACTTTTTCCCAAGGGAGTTAATGGCTAATATGAGAGGGAACGTCGACTCAGACCATGAGAGGCATGCGTCAGGCATTTTCATGCCTTACAAGGCGCAGATTGGAAGTCTGTGTGGGGCGCCACTCCTCACACAGACTAGAGCAATGTGTGATTAAGTGCCTTGCTCAGGGGCACAATTATGCCTCAGCTGAGGCTCGAACTAGCGACCTTGAGGTAACTAGATGAATGCCTTAACCATTTGGCCATGTGCCCAACACAAGTTGGCTAATATGAAAGGACATGATTTTAAGGCGATTGGAGAGAAGCATGGAGGGGGTGTCAGAGGCAGGATTTTACACAGAGAATGGTAGGTGCCTGGAATACATTGACTGGGATGATGGTAGAGGCAGATATACTGGGAGCATTTAAAAGACTTTTAAATAGACACATGGCTGAAAGAAAAATGGAAGGATATGTGGGAAGGAAGGGTTAAATTGATCTTGGATTGGCTAAAAGTTTGGCATAATATCATGGGCTGAATGGTGTGCACTGTGCAGTGGTGTTATAGATTCTATGATTGGAAGCATTTAGATAGGGTGGATAATCAGTGTAATTTTCCCAGGGTGAAAATATCAGATACTAGGGAACATGGTTTTAAGGTGAGAAGGTGAAAGTTTAAGGGTGAGGTAAGCTTTTTCACGAGGAGTGGCAGCTCTGAAGCAAACTGGCAAAGGATGTGGTAGAAGCAGATACAATAGTGATGCTTAAGAGGCATTGAAACAGGTACATTGACAGGTAGGGAATGGAATGATAGAGACCATGTGCAGGTAGATGGCATTATGGTTGTCACTGGCATGGTGGGCCAAAGTATCTGTCCCTGTGTTGTACGGTTCTGTTTTATATGAGATCACGGCAAACAATCAGCACGGAAAGCAAATATAATGTCAGAGGGTTGGACAATTGGCAAACACTTCCAAGACACCTGACTATCTAAACAACATATGGATGGTACTTCCGTAATTGCTGTCTGGTTAGGACAAATAATGTCTACTTGAGATATTTGACAACCTTCTTGTTATTCCTCATCTCCCAGTGCATGATTGGCAATTGGTACTAACAATTGAAAGATGAGCTCAGGGTTGATATTCTTTTTATTTCTTATACTCTAATGAGTTTGAAGTGAGTGAAGGAAAGTTTAGGGGAGATGTGAGAGGGGGGGGTTTTAACACAGAGACTGGTAAGTGCTTGGAATGCATTGCTGGGGATGGTGGTAGAACCTGATACAATAAGGTCATTTAAGAGACTCATAGATAGGCACATGGATATAGGAGTAATGGGGAGTTATGGACTGTGTAAGAGGGAAGAGTGAGATTGATCGTGGAGTAAGTTGGAATAGTTCAGCACACCATGGCTGAAGGGCCTGTATTGTGCTGTAATATTCAATGTTCTATGTTCTAATGATCAAATACTCTTTGAAAGAACAACAGACTTAGAATTGAACCAAACAATTTTGCTCAGAATTAATGTCTGTGATGACATTAGCATAGAACATATGGAGGAATTTTCTTAATCATAATTTCATGTTGTACAAATTTCAAAAATTACTTCAATGGAACAAATACATGTGATTGTAATTAAAGATTTATGGTCTCAAAAATACAATATAAAATGCAAGGTATTTATTTATTTTCTGACATCAAAATCAATTTTATTTAGATCATAAATCTTATTCTATTTACACAGAGAAGTTTATGATATTAGCATAATCATGAATGCACCTCTGTATTTTTCAACTGAGCTACACAGAATTGAAAGTGTTCTTTACCATAACCTTAAGTTAAATCTTTGTCCAGTTTCTAAAAACAAGATGAATGACCCTCGTTCCTTTGATCTCAGAGTGCAAACTGCCAGGTAGAAACTCCCATGCCGGGGGCTCTCTTGGTGATGAGATTGGTTCTCGATGTGGCAGCAATCCTCCGCTTCACACTCTAGCATTAAAGGTAGCAGCCCAAGTGTTTTATGGGCCAGTGAATGCGGGCTGTATCCCATCTTGCAATTTCCTGATTTGAGATGGCAAGTCACGAGTGAATTATAAAGCCAGTTATTCTTTCACTAAGCAGGGAAGGAAAAAGGGGGCAGAAAAGCAGACTTTCATGTCATCAAATGCGGTCTTTAAAAACAATACCACATTATTCTTGGGCAGAATTACTTTGCTGGTTTGACTCACATTTCATACATTCCGTACAAATTAAACCATCCTGTGACCTAAACTTAATTTGAAGCGATGTTTCAGATTTTTAATGAGCTGTTTAGCTATGAATGAACATACCTTGGTGATTACTCCTGCAAATGAAATTAAAAGCCTTTTGGGCACAATTCAGTTGAGAAATTGCTTTGATGCAAAGTTGCTCTTGTGTGTACATTGATGGAAGGTCACAGTTTAACTCTGATGCTAATTTCACTTCCCCTCTCCCGAGAGCAGCTGACATAAAGGCACTTTGCATAAGGGTGCTCTGGTTGGGGTGGATTGGGTCAGTCCTATTAATACCTTTTCTGTTACATCAGTGATGGCTTCCTGCTCTCATAAAGAATTCAAAAGTTTCATAACATTTCTATCAAATTCACCCCCACTGTCACTTTGTCTTGATCCATTTGACTCATGCTTCCCTTTCTTGACTTCTTTGTCTTTATTTCAAGGGATACGATAGTGGCCTTTATCCATAATCCATTACAGGCTCACTGACTCCCACAGCTATCTTGACTCGATTGCCTTCCATCCTGCTTCCTGTAAAGACGCGATTCGAATCTCCCAGGCATTCCACTTCCGTGGCATATGTTCTGATAGCACCTTCCGTTCCTCTGTCCTCAGCCTTCTTCACCATGATTCAAGGTTCTTCAAATGCTCCACTTCCCACACTTCAGTTCTCACCCCTTCCCCACCCTTCTAGAATAAGGACAGGCTTCCTCTGTTGCTGCCATCCTCCATATTGAAAAGATCACCTTCCATCATTTCTGACATCACTAATGTGAAGTTGCCTCCAACCTCCTCTGAAAGAGGCCATTTTCTTCTGGTTCACTCCTTCATCACAATCAATAGCCATTTTCCCTTTTCCTATGGAACAATAGGAGTTAAAATTCCTGCACTTTTACCTCCTCCTTATTGTCCAGGGACTCAAAAATTCTCCTCAGGGTGAGGCAGTTATGCACTTTTTACAATTTATGTACTGCATTTACTTAAAATTCAGAATCAGAATCAGATTTATTGTCAATGACATAAGTTACGAAATTGCTCTGTGGCAGCAACATAGTTCAGGCATTAGAAAGTACTATAGGTTACAATAAACAGATAGATATATAGTTCAAATTGGAATAGTGAGGTAATGTTCATGAGTCGAGTTAAGTTTATTTTCTTTTAACTATATACATGTACAGTGGCATGCAGAAGTTTGGGCACCCTGGTTAAAATTTCTGTTGCTGTGAATAGCTAAGCGAGTAAAAGATGACCTGATTTCCAAAAGGCATAAAGTTAAAGGTGATAATACTTTAAGCAAGATTACTTTTTTATTTCCGTCTTTTACAGTTTCAAAATAACAAAAAAGGAAAAGGGCCCAAAGCAAAAGTTTGGGCACCCTGCATGGTCAGTACTTAGTAACACCCCCTTTGGCAAGTATCACAGCTTGTAGACGCTTTCTGTAGCCAGCTAAGAGCCTTTCAATTCTTGTTTGGGGGATTTTCGCCCATTCCTCCTTGCAAAAGCCTTCTAGTTCTGTGAGATTCTTGGGCCGTCTTGCATGCACTGCTCTTTTGAGGTCTATTGACAGATTTTCGATGATAATTTAGGTTGGGGGACTGTGAGGGCCATGGCAAAACCTTCAGCTTGCGCCTCTTGAGGTCGTCCATTGTGGACTTTGAAGTGTGTTTAGGATTTTTCTCCAATCATACTTTTGCTTATTGCGGCCAAAAAGTTCTATTTTAACTTCATCAGTCCACAGGACTTCTTTCCAAAATGAGGTGCTGCTGTGCCATCTTGTTCAGGGAGGTGATATTAAGGGATCAGGTGAGGTCATCTGTGATGTGAACTCCCAGAAACTTGATGCACTTAACTCTCTCTACATAGGAACCATGTATTCACAGAGAGGGATGGTTCACCTGCACCTTCCTGAAGTCCAAAATGATTTCCTTTACCTCCTCCACGTTCAGGCTTAGGTTGTTCTTCTCACAGCGGTCCACCAGCCGCTTTGCTTCCTCTGTATATTCTGTCTCGTCATTGTTCTTGATTAGGCCAACCTCTGTTGTGTCAGCTGCAAACCTGATGACACATTTGAGCTGAGTTCTGATGGTGTGGAATGCTGAACTGAAGTCTATAAACAGCAGTCTGGCATATGAGACCCCATTTTCCAAGTGGGATAGGACAGAGTGGAGGGCTGAGGCTATTGCATTGCCAGCAGAATGATTTAGATTAGATTATGAGAACACTCAGTCCTCTTTTATTGTCATTTAGAAATGCATACATGCATTAAGAAATGATACAATGTTTCTCCAGAGTGATATCACAGAAAACAGGACAGACCAAAGACGAACACTGACAGAACCACATAAATATAACATACAGTTACAGCAGTGCAAAGCAATACCATATTTTGATGAAGAACAAACCATGGGCACGGTAAAAAATGTCTCAAAGTCCCTGAGTCGATCGACTCCCGAGTCCCCGATAGCAGGCGGCAAAAGGGAGAAACTCGCTGCCATAAACCTCCAAGCACCATCAACTTGCCGATGCCTTGGAAGCAGCTGACCACAGCCGACACTGAGCCCGTCCGTCGGAAAACTTTGAGCCTCTGACCAGCCCCTCCAATACAGCCTCCCGAGCGCCATCCTCTGCCGAGCGCCTTCGACCTAGCCCCGGTCGCTGAAACAGGCAAAGCCGAGGATTCGGGGCCTTCTGCTCCAGAGATTCCAGTTACCACACAGTAGCAGCGGCAGCAAAGCGGGCATTTCAGAAGTTTTCCAGATGTTCCTCCGTATTCTCACGTCCATCTCCATCAAATCAGAATTGTGCACGGTCCCCTACTTGACAGATTACAGATATCATTCACTGGAGAGGCCACGCGCGCTGCTGTCGTGCTGCCATCTTCTCCTCCTCCTTTTTGAGCAATAAGCAAACTGGAAAGGGTCCAATGTAGCTGGGAGAAAGGCTTTAATATGCTCCATGACCAGCCACGCAAAGCATTTCATAACGGTTGACATTGATGCTGCCGGATGATAGTCATTTAGGCAGATTACTGTCACCTTCTTTGCACTGGAATGTTGGTTCATGAAATTCATGTAAGACCATAAGACCATAACACAAAGGAGCAGAAGTCGACCATTCGGCTCATCGAGTCTGCTCCGCCATTTTATCATGAGCTGATCCATTCTCCCATTTCACCCCACTCCCCCGCCTTCTCACCGTAACCTTTGATGCCCTGGCTACTCAGATACCTATCAATCTCTGCCTTAAATACACCCAATGACTTGGCCTCCACTGCCGCCCGTGGCAACAAATTCTATAGATTCGCCACCCTCTGGCTAAAAAAATTTCTTTGCATCTCTGTTCTGAATGGGCGCCCTTCAATCCTTAAGTCATGCCCTCTCGTACTAGACTCCACCATGGGAAACAATTTTGCCACATCCACTCTGTCCATTCCTTTCAATATTCGAAATATTTCTATGAGGTCCCCCCTCATTCTTCTAAACTCCAAGGAATACAGTTGGACAAACGTTCCTCATACGTTAACCCTCTCATTCCCGGAATCATTCTAGTGAATCTTCTCTGAACCCTCTCCAACGTCAGCACATCCTTTCTTAAATAAGGAGACCAAAACTGCCCACAGTACTCCAAGTGAGGTCTTACCAGTGCCTTATAGAGCCTCAACATCACATCCCTGCTCCTATACTCTATTCCTCTAGAAATGAATGCCAACATTGCATTTGCCTTCTTCACCACCGACTCAGTCTGGTGGTTAACCTTAAGGGTATCCTGCACGAGGACTCCCAAGTCCTGTTACATCTCAGAACTTTGAATTCTTTCCCCATTTAAATAATAGTCTGCCCGTTTATTTCTTCTTCCAAAGTGCATAACCATACACTTTCCAACATCGTATTTCATTTGCCACTTCTCTGCCCATTCTTCCAATTTATCCAAGTCTCCCTGTAGACTCTCTGTTTCCTCAGCACTACCGGCCCCTCCACCTATCTTTGTATCATCAGCAAACTTAGCCACAAAGCCATCTATTTCATAATCCAAATCATTGATGTACAACGTAAAAAGAAGCAGCCCCAACACAGACCCCTGAGGAAAACCACTGGTAACTGGCAGCCAACCATAATAGAATCCCTTTATTCCCACTCTCTGTTTCCTGCCAATCAGTCAATGCTCTATCCACGTATGTAACTTTCTTGTAATTCCATGGGCTCTTATCTTGTTAAGCAGCCTCATCTGTGGCACCTTGTCAAAGGCCTTCTGAAAATCCAAATATACAACATTCACTGCATCTCCCTTGTCTAGCCTACTTGTAATTTCCTCAAAAAATTGCAATAGGTTTGTCAGGAAGGATTTTCCTTTAAGGAAACCATGCTGAGTTCTGCTTATCTTGTCATATGCCTCCAAGTACTCTGTAACCTCATCCTTGACAATTGAATCCAACAACTTCCCAACCACCGATGTCAAGCTAACAGGTCTATAATTTCCTTTTTGCTTCCTTGTCCCTTTCTTATATAGCGGAGCGACATTTGTAATCTTCTTCCAGTCCGCCAGAATCTATTGACTTTTGAAAGATCATTGCTAATGCCTCCGCAATCTCCACAGCTACTTCCTTCAGAACACAAGGGTGCATTCCATCTGGTCTAGGAGATTTATATTAGACTATTCAGCTTCCTGAGTACTTTCTCTGTCATAATTGTGACTGCACACACTTCTTTTCCCTGACATCCTTGAGTGTCTGGTATACTGCTGATGTCTTCCTCAGTGAAGACAGATGCAAAATACTCATTCAGTTCCTCTGCCATCTCCTTATCTCCCATTACAATTTCTCCAGCATCATTTCCTATGGGTCCTATATCTACTCTCACCTTTTACTCTTTATATACTTGAAAAAGCTTTTCGTATCCTCTTTGATATTATTTGCTAGCTTCCTTTCATAGTTCTTCTTTTCCCTCTTAATGACCTTCTTAGTTTCCTTTTGTAAGCTTTTAAAAACTTCCCAATCCTCTGTCTTCCCACTAATTTTTGCTTCCTTGTATGCCCTCTCCTTTGCTTTAACTTTGGCTTTGACTTCTCTTGTCAGTCACGGTTGCATCCGTTTTCCATACGAAAATTTCTTCTTTTTTGGAATATACCTATCTTGCACCTTCCTCACTTCTCACATAATCTCCAGCCACTGCTGGTCTGCCATCCTTCCCACCAGTGTCCCTTTCCAGTCAACTCTGGCCAGTTCCTCTCTCATGCCACTGTAATTTCCTTTACTCCACTGAAATACCAACACATTGGAATTAGGCTTCTCTTTCTCAAACTTGTAACATTCAGAATTCTGATGGCAGATGGGAAGAAACTATTCTTAAAATGTGGAGTGTGGATCTGCAGGCTCCTGTATCTCCTCCCTGGTCATAGCAATGAGAAGAGGGCATGTCCCAGATGGTGAAGGGCCTTTGTCGTGGGTACTGTCTTCTTGAGGTACTGCTTTTCATCAGAGCTAGGCTTCACTGGCAAGACCAGTGTTAACTGTCCATTCCTAATCACCCTTGAGAAGGTGATGGTGACAGGCCTTCTTAAACCTTGCAATCCTGGTGATGATTCTCTTACACTGTAGTTAGGCTGGGAGTTCCAGTATTTACACCAGGGGTAAAGAAGGAATGGTGATATATTTCGAAATCAGGATGCTGCAAGGCCTGAAGGAGCGCCTGCATGTGGCCACGTATCATTCCAGTCTTAGCATTCAGTTATTTACTTACCCAATGTTTCAGATTGTATTCATCTCTCCTACTCACTCCTCCTCTGGACATAAATTCTCCACTCTTATTCCACCAGCACCAGCACAGGTTGTGCTATTCAGTCTCTCTTGGTCTCCACCTTTTCACAGACCTTCTGTATTCTTCTCTGTCCTCTTCTCCTTTTCTTAATGAAATAAAATCTTTCATTTCTAACCTTTCCTAGTTCTGTTAGAAGGTCATTGACCTACTTCTCCCTTCGCAGACATTGCCTGACCTGCTGAGCTTTTCCAGCATTTTCAATTTTTAGTTTCAGAAGACCCTAAGGGCAGTTTAACTCCAGTCTTACACAGTATATGGTCAAATCACATATAAGCATTCATCATCTCTGAAATTTGGTGTTACCGGGACTTGAGGACCTGAGTTATAGCAAAAGGTTGAGCAGATAAGGTCTTTATTCCCTGGAGCATAAGGGAATGAGAAGTGATTTGATGGAGGTACACAAACTTAAGAGGTATAGATAAGGCTAACGCAAGCAGACTTTTTCCACTGAGGTTGGGTGAAACTAGAACCAGAGGTCTTAGTTAAGGGTGAAAGGTGAAATACTTAAGGAAAACCTGGGGTAAACTTCTTCTCTCAGAGTGGGTGGTGCAAGTGTTGGATGAGCTGCCAGAGGAAGTGGTGAATGTGGGTTTGATTGCAACATCTAAGAGAAGTTTGGATAAGTACATGGATGTGAGGGGTTTTGAAGTCTATGGTGTGGATCGATGGGACTAAGCAGATTAACAGTTCAGCATGGACTAAATGGGCCAAAGGACCTGCTTCTGTGCTGTAGTGCTCTGTGACTCCATTACTCAAAATTACATTGAATAATTACAACACGAACAATGCAATGAGCTCAAATTCCCTTCCCAGCTGTTCCAATGATTACATTAAATCCATTTTTATAACTTAGATAGCATTTCTACTAAAATATCAGAAAAAGTTTCAGATTTATTAAGCATTCATTATTCACACATTCCCCAAAATAATTTCTTGGTGCAAAGTATTTGTAATAAACACCAAATGTAAAGATGATTGACATTTTATGCAACAAATTATTTTACCTGGAATGCACTGCTTGGAATGATAGTGATGCCAGATTCTGTGGTAATTCTCAAAAGGGAATTGGATAAATATTTGGAAGTTTAAAAAAAAATTCAGGGCTGTTGGAAAATGGACAGAGTAAATGGAACTAACTAAAGTATCCTTTCAAAGATTTGACACAAGCATTGTGACTAAATGCAAAGCAACACACACAAAATGCTGGAGGAACTCAGCAGGTCAGGCTGCATCTATGGAAATGAATAAGCAGTCAACTTTTCAGGCTGAGACCCTTCTTCAGAACTGGAAAGGTAGGGGGAAGTCGCCAGAATAAAAAGGTGGGGGGAGAGAAAGGAGGCTATCTAGAAGGTGATAGGTGAAGCCAGGTGGGGGAAGAGGTAGGAGGCTAGCTAGAAGGTGAAGCCATGTAAAATAAGATGGTGACGAAGATAAGTTCCCTGGAAGATATATGGCTGTGGTAACAGGTCTGGGTGAGTACAAGGTCGAAGAATCAGAGGGCAGCAAGGATCACAGAGGGGGAGCAGTGAGAAAGGGTTTCACTGAACTCCCGTCGAAGATGAATACGTGGTCGAGGAACCCTCTTCTGTGGTTTATTAGGATTTAACCAGGACTGGGTTGATGTTGATACTTATATGGACTGATAAGTGTATCACATTGTATATGTTAATTCAAACTCTTCCAAAATCCCAAACAAAAGGCCTGAAGAATGGATCTGGTCCTGACAATCTCAGTAATGCTAATGCAGATTTTCATAGCCTCTCCTGAGACTTGACTGTGAATCATTTTTGGCTTGCTACTGATGAGTTACCCAGTCAGGCAATGAAGTGCAAAATAAAGTATTGCTTTTTGAGGTGGATTGAAATATCATTAATGAACACTTGTGGTTCTTCAATTGAATTTGTAGTAACTAGCACATTTCAAACTTTCCCAACCTGAACCAAGTGTTATGCCTGTTATTTATTACTGCTTAATGGTGCGCATGTACTAAGAATGCTGAGGAAATTAAACAATAAACCATTGGGTGGAGAACTGTGTCAGCCATTGCATGTACTCAGATCCTGAGTATGTGCTTCCACCGAACTTGGATCTCCCCCAATAATCTACTTGCCAGTCATTAATGCACAGATGACAACAATCTACAAAGTATCGTTGACAGACTGAAGAATGCTGCTCGGCTCCATTCACCATACAAATGCTAATAATACGTTGCATCCCTCTCTGTGGTTAAACTGGCTCATGGTAATCGTTATAATTCTTAAAGGAACAGTTCATTGGATTACAGGTATTCTCTTTAAAATTGGTTTTGATTCTGGTCAGAATTAAACTAAATGTTTTGCAAATATGGTTGGCACCATCCTGCATTTGGTAGAGCCACCTCCTCCTAGCTCCATCGACCTAGAATCAATCCTGACCTCGGGTGCTGTCTGCTTGAGTTCATACGTTCTTCTTGTGACTGGGTTACCTCTGGGTGCTCACGTCTCCTCCTGCATCCTAAAGGTGTGTAGATTGGCATGTTATTCTTCCACTGCAATTTGCACCTAGTGTGAGAGTGAATTTGGGGTAACATGGTGGAAATGTAGGACTAATAAATTGCAGGAAGATTTAGCATAGACCAAATGGGCCAAAGTGGTCTCCTCTGTTGTAATGAAACACAGAATATGAAATGTACAACAATAATTACTTTGATTTACATGGAATCTTTAAGATTGTAAAATTTAAATGAGTACAGAGATTTGTGGAGCTGGATCAGATTAGAGATCACAAGGAACTGGAAAACAAGGAAGAGAATTTTAAAACTGAGTTGTTGTTTAACTTGAGGCCAGGATGGGTCAGCAGGCAGGAGGGTGAATAGGATTTGCTATGGCTTGGAACACAAGCAACATATTCGCTCATATTTATGGAAGTTAGCATGATGAGACCCAGGATTTTATTCAAATAGTAGAGTCTGAAGTTATTCAAGGCATGGATGAGGAATTCAGCAGCAGGTGGAATAAGACAGTGTGTATTCGAGCTGTGGTAAAGAAACTGAAATTAATGTTCTTGGTGATGGAAGAGATGCATTCCAAACCTCGGCTTGTGGTCAGATATAACAATGAGGTTGCAAACAGTCTGGTTTGGTTCCAGATAAATGCCAGAAAGAAGGAAAATTGTTTAGCACTTCCCTGCTTCAGTGTATTTGGGAGTCAGATCATTGAGCAGATTGCAAAGTCACATCCTGCATTAATGTGGGAGCTTATCCAAAACCACAGGGCATCAGCAAAACCTGCAGTAAGGTAGCAGCTTTAGCATTGCCAACTTCTTTTAAAATCAGGCCTATTTTACTTTGAATTAAAACATGCAGTGGATTGACATTGTTGACCAGCTCAAATAAAATTCTAGTTTGCGGAGTATTTACCCAGAAAAAACACTGAAAATTTTGTGCCAAAAAATAGCACAGCATTCTCTCTTCAGGAAATAGCATTAGGGAGTTTCCTTTGTTACATTAGTTCCACACCCATTTTTTAATAGCCCTGTACAGAACATTTAAAGAACTGACCCAAAGTGAAAACCTGAATCATGAAAAAGACTTGGTGCTGCAACATGAAGACCTAATGCTGTCAACAATTACAGAAAAGTACATTCGGTCAGGACTGAAGAAGGAAACCAGAAGTCCACAAGCCAGTCCTCATCGGGGGACCAGAGGCAGAAAGGGTCAACAAGTTTAAATTCCTTGTTCTTATCATTTCAAAGGATCTGTCCTGGGTGCAGCACATAAGTGCCATTACAAAACAAAAGCACAGCAGTGTCTGTACACAAACTTAAAACTTTGCGAAGATTTGGCATGACATCTAAAACTTTGACAAACTTCTATATATGTGTGGTGGAGAATATATTGACTGATTGCATCATGGCCAGGTATGGAAGCACCAATGCCCTTGAATGGAAAATCCTTCAAGAAGTTGTGGATACGGCCCAGCCCATCACTGGTAAAGCCCTCCCCACCATTGGCCACATCTACACAGAATGATGTTGCAAGAAAGCAGCATTCATTATCAAGGACCCCCACCATCCAGGCTATGCTCCCTTCTCACTGCTGCCATCAGGAAGAAGGTACAGGAACCTCAGGGCCAACACCACCAAGTTCAGGAACAGTTATTGCCCCTCAACCATCAGGCTCTTGAACTGAAGGGATAACTTCACTCACCCCATCACTGAACTCTTCCCACAACCTATGCACTCACTTTCATGGACTCTTCGTCTCATGTTCTCAATACTTATTTTTTTTTTTTTCTTTTGTTGTCTTTACCATGTTGGTTGTTGGTCCTGTTGGGTGTGATCTTCCATTGAGTCTATTGTGTTCCTTGGCCGTATTGTACATGCCTGCAAGAAAATTAATCTCAGGGTTTTATATGGCACCATATATATATACTCTGATAATAAACTTACTCTGAATTTTGATGTTTCAGTACCACAATAGTATGAAGTATTAACTGAGATTCGCAGAGCTCACTTTAGAACCACCCATACTGTGCATTAGCATAAGTTCCTTTCTTTGTCCTACTCATTAAGTAAATCTTGTTTTACAGCATTTGTGAAAAAAGAAATACGGAGAAGCCACAAAAGCTCACATGGTCCCTAAAACCTTGTGCACCAAAATCAAAGTCAATATAAATTTATTATCAAAGTACATATATGTCACCACGTACTATTCTAAGATTCATTTTCTTACAGGCATTTACAGGAAAATAAAGAAATACAATAGAATTGGTGAGAACCCGAGTTGTAGGATCCTTGGAAGTGAGTTTGTGGGGCCGGCTGGTGGCGCAACGACATTGGCGCCAGACCTGGGAGCGGAGGTTCCCGGGTACGAAACTAGTCGGGTGCACCCCCGAGTACGCTTTCCATCCATGCCGGGTTGAGTGTCAAGACCACAACTCGACCTCGTAAAACAAAGGGAAACTACTGTGAAAATGTCTGTGTGAGGAGTGGCGCATCACAGAGTCTCTCTCTCGCTCCACGCCTTGTAAAAAGTCATGAAAAAGACATCATCATGGATGCACACATGGACACGTAGGTGCACTTGCACAGACGCGCACGCATGCACATGCAGACGCAGACGCACAGACTCGCACGCACGCAGGCACGCGCCAAAAAAAAAGAAAGTGAGTCTGTAGATTGTGGAAAAGTTCAAACTTCAGAGTAAATTTATTTTCAGAGTATGTGCTCTACCTGTCACCATATACTACCCTGAGTCATAGTCATAGTCATAGTCATACTTTATTGATCCTGGGGGAAATTGGTTTTCATTATAGTTGCACCATAAATAATTAAATAGTAATAAAACCATAAATAGTTAAATAGTAATATGTAAATTATGCCAGGAAATAAGTCCAGGACCAGCCTATTGGCTCAGGGTGTCTGACCCTCCAAGGGAGGAGTTGTAAAGTTTGATGGCCACAGGCAGGAATGACTTCCTATGACGCTCTGTGTTGTATCTCGGTGGAATGAGTTTCTGGCTGAATGTACTCCTGTGCCCAACCAGTACATTATGTAGTGGATGGGAGACATTGTCCAAGATTAATAACGAGATTAATTTCCTTGCAGGCATTCATAGCAGAACAAAGAAATACAAAGAAATTAGTTCAGTGTTGATCAGAGTGATGTTATCCATGTTGGTTCAGGAGCCTGATGCTTGTAGAATCATAACTGATGCCGAATCTGGTGGTGTGGGACCTTAGGCACCATTCAACAAATTCAAGTTTCACATTGTGTCTTAATCCCACCCCACCCTCACTGCCCTCAATTGCATTCAAAAGCCATTTAGTCTCAGCAATACACACAAAATGCTGGCGGAACTCAGCAGGCCAGGCAGCATCTCTGGAAAACAGTAAACAATCAATGTTTCGGACCAAGACCCTTCATCAGGATCCGGCCCAGGAAGCAAGTCACCAGGAAGGGTCTTGGCCCGCAAAGTCAACTGTTTGTTCTTTTCCATAGATTCTGCTTGGCCTGCTGAATTCCTCCGGCATTTTGTGAGTGTTGCTTGGATTTCCAGCATCGGCAGATTTTCTTGTCTTCGTTTCATGTCAGTTTTGAATATACTTGGTCTCTGCTGCATGTTTTTTTTTTCATCAGTAAAATATTTATTTCACCTCACGTTCACAGATTGAGAGAATACTTTCATCGTTAAATATCAGGACTTGTTAATAAATAGATAATCAGGCAACCATTTCAAAGAGATCAAGGCCCATATTTGTATTTTTCTTGCTTGCAAATAAGAATGTAACTGTAGTATGACTCAGATTCACGAGAGACTGCAAATGCTGGAAAACCGAGTAACAAGCTATCTGCTAGAGGAACTCAGCAGGTCAAGCAGCATTTGTGGGAGGAAAGGAAGACTGATGCAGGGTTTCGACCCTAATACTTTGACAGATCTTTTCCTTCTGGACACACTGCTTGTCCTACTAAGTTCCTCCTGCAGATCTTATTTTTGTTTCCAGTATGATTTATGTTCCTGATCCATACACAATTACTTTAGATATTTTATAATGAACCTTTGATGGTGTATTGTCGTCAGTCAGTTGTCTGTACCTTCTGATTAAATTATATGCTGTCTCAAAATATAAACTGAAAAAATCAACATAAATGCTTAAACATGAATTCTGATATGACATCATTAGAAATAAAATACAAATTCTGTTTATCTTTAGTATATGCAATAATAAAGTGTTCAAAAGGAGAGTTGCAAAGATTAACAGCCTTTTGTTGAAAAGAAGTATCCCCTCATGTCCAAGTAGGCAACTCCTTATCCTGATACCATGCCCGCCCATCCAGAGGAAATAGTTTCTTAAGCTTCACCCTATCAATCTCTCGGAGTCTTAAATATCACAATATGATCACCTCTTATTCTCCTAAACACCAGTGAATAACTGCAGGTCAGTTTCCCCCTCATAGGATAACCCCTCACCCCAATGAAGCTTCAAGACAAAAGTGATGCTGTTGTGATCTCGTGCACTTCCCATCTTGCAGGGGCCGGGCAGCAGTTCTCGGACACCTCCTCATACCTTCCCCTGGACCTAAGTACCAGGCCACTGTGTCAGAGACCATGAAAACCTCAGGAGCCTCCAACCCTTATAGCTCCCATCCCTACACTGCCTTCTTCTATCTCTTATCTAAAGATCCACAAAGCTCTTAAAATAAGAGATAGAAGAAGGCAGTGTACAGATGGGAGCTATAAAGGTTGGGGGCTCCTGATGTCCTGGTAGACCCATTGTGCTTGCCTGATCTTGCCTCTCTGAACTTAGCTCCAATAACCTTCTGTCTCCCCTTGTTCAATTCCTTCCCACCTTCTTCCAGGGAATTTCTCATGCCCTGTGCCATGTTGAAAACTTCAATTCTCTAGTATCTGCTTTATCTTTACCGTGGACTTCCAGTCTCTATAAACCTTATTCCCCAGGAAGGTCTTAGGGTCATCTTTGTTCTTTCTGGAACTAAGACCCAATCATTTCCCCTCCGCTAACAGTTCGGTTCACAGTGCAGAAATTCTTACTCTCTTTTGATTCCTACAAATCAAAGATGAAGCCATGGCCACTCACAAGTACCCCTACTACACTTGTCTTTCATTGACTACCTGGAGTGGTTCCTGTTCCCTATCTACTCTGATAGCCCTACACATTTCATTCTCTGCTACATTGACAACAGTATTGGTGCCTCTGCCTATGCTCATGTTCTGAACTGTACATCCCTTAGATCAGTATATCCTTCTTTAGATACATAGACCTCACTCTGCGCAGTATTCCAAATTAAGTCCCACCAAAGCTATTTTCCATCTCAGTAATCTATCTGTCTTTTGTTACACCTGTCCCTTGCAATAGAGGTCAAAGTACCAATTGGCTTCTATGTTTGCACATTTACTTACTATGATTTATGAATCACATACCAATCATCTTCTGAGCATCAGCATTTAGTTGATTAAAGAAGATTGGCTAGAAATCCCACCATACCTCATTGCTAACTGCAGTGCAATGCAATTGAAAATATATTTGGATTTCTGGGTCACTTCACTTTGTGCCATCTTAAAAATTTCTGATCAACCATTCTAGTTAGCTCCCCCATCCCCTCTATAAACACCTTAAGGCACTTTTTATAATGCTGTTTACATTGTAAACGCATAATGATTTTATCTAATTATGCAAATTTTATTGCATATCTATATTTATGACTTTATTTTTAAATAGTTCTTCATTCTTTATATTTGCTGAATATTGTTGTTTCTGTTGCATGTTGTGCCAACACACCACAGCAAATTCCTAATACATGTATATGTACACGGTGAATATCGTTGATGCTTGATCATTCCAGACATTCAGCTCAGCACTTTCAACAAAAAGATGCTAAAATGCCAAGCCTGATTAACACTGATCTCGTGACAATCAACACAAACCCCCCACCAACAAATTCCTATGAAATAACCAGTGTATAACTTGTATCCATGTTAAAGAGCAGAGGAATGTTGTGCTCTGCGTGCAAGGTCATTTGCCAATTGTGATTTCCACACCCCAGTGACACATTGCACCCGTTAGTGCCCTGCTCCTGAAAGGCCCCAGCTTCTGGATGTGGTGTGTCAGGTAGTGGCTTTAGAGTCTGTCCCAACAGCTTGGGACTGACACCACAATCACTTGTCAAATGAAAGTGCTGAATACAGCGTATGGACTCTGTGTCGACATTTCTGTCTGGTTCTTGACCAATAGTGTGAAGAAATCAGGAGCAGAATGGTTTAGAAAAAACACCTTTCTCCTGTAAATTCCAACTGCCTGTGTATATAAGGGAATGTTTATACTGAGGGATTAGCCATGTTGAGAGAACAAACATAGTACACTATCTTTCACACACTCAAAAAAAAAGCTACATTGCTATTCTCTGTGCTAAAGAAAGCAGAAATAAAGCCTGGCCTGACCTTCTCTGCTCCCATAGTTAATGTATTTACATTCATTTCTGGCATCAGTTTTGAACATTCCCAATAAAATGAAAGTTTCACTCTCACAGGAGAGTGGCTGTTGCATATCTGGAATTTTGTAAGATTGACTTTTCCTGCGGATGGTCCAAGTCCTGAGAGGGTACATGGTTGAATGAGATAATTGTGGAAGTGCAACATATGGAAAAGAGGAGAGTAATACAAAGCAGGACATGGATAGGGAAAGGAGCAGGGCAGGAAGGACAAGGCTATTTTGCAAGTCCATAATATTTGCTCTGAACCTGCTACTGTTGGTGTGGCCTATTGCATGAGTGCAGACACTCCCAGTTTGTAGTAATGTAAAATGTGACTGAATAGCACAACCTTAATAAGTTGTCTCTTTTTTGCAGCATTTTCAATGTGCCTAACAGAATTTGACTCAGAACAAATATAAGAAGAAATCAGAACAGACTTAGAGTTAACGATTGTCTTAAAGCAGCAAAAAATGGCAAAGAGCATTAAGGAATAGAGCATAAGACAAAGGAGCATAATTAGGCCATTCAGCCCATTGAGTCTGCTCCGATATTCTATCATGGCTGATTTATCATCCTTCTCAACCACATTCTCCTGCCTTCTTCCTATAACCTTTGACACCCTTACTAATCAAGAACCTATCAACTCCGCAGTAAATATTCCCGTTGACTTGCACTGCACAGCCGTCCATGGCAATGAATTCCACAGATTCACTCCCCTCCGGCTATAGAATGCATCCTACAATCAAATTAAAAAGCACATTTGCTCCCAAATGTTGACTTTAGGGGTTTAATGTAGATTTTACTTGGGGTATTAATAGCAGGTTTGTGCTGCCTTTGTGAAAAATTAAATCAAAATTTTTAATTTTTGATTCTTAGGTTCCTATGGCCAAAAGAATTCTGTGATTTAGCTACAAACTCTCTAAAAATGCTCATAGGCAAACTCAGTTTTCCTAGCGCTCTACAACTGCAATTCAAATGGGTGTTACAGTACTGTCTGAAAACCAAATCGTGGGATCTCTGCAATTCCCCTTTGTTGCCATTTTATCTCTTCCTTTTTCAGATTTTCCCACTGCCAGCTACTGGTTCCAAGCAGGAAATTAAGAATTCATGGCAGACATTCTGTCGGAATTCTCCAGAATAGGTGGAGAGACCCTGAGGAGGAGGAAACCGTTTTTTTATACATGCACTGATAAATACAATAAATTGTTTTTGGAGTAGTACACAAAAGGAAAAAAATTTTTACAGTCTTCTACTTGGCTGGAGGATATCACTTTTGTTGATAGATCTGCATTCAAATTGTCCAAACTCCATGGCCCTGACAAGACTTTTAAAGATTTTGAGGATGTAATGCTGAGGCTTTATAAGGCATTGGTCAGACCACGCTCAGAGTATTGTGAGCAGTTTTGGGCCCCTTATCTAAGAAAGGCTGTGCTGGTATTGAAGAGGGCCCAAAGGAGTTTCATAAGAATCATCCTGGGAATGAAAGGGTTAACATGTGAGGAACTTTTGATGGATCTGGGTCTGTACTTGCTGGAATTTAGGAAAATGAAGAGGGATCTCATTGAAAGCTCTTGAATATTGAAAGTTCCAGATAGAGTGCACGTGGAAAAGGATATTTCTGACAGTGGGGGAGTCTAGGACCAGAGGGGACAGCCTCGGAATAGAGGTATGTCCCTTTAGAACAAAGATGAGGAGGAATTTCTTTAGCCAGAAGGTGGAGGATCTGTGAAATTTATTGCCTCAGACAGCTGTGGAGGTAAAATCATTAAGTATATTTCAAGTGGATTGATTGGTTCGTGATTAATAAGGTGTAAAAGGTTACAGGGAGAAGGCAGGAACATTGGGTTGGGGAGATGATAAATTAGCCATGATGGAATGATGGAACACGCTCGATGGGCCAAATGGACTAATTCTGCTCCTGTGTCTTGTGGTCTTATGGACTGAATAGGAACGCCTCGGCACAGGATACCTGAAGGAGCACTCCTCTCTCAAAGGAAGTCAGACATTTGCAGTGGAGAATGAAACTGTTTGGCTTTGTCCCACTGCACGAATGCTGGACAAAAATACAACATGGTAGTGGTCAGTTTTAAGCTGTTACAGTGCCAGCTGTGAGGTAAGGGTTCAGTTCCTGCTGCTGTCTATAAGGAGCTCATACATTCTCCCCATAAACATGTGACGTTCCTCCAGGTGCTCTGGTTTACTCCCACATTCCAATGATGTAAGGTTAGGATTAGTGATTCGTGGCATGCTACATTGGTGCTGGAAGGACAGATACACAGCAGGCTTCCTAGCACAATCCTCGCTGATTTCGTTTGACACATTTCACTGAATGTTCTGATATACGTGTGAAAACAAAACTAATCTTTAAAAAGTGCACAGTCTGCCCCACTCCTCGACCCTTGGTCAGTATCCTAGGTCATTCAGGTGTGACCAATGCTTCTGCCTCATCACCCCTTCAGATGGTGAGTTTCAGACCCCACTGTTTATTGAACAAGACTTCTGTTAATTAATTTAAATCAATACTGCCAGTTCTGCTCTGTATATCCTGCCGAGACTTTGCGTAACTGTTAGCCAATTGAACTTTCTCAGTCTCTTTTGCTTCGAGGAAAATATGGCCAACATTGGCAGCCCATCTTCAGAATTATAATTCTCCAGAATGGGGCCTGGCATCAGGGGAAGCAAAGGCTGGGGCGAGGACAGAGGAAGAGTCTGCAAGAGAGATCATGCACTTAGGTTACAGAGTTGGTGGGCTGCTGACATGTGTGGGGTTTAATGGCTATGATGGAGGAGGAAGATGGGATCATGCTGATCAGAGAGTGTTGCAACTTGGATCTTGAGTATAGCCAGGATGAAGATGGTGGTGCTGAGCTCAGTACTATGAGAGTAGGTGGGAAGAGAGTACTTAGAGAATGTGGGACTAGCTTTAGAGGGAGCCCAGTCAGGGCTGCACGTAGGAAAAGAGTTGCAATGAGAATGGCCAAAGATTGATGTTTCCGGAGAAATGTGGTTTAATTTCCATAGAACTGCTCATAAAGGAACTTTTTGTAAGTAACATAATCCTGTGTGCGACTGATGCAATAACTGGCCCCAATGCTTAGTCACACCAGTGACACAAAATGGCCTGGAAACATTTCACTCCAGAAGAGATTGATATTCAATCCCATATCACCAAGGGAAGGAACCTCACTGAGCAATTGAATTTCCAGTCTAATGTGGAGTACGTGGAGTTTGCATTTTTCCATGTAAAAGTCTCCTACAGTTTGCAAATGCAGATGGATGGTCACTCGGGATTCAGGACAAGGAGCTCTGCCCTCCGCACTCCACAGAAAAGTGGGCTATACAAGACCAGCAATGTTCACGGCTGGACATCTCGTTCTTTGAAACAAAAACAGTTGATGGGAAACAAAATAAACATAACATAAATATTTAGCAGCTGTTGATCACAAGGCACGCAATGTTGACAGGACAAAGCAGATCTGGAAATATTTTCATTCTCCAGTCGCATTTGGCATTGCAAGTGTAGCCTTGATGTGTTCCATCCTCTACACTAATCCTATAGTGGTCCTCTGTTATAAGCTTACCACATCTCTAATATTTGCTTCCATAATTGATCATTAAGATTTGGATACACATGGTCTGCTCTGCGGCTTAATTTGGCTCTTGATCATAAGAACATATGATTATAATCAAGAAATCAGCCATATGTCCCCTCAAGCCTGCTCCCCATTCAATAAGATCATGGCCTCACCTCCACTTTGCTCCTCATTCACTATAATTTTGATTCCTCAAAAACCTGGTCACTTTGACTTGAATAAAATTGGTGGCTCTCTCAGGGGTAGCGAATTCTACAAATTACACACTTCTCACTTCTCAAGAGAGAAAACTTCCTCATGTCCCCAGTGACTTCTCATTCTAAAATTATGTTCTATGTTCTTGTTCTATATTTCCCCTCAAGGGAATACATTGCCTTACTATCTACTTTGTCAACCCATCTTTATGTTTCAATAAGATCACTACTCACTTTTCTAACTCTGTGAGTAAAGATTAAAGATTAGCTTTATTCGTCACATCGAAACATACGGTGAAGTATGTTATTTGTGAAAAATGGCTATCACATTTGAAGATGTGTTGAAGCAACCTGGAAGTATTGCCATGCTTCCAGTGTCGACATAGCATGCCCACCACTTTCTAACTTTAACCTGTACGCCTTTTGGAAATGAGAGCAAGTGGGTCAAAATCATGGGATTTCCTTCCTAAAAGCAGCATGGGTGTACCTACACCTCAGGGACTGCAGCGGTTCAAGAAGGCAGCTCATCACCACCTTCTGGCAATGCCCACATCCTGTAAATGAATAAATTTAAAAAACCTTGAGGTTCGTCACCTTACAAGCAGCCACAAAACCCAAGAGAACCTATTAAAAAAAAAGACTGTCTACATCCAATGTACAGCAAAAAAGCAAATTGTGCAGAGAAAATGTAAACGGATAACAAAAAAAGTAAACAAATCATTTCTGCCTCCACCACCACTGCTGGCAGCCCATTCCATGCACTCACCACCCTCTGCGTAAAAAACTTACCCCTGACATCTTTTCTACTTCCAAGCATCTTAAAACTATGCCCTCTCGTGCTAGCCATTTCAGCCCTGGGGAAAGCCTCTGACTATCCACACGATCAGTGCCTCTCACTTATCTTGTACATCTCTATCAGGTCACCTCTCATCCTCCGTCGCTCCAAGGAGAAAAGGCCAAGTTCACTCAATCTATTCTCATAAGGCATGCTCCCCAATCCAGGCAACATCCTTGTAAATCTCCTCTGCACCCTTTCTATGGTTGCCACGTCCTTCCTGTAGTGAGGCGACCAGAATTGAGCACAGTACTCCAAGTGGGGTCTGAGCTTCAACATTACCTCTCAGCTCTTAAACTCAATCCCACAAATGATGAAGGCCAATGCACTGTATGCCTTCTTAACCACAGAGTCAACCTGCACAGCAGCTTTGAGTGTCCTGTGGACTCGGACCCCAAGATTCCTCTGATCCTCCACACTGCCAAGAGTCTTACCATTAATGATATATTCTGCCATCATATCTGACCTACCAAAATGAACCATCTCACACTTATCTGGGTTGAACTCTTTCTGCCACTTCTCAGCCCAGTTTTGCATCCTATCAATGTCCTGCTGTAACCTCAGACAGCCCTCCACACTATCCACAACACCCCCAAACCTTGTGTCATCAGCAAATTTACTAACCCATCCCTCCACTTCCTCATCCAGGTCATTTATAAAAATCACGAAGAGTAGGGGGTCTCAGAACGGATCCCTGACGTACACCACTGGTCACCGGCCTCCATGTAGAATATGACCTGTCTACAACCACTCTTTGCCTTCTTTGGGCAAGCCAGTTCTGGATCCACAAAGCAATGTCCCCTTGGATTCCATACCTCCTTACTTTCTCAATAAGTCTTGCATGGGGTAACTTATCAAATGCCTTGCTAAAATCCATATACACTACATCTACGGCTCTACCTTCATCAATATGTTTAGTCATATCTGCAAAAAATTCAATCAGGCTCGTAAGGCACGACCTGCCTTTGACAAAGCCATGCTGACAATTCCTAATCATATTATGCCTCTCCAAACGTTCATAAATCCTGCCTCTCAGGATCTTCTCCATCAACTTACCAACCACTGAAGTAAGACTCACTGGCCTATAATTTCCTGGGCTATCCCTACTCCCTTTCTTGAATAAGGGCACAACATCCACAACCCTCCAATCCTCCAATCTTCTGGAACCTCTCCCATCCTCATTGATGATGCAAAGATCATTGCCAGAGGCTCAGCAATCTCCTCCCTCGCTTCCCACAGTAGCCTGGGGTACATCCCATCCGGTCCTGGTAACTTATCCAACTTGATGCTTTCCAAAAGCTCCAGCACATCCTCTTCCTTAATATCTACATGCTCAAGCTTTTCAGTCCACTGCAAGTCATCCCTACAATCACCAAGATCCTTTTTCTATAGTGAATACTGAAGCAAATTATTCATTAAGTACCTCCGCTATTTCTTCTGGTTCCATACACACTTTTTCACTGTCACACTTGATTGGTCCTAATCTCTCACATCTTATCCTCTTGCTCTTCACATACTTGTAGAATGCCTTGGGGTTTTCCTTAATCCCATCTGCCAAGGACTCATGGCCCCCTCTGGCTCTCCTAATTTCATTCTTAAACTCCTTCCTGCTCGCCTTATGATCTTCTAGATTCCTATCATTGCCTAGTTTTTTGAAGCCACTGTATCTCTTTTAATGTAAATCTGTTTTCTACTCTGACTTCAATTTCAAAGTAATAAAGACCACACCCCTAACAAAGTAGGGCAGAAGAACTCCAGTAAAGTTCCAATATATAACTGCAAACCATTTATTAGCAATGAAATCCACAGAGCAAAATGTAAAGAATTAGATTGTGATCATCAGAGCGGAAGATAATGTAAAGCTAGATATTTGTCCCCATATACCTACGTCGTCCAATTTGTAGTTCATTGGACTCCCCCTAAATCACAATCTCTAGAAGTTAAAACATTCCAGACAATGTTCTCCCTCATCCCTAAATACATGGCAACCTTTCTTTTTGTTTGAGGGTTTGATCAATATTTGCATTTTAAAATTATTTTAAAGCAAATATTTCAAAGTTTATGGATGATATATTATGCAGAAACATAAGCTCTGAATGTATGACTGCTCCAAGACAATCCAAAGAGACTATTTTTTAAATATCTTACATTTGCTATCTCCCTAAATGCCTCATTTTGCTGAGAATTGGAAGATATCCGGTACAATTTCCTTTCATTGAGATGCATTATCTGGTCTCATCCTTAAAACAGGCAAATGTTGATGTGCCACTCAACTGATTTCTCATACGTATTTAAAAATCAGGCAAAATTGAATCTCCACAATTTCCCCACCTGTCTCTTCCCTGTCTTAAGTTCCTAGCTATAATCCAATGCATATTCATGCATGTGAAACAAATACATACATTCAGTGACCACTTTATTAAATACATCCTGTACCTAATAAAGTGGCCACTGAGTGCACATTCATGGTCTTCTGCTGCTGTAGCCTGTCCACTTCTAAGTCTGACATGTTGCATGTTCAGAGCTGGTCTTATGTACACCACTGTTGTAACGCATGGTTATTTGAATTACTGGTGCCTTCCTGTCAGCTTGAACTGGACAGGCCATTTACAGGGGTTGGTGCAAAAAAAAACAGGGATTGGCAGTTCTGTGGGTGAAAATGTCTCTCATTAACAAGACATCTTCATCCACAGAACTGCCACTCACTGAATTTTTTTGTTTTTTGCACCATTCTCTGTAAACTCTAGAGCAGGGGATTCCAACCTGGGGTCCACCGACCCTTCAGTTAACGGTAGGAGACCATGGAATAAAAAAAAGTTTTGGAGCCCCTGCTCCAGAGACTGTTGTGCGTGAAAATCCCAGGAGATCAGCAGTTTGTAAGATACTCAAACCACTCATTCTGGCACCAACAATCCTTCCCCAGTCAAAGTCACTTAGATCACCTTTCTAACCCATTCTGATATTTGGTCTGAACAACTGAACTCATTGACCACAGCTGCATGCTTTTATGCACAGAGTTGCTGCCACATGATTGGCTGATTAGATATTTACATTAATGAGTTGGTGTGCCAGTGTAGCTAATAAAGTGGTTACTGAGTATATGTATTGACTAATCATTATTAGAGGTGTCTCACTAAGGTAAACAAGGCACCAGCAAAATAAAATTGCGATGGTGTTTAAGTGCTGAATAGTAAACCAGATACATTATTGGAAAATCACTTAAAATATCTGATCCATCCCCAAAGTGCACTTGGGTTTGTTCTGGTTGACTGAAGAAAATGAAGAGAGTGGTTAATTACTTAAAGCTGTGAATATCTTTCCATTGTTGCTGTATCTAACTAAAATAATCCCAGAATAAATCAGTAAATACATCATTTTCTCCACCTGTTGAATCCCATAACTATGCACACTAACAGAGTTGACAACACACACAAAATGCTGAGGAACTCAGCAGGCCAGGTAGCATCTATGGAAAAGAGTACAGTCGACTTTTTGGGCTGAGACCCCTCAGCAGGACTGGAGAAGAAAAGGTGAGAAGTCAGAACTAGCAGGTAGGGGGAGGGGATGAGGAAACACAAGGTGATAGGCGAAACTGGGAGGGGTGAATAGAGGTGGTAGGGGGAGGGTTGGAGATCATAACTGGAAGTTTGAGAAATTGATGTTCACGCCATCCGGTTGGAGGCTACCCAGTTGGAGCACAAGGTTTGATTAGATTCATCAATTTCTCCAGTAAAGCCTCCCCCACTTCTCTATTCACCATCCCCTTTTTCTTCTCCCACCTTATCTCCTTACGTGCCCATCATCTCCCTCTGGTGCTCCTCCCCCTTTTGTCCCCATGGCCTTCTGTCCTCTCCTGTCAGATCCCCCTTTCCCCAGCTCTGTATCTCTTTCACAATCAACTTCCCAGCTCTTTATTTCACCCTTCACCCCTCTCCCCTCCCAGTTTCACCTACCACCTTGTTTTTCTTTATCCCCTCCCCCACCTTCTAGCTCTGACTGCTCACCTTTATTTCTCCAGTCCTGCTGAATGGTCTCAGCCCAAAATGTCAACTATTCCCTTTTCCATAGATGCTGCCTGCCCTGCTGAGTTCCTCCAGCATTTTGTGTGTGTTGCTTGGATTTCCAGCATCTGCAGATTTTCTCTTGTTTGCGAATAGAGTTGGATCTGATTTGCTGAAACAAAAAGTTGTAAATTACATTTTCTGTATGTAAAACCTATAACTTTTAACAATTCTTATGGAAATAAGGCACAAAATAGACTATCTAGTCATGGAGAATCCGAAGTAGAATTAGCACCTTGATTAAATGGCTCAATATTCTGAATGAATAACAAATGTCAAAAATTGACAGAAACTTTAGAATCAAAAGATTAAATCAATCAAACAAGAAAAAGCAGGCAGGAATTGGGTTTAATTGATCACAATCCCAACAAGGAAAACTTTAGCAAACCCAATAAAGTATGAATGGGAATGTGCATTTGGAAAAGTTTCAGGAAATTCTGACTATTGGCCGTTATATGAGTAACTTGCAGAATCTTAATTGTGGAACATATTAACCCTCTCCTTCATTCTACAATACATTAAGGGCAAATAGAAACTAGACAAAGCCAGAGAAAAATATTACCTTTTATATGTGCTCCAGGATAAATAAAATTTTGAATAAATTGCCTTGATCTTGGACAAAATCAGGTTCAAAACTACTGTGTATCTAGAAAGATAAATGCAGTAGTTCAACAGGGTTGACATGAAGATGGAAGTAGACATAGGAAGAGATAAAGTTCAAAGTAAACTTATTATCAAAGTATGAGTATGTCACATTACAGATCATTTGAAATGATAATGCCATGGAATTTAAAATTACCTACCCTTTCCAACTCCAATCTCCTAATGAGAACCGGCTCACGGATTTCCAGTCAATAATCAGCTCTTTGGCTTTACTGATGCTGAATGAGTGGTTGTTGTTGTGGTGGCACCATTCAACCAGATTTTCAATCTCCATCCTGTGTGCCGATTTGTCACCATGGTGGTGTTGTCAGTAAACTTCAATATGGCACTGGAGCTATACTTAGCATCACAGTCGTAAGTATAACGTGAGTAGAACAGGGGGCTAAGCACACAGCCTTGTGGTACACCTCTGCTGATGGAGATAGAGGACGAGACGTTGTTGCCAATTTGAAATGTTAAGGGTCTGTAAGAGAGGAAATAGAGGCTACAGTTGCACAAGGAATTATCGAAGCCTAGGTCTTGGAGCTTATTGATTAGTTTTGAGGGGATGATACTGTTAAATGCCGAGCTGTAATCAATGAAGAGCATCCTGATGTATGCACCTTCACTGTCCAGATGTTCCAGCACTGAGTGAAGAGCCAATGAAATGGCATCTGCTGTTGACCTGTTGTGATGGCAGGCAGATTGGAGTGGGTCCAAGGCACTTCTAAGGCTGGAGTTGATATGTTCCATCAAAGCCCTTCAGCACAGTGCACAGATATATCCAAGGTAGACTCGGCTGAGTAGGGCAAAGTGTTTTGCTTTCTGAGCTTCACTTTTGGGTAAGCTATTGAAAGTCCTCATCACCCTTTCCAAGTAACTAAAAACTGCTTGAGAAAACTTCATTCAACTTTATTCTCTAGGATATCATTTGCTCCAGTCAGGCTTCTATATCTAAACTGTTTCGAGCTTCTCTTGAGGTGGGTTAAACGAGACTTTCCAACATCGAAATCTCAGGCAACTCATTATAATGTCTTTCTTGGTGCATTCATTAACAATGAAATGCTTCTGGACTAATTGAAGCAGGTAAGTATATTTAAAAATAAATTAAATTGCATATAATTCCCATGACAATAGGTATAAACCTTGTTGTAAAGGTGAGAAATTATAAATTAAATACAGGCAACAATAGTAAAATATAATGCTAAACACAAGAGATTTGGCAGATGCTAGATATCCAGAATAGCACACACAAAATACTGGAGGAACTCTGCAGGTCAGGCAGCATCTATGGAGAGGAATGAGGAGTCGATGATTCAGGCCAAAACCCTTCATGAGTCCTGATGAAGAGACTCAACCTGAAACGTTGACACTGTTCCTCTCCATTGAGGATGACCTGCTGAGATTCTCCAGCATTTTGTGTGTGTCATAATAAAGATTCAGGTCAAATTGTAAACAACTGTAGGTGTTGCAGTTGTGATGTTCAATATACAGATAAAATTATGGGATAGTCAGTATAATATATTCCTGTTCATGGCTGTGAGTTGACAAACATCCATATGTGGATATTTTCTCCACAATTCTTTAATACCTACTTAACAGAAAGCATTTATCACCAATTTACATTTAGCAATGTACAGTACCGCGTATCAAGTGCCATTTCCAATTTTCTATCATGTGATTTTCCTCCCAAATGACTTGGTTCTAAATTACTAGACAATGCCGTCTATTCCTACAGCCCTCAGTTCGTGGAAATAGATCCTCCTTATTTATCCAGTTACTTTTCCTCAATATTTTGAAAAAAATCTATCAAATTAACACTTGAGCTTTAAAGTTCTGCAGAATGCAACCCTGGTTGTGCGGTCACTGCTCAGGGTTGCAGGCATCCACTCCAGGAAACACCCTACATTGCGTTCTTTAAATTGCCCATTGCCCTGTAATCTCTGTCACCTGACCCCTGACCTATTTCCTTCAGTGTTGTTCTGGCTTAATCTTCTGCCAGGGGTGCGGGGGGTGGGGGCGGGTGGTGCTGGATCTCAGTACACCAGTGAGGTCCAGTGCAGCATAGTGATGTGCAAAGGAGAATATGATTAAGCAAGAGAAGTTGCTGAAACGATTAACAAGATGTGACTCGAACTGGAGGCTTTGAGTTATAAGGAGAGACTCGACAGACTGGGACTGCTGGGATTGGAACAGAGAGCTGATCAGATAGAGGTTTATAAAATTATGAGGGGCATAGATAAGGTGGATGATAATAGTCATTTTCCCAGGTAGGGGGACGAAACTAGGTTTAAGATGAGAGGAGAAAGCTATAAAAGGGATCTGAATGGTACAGGATACAGGATGAATGGCTGTATGGAACAAGCTGCCAGAGGAAGTGGTAGATACAGATATAATTACAACATTTAAAATACATTTAGACATGGGTAGGAAAGATTTAGAGGGATACAGGCCAAATGCAGGCAAACAGGACTAACTCAGGTAGGGACCTTGGTTCGGCAAAGATGAGTTGAGCCAAAGGACCTGTTCTATGACTTTGATGCAGTTTAATGTGGATAAATGTGAGGTTATCCACTTTGGTGGTAAGAACGAGAAGGCAGATTATTATCTAAATGGAGGTAAGTTAGGAAAAGGGGAAGCACAATGAGATCTAGGCGCTCTTGTACATCAGTCACTGAAAGCAAGCATGCAAGTACAGCAGGCAGTGAAGAAAGCTAATGGCATGCTGGCCTTCATAACAAGGGGAATTGAGTATAAGAGCAAAGAGGTCCTTCTGCAGCTGTACAGGGCCCTGGTGAGACCACACCTGGAGTGTGCAGTTTTGGTCTCCAAATTTGAGGAAGGACATTCTTGCTATTGAGGGAGTGCAGCGTAGGTTCACAAGGTTAATCCCCGGGATGGCAGGACTGTCATATGTCGAAAGATTGGAGCGACTGGGCTTGTAGACTCTGGAATTTAGAAGGCTGAGAGGGGATCTTATTGAAACACATAAGATTATTAAGGGATTGGACACGCTGCAGACAGGAAGCATGTTCCCGCTGATGAGTGAGTCCAGAACCAGAGGCCACAGTTTAAGAATAAGGGGTAGGCCATTTAGAACGGAGTTGAGGAAAAACTTTTTCACCCAGAGAGTGCTGGATATATGGAATGCTCTGCCCCAGAAGGCTGTGGAGGCCAAGTCTCTGGATACTTTCCAAAAAGAGATGGATAGAGCTGTTAAAGTTAGTGGAATCAAAAGTTATGGGGATAAGGCAGGAACTGGACACTGATTGTGGATGATCAGCCATGATCACAGTGAATGGTGGTGCTGGCTCGAAGGGCCGAATGGCCTACTCCTGCACCTATTGTCTATTGTCTATTGACTTTATAACTATTAAATCAAAAGATTTTAAAAAATGCAGGAATCAGTTTAAACTCTCCTAGATACAAAACAAAATCAGGACTTTTGGCCCACCAAGTCCACACCAAGCATCAGGTACCCATTTGCACTAAACTTTCAGTCATCCCATCTTGATATCTTGATCAAACAAGCTAAAAATCTTCTGTTGTCTTTCCCCCAGAAATTGATCTTGCCATCTATCACAATGGGTCTGCTTTAATGGCACCATATAAATCTGCAGTGGGTTCAAGTAGCAGGCACTTTCTCACCCCCAGCCCAGTATGATTTGTAGGTGTTCTGTTAACTTCACAAAGAAACCGCCAGTGCAGCCCAGATGTCACACAGAAGTCATGATACTACCTCTGCACTGGAATACTAATTGTACTTGCCAGCAGATCCCAACAGATTTTATTGGACTACTTGCCCAAAAGTTATACTGTCTGAAAACCTATTATCCTCAACACTTAGAAGTTACTTTAGTTTTACTTATGTTGAAACTCACTGCAATTTTGCTTCAATGCTCAGTGTATCAACATCCTCTCTGTTAATGGGATGGTGTTTCCTGGACCCAGTTCACTGCTACGCACAGTACACAGCTGCCTACCTACGTTTGTCTGTCGGCATAAGGTGGGCCAGTCTTGCTGGCCATCTGCACCCGACATTAATCTCATCTCGGCCTCTTAATCTACACTTCCAGAAAACACTGAGAGACATTGACAAAAGGCTATCCAGGTCTATAACTACCTGCAGAAGTTTTTTTCTTTTAAATGCTTCTGCCATTCAAATTGAAAGTGATGCAAATAATTAAAATAAGTTTTTAAAACTAAATCTTAGATAGAAAATATTGCGTTACAAAAATTTTAAACTTTAGACTCTTTGCTTCAGAATCTGTGGCATTTGACGGAAAGTGATTTTCCTTCCTGCTGGAGAAGTGTAGTCACACTCACTCACTCAATCCAGTTTTATGTTCCCTGGAACAGCTGAATACTGGTGTTTCCTCTACATTCTAGCTTCTTCTATGTAAATTGCATTACCACCTATTTTGTTATTGAGAGTGAGTGCAAAAATTTTGTCTGAAAGCTTGCTTCAGAGTATTTGGATTTTAAAGAGTGCAAACTTCCTCAGTTTTTTTAGTTAGCTACCATGGTGCTAGTTAATGCTTAATATGTGCCATATGAAATTTTGAAAAATGGAACTGAGCAATTTAGAAGTAGCTAACCAGCAGAATAAGGAAGGATGCAACAATAGGAAATGTAGATCAAAGACCAAGTGTTGTTGTTTTGAATCATGTTAAACAGTATCAGCCAAATAGACTGCTAATGGCCTTTGGCCAAAAATAGGCCTGTTTCCAAGCTCTCTAATGGAGTGCATTGAAGATGATGGGATCGGCTCTGGCACTCTGGAATGTCAGCTTTCGAGTAAATGCATAACTGTCAACAGCCTCAATTGTTTTCTTTTAGATTCCATTCAGTGCAGGTTAGTTTCCAGTTCTCTGGTGTTTGAAGTACTACAACTTCAAGCATAATGAAAGTCTTTGTACATGAATGGCAACTCTTGTGAATGTATTGAATCCACATGGACTAAATTCTAACTTAAAAAGAAAGTGGGGAATTACTTTCTACATCTCTGATTTTACAAATGTTTTGTGTCGGATGGTTCTGAAACCGATTTTAAGTAGACCAGTCTTCTGATCAAAAAGGACCTTCTTGGATGATGTAATCATTGGACCTCTCTCTGCGTGACTATTGGTGATGTGAGTGAAGCAAAGGATTGTTCTGAGTTTTGAATGAGGAGCCTAGTGATGAACTCAATTAGATGGGGTGGAAGTGGAAAGGAATTGACGCATTCAATAGGGTTCTGTCTATTCTTTCAGCCTAAATAGCAGCCTAAATCTTCCATGTGGCAAACCCAAGAAATATGTGCTCACACATATAAGAGTGTGCATTGAATCATAGAGCACATAATCTGGCGTTTGGCCCACTGAATCCATTACAACCATCGAGCATCTATTGACACCAATCCCAGTTTATTATCAACTCCCACCAGGTTCCACCACTCATTTGCACACCACGAGTAATTTACAAGGGACTGTTAAAGGACAAGCAATCAAATGTGCAAGGAAACTGGAACACCCATTGAAAACAGCCACAGTCAGTGGGGAAATTGTGTAAATTCCATGGAGACAGCATTTGAGATTGGGATTGAACCACGGTCAATGGAGCTTTACTAACTGAACTGCCAGTGTCTGTTATACTAGATTTAGGGCGGCAATGCTTTACAGTACCAGTGACCCAGGTTCAATTTCCGCTGGAGCTTGTACATTCTCCCCATGACCGCATGAGTTTGCTCCGGGTGCTCTGGTTTCCTCCCACAGTCCAAAGACGAACCAGTTGGCAGGTTTATTGGTCATTGTAAATTGTTCTGTGATTAGGCTAGGGTTAAATCAGGGGTTGCTGGGTAGCACGGCTTGAAGGGCCAGAAAGGCCTATTCCACAATGCATCTCGACAAATAAAAAAAAGACGAGAAAAGCAATCAAATGGATTTAATATATATTTGAAGTATAGAGAGAGAAAAAACACCTGAGTGGGATCAATTGGACATATTTATGATAGGGCCAGCACATTTCAAATGAATTATACTGTTCTAGGATTCCATGATATTATGACTATGTTCGTTAAACTATCAGGCTGCTACCAGCCACTGGTTGGCTGCCTTGCTGTGTCAGTCCCACTCCTTCTGATCACTTCCCCTTTAAGCCAGTCCAGATTCTGAGTCTCTTCACCAGTGAGATACCCTGGGGCAGGAGGGAACTAGTGCTGGGGAGAGAGACAATCATTGGGGGAGGCGGGTGTTACTCAGCTGATGTTGGCAGATTGGAGAGTAATCACTTATCTGCCGATAATTTTCTAGTGTCATTCATGCATGTAATGATATTATCTGCATTCATATCTGGACAGAACTTTGAACAGTAATGTGCATCCTCCTGCCTTTGGCTCCCAATAAAACAGGGAGTAAAGCCTGTAAGTCGGATAGGAGATGTGGTTTAATGCAACATGAGCACATGTCACTTACCAGATAAGGGTAAAATCCATTTCCTAGGCTGACATGTTAATGTACTTCAATGAAATAACCAACAAGTGAGAAGTACAAACATGATGTGGTGGTTATCTCTGAATTCTGAATATGGTGTTGTCTTATAAAATCCAGGAAACGTTGTAGGTGGGAATAGGGGCGACACGGCTGCACAACCAGTAGAGCCAATGCCACACAATTTCAGTGACCCAACTTCAATCCTGACCTCTGGTGCTATCTGTGTGGAATTTGCACATTCCTACTCTGATTATATGGTTTCCTCCGATAGCTTGGGTATCCTCCCACATCCTAAACACACACACACGTTGGTGGGTTATTTGGCTGCTGAAAATTGCCACGAGTGTGTGGGTGAGCGGTGGAATCAAGAGAAATTGATGGGAATACAAAGAGAATATAAAATGGGATTAGTGTAGGATTAGTGTAAATGGAATGGTAACAGTTAGTGTCATCTCATTGGTCTGAAGAGCCTGTTTCATTGTTCTCCACAAATGCATATGAGATGGTGTTTAGATGCCAGTGCACCTGACCTTCTCTCTGTCTTTGCACTCAATAGCAAGTCCCAGGACACGTCACCAAGATCTGCAGTTGAGAGGTCCTTCAGCTTTACATCAGGGAGCACTGCTTTGTGTACCAGAACCTCATCCCCTCAAACAGGACAGTGATTCTTAATTGAAAAGATAAGCATGAGTATGTTTTTTTCTCTTAATCTTCATGTTCTGGTCTCTAGCACTTAAAGGCGATTTAAAATGTATTATTCTTTATCTTTTCCACCTTTTTATTCATGCATCTTCCCCCTTCCTTCTCAGACCTGAGGAAGGGTCTCAGCCCGAAATGCCAACTCTTTTCCATAGATGTGGCCTGGCTTGCTGGGTTTCTCGAGCTTCTTATATGTTTTACTTTGGATTTCCACCATTTTTAGGCTCTCTCGTGTTTAAATATTTTTGAACTGTATTTAAGTCTCCTTGATAGAGGTCTGTAAAAGCAGTTCGAAAGCATTTTACATCAGTAAGCTGTCAAAAGGCCATCAGGATGGTCCAGTGCTGACTCTCAGGATTTCCATGACTATATCTCTGCCCAAATAGCCACGGCAGTAATGCCTCCACACTCACAGGAGACAGTAAAAGTGAAAATGCAGAAATATGACAGTCTCTTCAGTTGGTCTGGCTCATTTCAGTGCCAACAAAGACAGAAGATTCAGAATTACAGTCATAGAATTGGGCCCTTCAACCCATTAATTCCCTACTGACCAGAAAGCATCCATTTAACTGACCACATTTTCCTCTTCCCATATTCCCATTGTTTCCCCTCAGATTGTATCAATTACTTACTGGGAACAATTTCTACCAGCCAATCAACCAACAGACGTGGGAGGAAACAGCAGCACCTGATGGAAACCCACAAGGCCACAAACTCCACACAGCACAAAGAGGTCAGGACTGAACCCGGATCGCAGAAACTGTGAGGCTGCATCCCTATTGGCTGCACCACTGTCATTCTCTGTCACTGGTGCAACTCATAACTAGAAAATCAAAGGATAAATGGAGAATATGAGGATGACTTGAATAAAAGGAGTAATCACGTGTTCCCCGTATCACCTTAATCCCTGCTATAATTCATGTGGGGTCCTTATTTTTTATGGGATGTCATTCCAGCTCTTACACTTGAACAAAGACATCAGATATTCCAGAGGCTGTAGGCTTCATCTTCAAGTTGTCATTTTTAACGAACATGGATCCAGAATCTGCTCTACTCTCTATATACACATGATTGTGTGGCTAGGTATAGCTCAAATACCATCTTATAAATTTGCTGGTGATACAACCATTGTTGGTAGAATCTCAGGTGGTGATGAGAGGGCATACAGGAGTGAGATATGCCGACTAGTGGAGTGGTGTCGCAGCAACAACCTGGCACTCAACGTCAGTAAGACGAAAGAGCTGATTGTGGACTTCAGGAAGGATAAGACAAAGGAACACATACCAATCCTCATAGAGGGATCAGAAGTGGAGAGAGTGAGCAGCTTCGAGTTCCTGGGTGCCAGGATCTCTGAGGATCTAACCTGGTCCCAACATATCAATGTAGTTATAAAGAAGGCAAGACAGCGGCTATACTTCATTAGGAGTTTGATGAGATTTGGCATGTCAACAAGTACACCAAAAACTTCTACAGATGTACTGTGGAGAGCATTCTGACAGGCTGCATCACTGTCTGGTATGGAGGGGCTACTGCACTGGACCGAAAGAAGCTGCAGAGGGTCGTAAGTATAGTCATCTCCAGCTTAGGTACTAGCTTACAAAGTACTCAGGACATCTTCAGGGAGTGGCGTCTCAAAAAGGCAAGATGCATTATTAAGGACCTCCAGCACCCAGGGCATACCCTTTTCTCATTGCTGCCATCAAGTAGGAGGTACAGAAGCCTGAAGGCACACACTCAGCGGTTCAGGAACAGCTTCTTCCCCTCTGCCATCTGATTCCTAAATGGACATTGAACCCTTGGACACTACCTAACTTTTTTTTTAATATACAGTATTTCTGTTTTTGCACATTTTTAATCTATTCAATACAAGTATAATGTAATTGATTTTTTTCAGTTTATTTATAAATGTTTTCTCTTCTAGATTATGTATTGCATTGAACTGCTGCTGCTAAGTTAACAAATTTCACGTCACATGCCGCTGATAATAAACCTGATTCTGATTCTGATCTTAAGAAATACAATCTATGAAATATACAATGCTGGGAGAACTCACCAGGTCATGCAGCATCTATGGAAATGAATAAACAGTCGTCATTTCTGGCTGAGACCCTTCGTCGAGATGTTGACTGCTTATTCACAAATTTCTTCAGATATCCTGTGAATAGCATTCTAACTGGCTGCATCACTATCTTGTATGCGGTGGGGGAGGGTGATCCACTGCACAGAATCGAAAGAAGTTGCAGAAAGTTGTCAACTCGGTCAGCTCCATCATGGGCACCAGCCTCCAGTGCATCAAGGACATCTTCTAGGAGCAATGCCTCTAAAAGGCAGCATCCATCACCCAGGACATGCCCTCTTTTCATTGCTACCATCAGGAAGGAGGTACAAAAACCAAAAGCACACACTCAATGATTCAGGAACAGCTTTTTCCCCTCTGCCATTAGATTTTTGAATGGACATAGAACCCATGAACACTACCCCACTACTTTTTTCTCTCTTTTTACACTCCTTACTTAATTGAACTATTTAATATATATACTTATAGTAATGCACAGTTTTTATTAGTGTGTATTGCAATGAACTGCTGCAACATAAACAACAAATTTCACAACATATGCTGGTGATATTAAATCTGATCTGATTCTAATTTTCTCCAGCACTTTCTATCCATTATTTTGGATTTCCAGCATCTGTAGGATCTCTTGTGTTTATAAGGATGAAATAGGTTGGATTGTGTTCACCTTTTCAATGTACGTAGCCAATTCCACTGGCTGATACTCAATGGGTACAATGTAGAAGAGAAAATCTGGTCCTTGGCAATCATTCAAAAAGAAGGACAATATCTGCAGAAAACCTTGTTGACTCAGTGAGATAGTAAACGTAACCTGACTTGCTCTGAACTTTACAGCTTTTTCTGTTTTGATTTCCATCATCTTTTCAGATTGGGCCATTTTCCACAACATGTGGATTGTGACATTAGATCTGCCTGGCACCAAATCAGAGCATATTCTGCCTTATGATCTACATCAAAAGATTAAGAAGACAGTCTGTCACAGAGTTGCACGCAGCCTTCGGAGGCATACATGTAAATAATGAAAGAGACCAAATTCTAATGAGATTCTGAGAGAGGGAGGCTCACTCTCAGCCTCTCAGTGTAAAGGAGTTCGCTACTGAGGGAACACTATGTATTCCGACAGAGGCTGAGAGGAAAGATAAAAATATCATAACCAGGCTTAAGACAAAATTCTTTATTTTATTTTTTATTTACTTAGAGATACAGTGCAGAAAAGGGCCTTCTGGCCCTTTGAGCTACAGCGTCAAAAACCCTGATTTAACTCTAGCCTAATCACGGAACAATTTACAGTGACGAATTAACCTACTAACCAGTATGTCTTTGGACTGTGGGAGGAAACCAGAGCACCCAAGGAACTCCACAGGGAGGACATTCAAACTCCTTATAGAGGATGTCGGGATTGAACTCCAAACTCTAACGCCCTGAGCTGTAATAGTGTTGGGCTAACTGCTATGCGACCGTAGCTATTGTGGAAAATTGAGATGAACAGTACAGGACAGGCAATCAAGAGAACTCAGATGAACATCAGCCTTTGTGTAACATTAGTAAAAAGTATGATAAAGATTTGGTTTTAAATTTAAATAGGGCACTTATGTAGATGAAAAACATTCTGAATCAGCTTGTACTGAATCCTCTGTTCAATAACTCAGTAACTTCCTCAGTAGCATTAATAAAAAAAGACAGACTGTGTTGTCAAAAACTTGTACTTTCATAATACTTTCTAACACTGTGCTCACAAACATTTGTGGCACACTGTTAGACTGGTAGATTGTTTCAGTGGAGAATTAAGGAGGTTACACTATCAGGAAGAAAGAAAGTCTGGGTTCCATTGGAGACTATTATCTATAACTGAGGATGAGTTCAGAGTAAATCTGCGAGGGAGGAGCTCACTGCTGCCCTGGGTCCAAATTGTACAATTTTCTCCTCGAACCTCCCCTGCACCATAAAGATGTCTAATATCCCCCGATGTAATTACTGATAGCTTACATGTCTTAATGTTCATGTGGAGTATTTTGGGATATTTTATGATACCAAAGATTCTACCTAAGTTCTAGATTATAGTGGACCCAAAAGAATGCAGAGGTTTGTAATTTGGATAAACAATGATTCGCTTTGATTTTAGCATGTGACTCTCTGGGCACCAGTGGCAGGGCCTGCATTTATTGTGCCTCCCTAACTGCCTTAAAAAGGTGGCACTGACTCAGCCTCCTCAACTGCTGTATTCCCTTGACCTACAAATTAATTGAGTTGGGGGTTCCAGGACTTAGATCCAGTTGCAATGAAGGAACGGTGAAGCAGCATCTCTGGTTGCTGTGCAATTTGGATAAGAACCTGCTGGTGGTGATGTCCCATGTGCCTGGTGCCCTTGCCAGCTTTGAGAGGTGCTGTCAAGGGCACCAGCATTGCAGTTACAGATGGCACACGCTGCAGCCCTACGGAGAACAAGTGTTTCAGGCGGTGGATGGAGTGCCAATCTAGTGGCTCTTTGTCATGGGTAGTGTCTAGCTTCTTGAGAGTGACTGGAATGACATTCATCCAGGTATGGGAAGAGTATTCTTTTCACAGTCCTGTCCTTACCTGTGCCTGTAGATGACAGAAAGTCAGGAGGTGAGTAACTTGCCACAAGATACCCAATCTCTGGCTTACTCTCTGGCCATGGTATTTATGGGACTGGTCCAGTTGAGTTTCTGTTTATGTTGATGGTGTGAGCTCAGCAATGTTAGAGCAACCAAATTTCAAGTGTAGGGGCTTAGGGTGTCTCTTGTAAGGATGACCATTCCCTGACACTTCTGTGGCATAGATTTTACTTCCCACTTGTCGGAATGTTTTCCAGGTACTGCAGGTTTGACACAGGTTTGGCTCAATAGGCTTGGGCGAGAATAGGCTTGGACAAGAACTGATGCAGGATCTAAGTAAGTTCCCAGTAAAAAAAATTCTGTTAATACATACAGTTGAAGTCAGAATTTTACATACACCTTAGCCAAATACATTTAAACTCAGTTTTTCACAATTCCTGGCACTTAATCCTAGAAAACATTTCCTGTCTTAGGTCAGTTAGGATCACTACTTTATTTTAAGAATGTGAAATGTCAGAATAATAGTAGAGAGAATGATTTATTTCAGTTTTTATTTCTTTCATCACTTTCCCAGTGGGCCAGAGGTTTGCATACACTTTGTTAGTATTTGGTAGCATTGCCTTTAAATTGTTGAATTTGGGTCAAACGTTTTGGGTAGCCTTCCCCAAGCTTCTCACAATAAGTTGCTGGAATTGTGTTCCATTCCTCCAGACAGAACTGATGTAACTGAGTCAGGTTTGTAGGCCTCATTGCTCGCACACGCTTTTTCAGTTCAACCCACAAACTTTCTATCGGATTGAGGGCAGAAAATGATGTCAAGTCCGGTTCATCGTTGGGAGCAATTTCCAAATGCCTGAAGGTACCACTTTCATCTGTACAAACAATAGTACGCAAGTATAAACACCATGGGACCACGCATCCGTCATACCGCTCAGGAAGGAGAACCATTCTGTCTCCTGGAGATGAACGTACTTTTGCGCAAAAAGTGCAAATCAATCCCAGAACAACAGCAAAGAACCTTGTGAAGATGCTGGAGGAAACAGGTAGACAAGTATCTATATCCACAGTAAAACGTGTCCTATAATGACATACCCTGAAAGGCTGCTCAGAAAGGAAGGAGCTACTGCTCCAAAACTGCCATAAAAAGGCCAGACTACAGTTTGCAAGTGCACATGGGGACAAAGATCTTACTTTTTAGAGAAATTTCCTCTGGTCTGAAGAAACGAAAATTGAACTGTTTGGCCATAATGACATAGTTATGTTTGGAGGGAAAAGAGTGAGGCTTGCAAGCCGAGGAACACCATCCCAACCATGAAGCATGGCGGTGGCAGCATCATGTTGTGGGGGTGCTTTGCTGCAGGAGTGCACTTTTGGTGCACTTCACAAAATAGATGGCATCATGAGGAAGGAAAATTATGTGGATATATTGAAGGAACATCTCAAGACATCAGCCAGGAAGTTAAAGCTCGGTCACAAATGGGTCTTTCAAATGGACAATGACCCCAAGCATATCTTCAAAGTTGTGGCAAAATTGCTTAAGGATAACAAAGTCAAGGTGTTGGAGTGGCCATCACAAAGCCCTGACCTCAATCCGATAGAAAATTTGTGGGCAGAACTGAAAAAGCATGTGTAAGCAAGGAGGCCTACAAACCTGACTCAGTTCTGTCTGGAGGAATGGAATACAATTCCAGCAACTTATTGTGAGAAGCTTGTGGAAGGCCACCCAAAACGTTTGACCCAAGTTAAACAATTTAAAGGCAATGCTGCCAAATACTAACAAAGTATATGTAAACTTCTGACCTACTGGGAAAGTGATGAAAGAAATAAAAGCTGAAATAAATCATTCTCTCTACTATTATTCTGACATTTCACATTCTTAAGATAAAATAGTGATCCGAGCTGACCTAAGACAGGGAATGTTTTCTAGGATTAAATGTCAGGAATTGTGAAAAACTGAGTTTAAATGTATTTGGCTAAGGTATATGTAAACTTCTGACTTCAACTGTAGCTGGTGCATTGAGAGTGGGTCCAGAGTAAGGGGTATGGTTCTTGTCTGAGATGAGGGAACATTGGGAGACTTCCAGTCTCCCTGATCACTACATCTGCACCAAGTGCACCGAGGTACAGCTCCATGTTAAGGAACTGGAGCTGCAGCTTGATGACCTTCAGCTAATATGGAAGAATAAGGTGGTAGATGGAAACTACAGGGAAGAAATCACCCCTAAGTTGCAGGAGGCAGGTGTCTAGATGACTGTCAGGAGAGGGAAAGGGAATGGGAGGCCGGTACAGAGTACCCTTAAATAATAAGTGTACTATTTAGGATACTTTAAGAGGGACAACCTACCAGGGAGAAGGCACAGTAAGCAGCTCTCTGGCTCTGAGTGGAAGGAGGGAGAAGAGGCAAGCTGAAGTGATAGGGGATTCAATATGCAGGGGAACAAAAAGGAAGTTCTGTGGCTGAGTACAAGATTCCCAGATGGTTTGATGCCTCCCAGGTGCCAGGGTCAGGAACATCTCGACTTGAGTTCACGGCATTATTAAGTGTGAGGGTGAGCAGTCAGAGATCATGATCCATGTTGATACCAATGACATGGGTAGGATGGGTGACGAGGTGCTGCAAAGAGAGTTCAGGAAGTTGGGTGCTAAGTTAAAGGACAGGACCTCCAGGATTGCTACCTGTGCCACATGCTAGTGAGGCCAGTAACTGCAAGATCATACAGTCTAACATGTAGCTAAGGAGTTGGTGCACGAGGGAGATCTTCAGATTTTTATATCATTCGGCTATCTTCCAGAAGGTGGGACCTGTACAGTTGGGATGGTTTACACCTGAACTGGAGGGGGACTAATAGCCTAGTGGGAAGGTTTGCTAGTGCTGAATAGGGGAGGGGGGAAGTTAAACTAAGTTGCAGGGATGGATATCAGAGTGTCAGCACAGATAGTGGAGTGGTTGTAAAGAAAGATGTGGGACTAATGTTCAGTGCTGTATATATTTCAATGCAAGGAGTATTGTAGAAAAGGTGGATGAGCTTAGAGCATGGATCAGCATGTGGAATAATGACATTGTAGCCATTAGTGCGAATTGGTTGCAGGAGAGGCAGGACTGGCTGATCAATATTCTGGGGTTCCGTTGTTTCAGACATGATAGCGCTGGAGAGATTAAAGGGGGAGTGGTGGCGTTACTAGCCAGGGAAAATGCCATGGCATTGGACAGACTGGAGAGCTCATCTAGTGAGGCTTTATGGGTAGATCTGAGGAATAGGAAGACACGGGTTAGTAGGTTAATTGGTCACGTGGGTATAATTGGGCAGCATGGATTCGTTGGGCCAAATGGGCTTATTACTGTGCTGTATCTCTAAAGGAACAAACAAACAAACAAACAAATAAATAAATAAAACATTTAAGTGCACCTTGTGGTATTCCTGTTATGCCCTTCTGCATTCTTCAGCGACCAGAACTGAACTCTTGGCTTGAGAGTGAGAGTAGTGTTTGGATAGACAACTTACTGATAGAGGTGAAGGACATTTCTATTTTTACCTTCATAGCTGTCGGTCCAAAATCGCAACATAATCATGTTCCAGTGTGATTCCTCGCATTTCTAACCACACCCTTCTGGAAGGCAACTGAGATTGAACAATAACACTGACCTAATCAGTGGTGGCAAGATCCTGTGAGTGGGAACAGGTTTAAAAATTTGGGAAGAAAAGGCCAGTGAATTGAGGAGTACCATCATAAAAATGGTTTTCAGAAATAACTATTTTAATCTGCCATGAAACACCTCCATATATTTCATATATTCCATAAAGTCATCTCAACACATAACAGAAGTAGGTGCTTCAGTCAAGCATGCCAATACTGATCACTGTACCCATTCACCGTAATCCCATTTACCAGTCTGTAGGCTTTTCTGCCTTGATGATTCAAGTATTCATCATGATATTTTTCCATATTGTTAAAGTCTCTGCCACTACTCTCTCAGACAATACATTCTGGATTCTAACCGCCTCCTGAATGTAAAGACTTTTCTTTAAATCTTCTACAAACCTCTTGCTCCTTACCTTAAACCTGTTCCATCTGATTATAGCCACAGGGTATATTTTACTACTGTCTACCATATCTACCATTATGTGCCATACTGTATGACATGGGTGATCGTGGTCATGGTCCATGATTGTTCTTGGCAAACTTCTACAAAGGTGCTTTGCCATTGCCTTCTTTTAGGCAGTGTCCTTACAAGACAAATGACCCCAGCCATTATCAATGTCTGCCAGGCGTCAGTGGTTAATTACCAGGACTTGCGATCCGCACTAGCTGCTCGTGCAACCATGCACAACCTGCTCCCACGTGACCCTGATTGGGGGGTGTGTTAAGCAGGTGCAACACCTTGTCCAAGGGTGACCTGCAGGCCAGCAGAGGAAAGCAGCAGCTTACACCTCCTTTGGTAGAAATTTATCTCCACCCCGCCACCCTAACCCTATCTACACTCTTCATAATTGTGTACTTCTCTTTCAGCCTTCTCTGCTCCCAGGAAAACTGATCCAGTCTGTCCATTCTCTCTCCTCATAACTGAGACATTAAGCTTTGAATTAAGAAATGTTAATTGCAAGCTGTTCAAGCTACCCTACTGAGCGTACTCAAGGGCAGTTTTAGGGAAATACCTTCAAATCTTTTATTTTGCAGATTTGAAGATTGCACATTATAGTGCAGCTAGAATTCATGTCAAAGTACGTACTGAGTGGTGACTCTGGTTTCCCCACTCACAAATAATTTAAAGAGGCTCTCTTTAGTCTGAGAAACAGTTGACTTTTCCCTGCTACACTTTGAAGTGTTGGATTCCCTAATTTTATCTCGTATTTACTTATGTAGAGATACAGCATGGAAACAGGCCCTTCTGGCCCACGAGCCTGTGTCGTCCAAATGCACCCATGTGACCAATTAACCATAGTACATCTTTGGAAACCCATGTGTTCATGGGGAGAACATACAAACTCCTTACAGACAGTGGTGGGAATTGAACCCAGGTCACTGCCACTGCAAAGCATTACAATACTGTGCCACTATGCTTTATCCATTTGCATTGTCAGAAGCAGAACCTGTAAAACCGTTTGCTCAAGATTAATATACAAGTGATAACTGATGTTCAATAATTGTAGTAAAACTGAAATTTAATCTTGATGCTGATGAAAGCATTGATTTAATGTCCAGTTTGAAACACAATTGAATTTTATGAATTCAGTAATCAAATTTTGCACTGTTCCTTTTGCTTCGTGCTAACGTGGCCCAGCCCGGTATCCCAGCAGAGCAGATTTTAAAATAAGAACCAGGAATGGGTTCACCTCACATAAAGACACGTTGATGTGATTTATGTGTGTGTTGCAGTGTTAATTGGCAGAATTACATTCTCTATGTTTTGTAAGTGTATCCTTAATACCTCCCCATGTGTCAGTAAACCAGCACCTACAGATGAAGAGATACTCTTGGGAAAACTGCTGAATGTGCCTTAATAAACATTTTGCTCAATTTACTTTAATGAAGAATTCACTCTTAAGTTGGCCAGGTAATAGCTGACACCAGACTGTCTGCAAATCTGTACTCTGTTTCAGTGTTAAGAAATGGCATTGTGGATGTCTCAGCATTTCCCTCTCTGCTGTTTAGAAAATCTCAATCCCTGCTCCTAATGTGTTCACCAGAACAATAATTGGAGCTGCTTCCCCCTTAGAGCACGTTGGAGTACAGACAGCAACATGGCTCTGATTTTTCCCTGTCTCACTTTATCCCCATGAGGGACCTCCTTTGGTCTAAATTTGATAGAGCCTGAAAACAGACATGGGGATCCTGAAATGTGATTAGCCCACATGTCTTGAGTGAAATACAGGCAGCATGTTACTTGTGCTGCCTGCTCTTTAACAACGATGGCTGGGCCGGACTGATGCTCAGAGGCTAGTCAACACTGTGAGTGGTTTCCTTCTGTCAACTTTGCTGGGCTGACAGGGTAGAGCGAGTGTACCTGGACCAGTTACTGGTAAAGTTCAAGAGGGAATCGGGGGGTTTAGACAGGCCCTGAGGGGTTCAGCCGTGCACCTGAGACTTTGGTTGAAGAAGTTAAATGCATTTTGAGCAGCACAAAGGCACAGCTAGTATAGCCAATGGCCCGTAGATCAGCCCTGACTTTGGACACTGCTTGCACATTCTCTCTGTGACTGTGTGGGTTTTCTCTGAGTGCTCTGGTTTCTTTACGCATCTCAAAAACACATGAGTGGGTAGGTTACTTAATAGCACATTGAACATTGAATCATATAGCACATTACAGACCCTTCAGTCCACAATGTTATGCTGACCTTTTAATCTAATCTAAATTTAATCTAGCCCTTCCCACCTGCATAGCTCTCCATTTTTTTTTTATCCATGTGGCTATCCAGGAGTCTCTTAAATGTCTCTACTGTATCTGACATTCCACACACCTACCTGTGTCGGTGCTAAAAACCTACTTCTGACATCCTCCCCTTTACGTTCCTCCAAACACCGTAAAGTTATGCCCCCTCGTATTCCATTTCTGCCCTGGGAAAAAGTCACTCCCTGTCCACTCGTTCTATGCCTCTTACAATCTTGTACACCTCTGTCAAGTTACTTCTCATCCTCCTTCACTCCAAAGAGAAAATCTCTAAGTCGCTCAACCTATCCTCGTAAGACATGCTCTCCAATCCAGCCAGCATCCTGGTAAATCTCCACTGCACCTTCTCTAAAGCTTCCACATCCATCCTATAATGAGACGGCTAGAACTGCTACTTGGTTGCTGTAAATTGCCCCTTTTGTTTAGGTGAATGTAAGAATGTTGGGGGGGTGGAACTTTGGGGAGAATAACAGGGGGCTTGTGTAAAACGTGTGCTCGATATTTGGCCTAGCCACAGTGGGCCAAAGGACCTGTTTCATTGCAGTGTGACCTTATGAGAAAACATGAGATCTACTAGACACTCAATGGGCAATGGGAGAGGTCAGCCGTAGAGACCATTGCACAAACCAGGTCTTCTTCAGTAGGAAGACTGAACCCAACAGCAGCCCCTGCCTCTCTCCACTGTTTTGCCAAACCAGTCGGAGGTCACATGCCCTGTGGTAGTTCTGTCCAGACACACACGATTCTACAGGTGCTGGAATCCTTGAATTGAATTGACTTTATTACTTACATCCTTTATATACATGAGGAGTAAAAATCTTTACATTACATCTCTGTCTAAATGTACAATGCGTAATTTATAGTAATTTATAATAAACAGTATGTGCAACAGGACAGCAACAAGATGGTTAAATATGAACAGACAATATAACATAGAAATACATTTGTGTCAGCCTGAATTAATCAGTCTGATGGCCTGGTGGAAGAAACTGTCCTGGAGCCTTGGGTACTGGTTTTTATGCTACGGTACTGTTTCCCGGATGGTAGCAGCTGGAACAGTCTGTGGTTGGGGTGAATCGGGTCTCCATCGGACCCTTTTAAAAACCTGTCTTTGTAAATGTCCTGAATAGTGGGAAGTTCACATCTACAGATGTGCTGGGCTGCCCTATAGAAAGTTCTTAGGATTTGGGGGCCCATGTCAAACCTCTTCAGCTGTCTGAGGTGAAAGAAGCCCTGCTGTGTCTTTTTCACCACACAGGGGTACGTACAGACCATGTGAGATCCTCAGTGATGTTTATGCCAAGGAGCTTAAAGCTGTTCACCCTCCCAACCCCAGATCCACTGATGCCAATAGGAGCTATACACAAACTGCTGGATGAGTTCAGCAAATCAGACAGCATCTTTCAAGGGGAATAACTAGTTTTTAATTTGGGCTGAAATCTGATGAAGGGTCTCCGCCTAAAACATCGACTGTTTACTCTGCTCCAAAGATGATGCCCGATTTAGTGAGATCCTCTGAAATTTTTTTGTGTGTAGTTCAGTCCATCGCCAGGGAATGTTGTCAACCATCCACTGGCAACATTGCAGTCACTGTGTCGGAACACAAAGGATGATAAGTGCCAAGGGGATGGTTATTTGATCATTGATTGCAATGAGGCATGATTCCATTTAGAACTTCAGTTTGTGTGGGGGACAGATCACTTTGTGGTGATTTTTGCATTTGCTTTGCAGCCAAGTTGCCAAGCTAGTCAGTGATAGTAATGTATGAGTGAGTGGGGAGTGGAGAATTAGGTTTACATTTGCAAGCAGTCCAGGACATTGCACTAAAACGGCAGGAACTTGACTTGGAGGTTCTGGTTCAAAATCATAAAGAGTAACTTTACTACTGACGTGAGGAAAGAATGAACAAGACCTTGAATTAATTTTTGGTCAGAGCTAGACACCCTGGGGTGACATGAGAAAGAATTGGGTGGGGGTGAATTTTGACTCTGTTGAGGTGGACAAATTGCCTTCTTTGCTTGAGTTTCTTGTGATCTGCTCAGATTCAACAAATCAAGTGAGAGAATTCATTCATGCATGCATTAGATTTTCATTGTATGTAGTTTTTCATTGATTCTAATGTATTTCTCTGTTCTACTGTGAATGACTGCAAGGTAGTCACTGGTGACATGCATACTTTCATAATAAATTTCCTTTGAACTTATCAGATGTCCCCACTGATTACCAGCATTACTGATGAAGTTGCCTAGTTTCAGTTGAGCTCATCAAACTTTGCTTCTGCATCTTTGCAACTAACTAGTTTATTCTGTTACCAGATGCTTTAACTTCATGTAGCTGGTGATCACCACTGATTCTTCATACTGATCTAAATAAAGAAAAAGGTAGCCTCTATCATTTAACACCTCAGAGCCCAGAAAATGGATTACATGGTATCTTTGCTTTCTAGTATCACACAAGCCAGTTTCAACTTTACCCAGAGTAGATCAATCTGCAGATCATTCCCATATGGTTTCTCCAGACTTGAAGTTGAGCCAGTGCTAGTCACAGTTTTGTGCTATTCACAAACTGAAAGGCCAAGACATCAAATGCACACGTCTAAATACATCACTATTTGCATAACATATGTTTCCACCTGTACTGACTGAATTGGACTGGAAAGTTCCACACAACTGTCTCAGTAGGACCAGGGGCACATTATGCACGTTACTGACTTTTTTCATGATGTAAGGGGACATTGTACTAATGCCAGGAGAATTGACTGGATTTATTTCAGAACTGACTGTAAGTTAGTTCAAATACTAGCCAATGTCTACAGAGCACGTGCTGCAAGTAACAGGCAGTGAACTTTGCCGGGATTTTGCTGCAGAGATTATGAATGATATTGTTGGCAGCTCTGAATTACTAGAGGTGCTGCTATGGCCATGGATGACCACTCACAGAGGATCTGTGATCCAGTGCAGGAGGCTAAGAAATGCTCTTCAGAAAAGAGCCTTCTCCTAGGAAGATTTTCGCAAGCACCATCCAGCTGTATGAGGTACCCACCTGCTTCAAGCAGGCTTCAATTATACCGGTTCCTAAGAAGAATGCATTCACCTGCCTCAGTGGCTGTGGTGCAATAGCATTTACATCCACAGTGATGGAGTGCTTTGAGAGATTGGTGGTGAAGCCAGAGAAGTGATTTGGATCACTCCAATTTGCCTACCAGAGCAATAGGTCCACAGCAGATGCCAACTGATCGGCTCTTCACTCAGTCCTGGAACATTCGGACAGCAAAGATGTATACATCACCATGCTCAGCATTCAATACCATCAAACCCTCAAAACCAATCAATAAGCTCCAAGACATTGGTCTCAATACCTTTTTGTGTAATTGGATCCTCAATTTTCTAACTTATGGACACCAATTGGTTTGGGTTGGCAACATCTCCAATACAATTTCCATCAGCATAGTTGCACCACAGGGATTTGTGCTGAGCCCCCTGCTCAACTCGCTTTATACTTATGGCTGTGTGGCTAAGCACAGCTCCAATGCCATATTCAAGTTTGCTAACAACACCACTGTCGTAGGCTGAATTGAAGGAGGTGACGAATCAACATAAAGGAGGGAGATTGAAAATCTGGCTGAGTGTTGCCATAACAACAAACTCTTACTCAATTTAGCAAGACCAAAGAGCTGATTATTGACTTCAGGAGAAGGAAACCAGAGGCCAATGTGCCGGTCTTCATTAGAGGATTCAGAGGTGGAGTGGGTCAGCAACTCTAAATTCCTCAGTGTTATTATTTCGGAGAACCTGTCTGGGCCCAGCACACGTGCAATTACAAATAAAGCATGGCAGCACCTCTACTTTTTGCAAAAAAGTTTGCAAAAATTTGTTATGACATCTAAAATTCTGTCAAACTTCTATGGATATGCAGTGGAGGGCATATTGACTGGCTGAATCACTGCCTGGTATGCCCTTGAAAAGATAATCCTACAAAAAGTAGTGGATTTGGCCCAGTCCATCACAGGTAAAGCCCTCCCCACCATTGAGCACATCTACACAAAACACTGTTGGAGGAAAGCAGCACCCATCACCAGGGAACTCAGCCATCCATGACATGCTCTCTTCTCCCTGCTGCCAGCAGGAAGAGGGTGCAGGAACCTCAAGACACACACCACCAGGTTCAGGAACAATTATTACTCCTTAATCATCAAGCTCTTGAATCAGAGGGGATAATTCCGCTCAACTTCACTCGCCCCAGCATTGAAATGTTCCCACAGCCAATAGACACACTTTCAAGGACTCTTCATCGCACGTTCTTGATGTTATTGCTTATTTATTTATCGTTATTCTTTCCTTTTGTACTTGCACAGTCCGTTGTCTTTCACACACTGGTTGAATGCCCAGCTGGGTGCAATCTTTCATTGATTCTATTATGGTTATTATTCTATGAACTTATTGAGTATGTTTGCAAGAAAATAAATCTCAGGGTCGCATATGGTGATATATATGTACTTTGATAATAAATTTACTTTGAACTTTGAACTAATATGAAAATAATTCATTTTAACAGATGCAAGTTAGGGAGCAAATACTGTTGCTTCTGACTATGAAATGGGGTGATGCCATTTCCCCTGGTCAAAAGGAAAGACCTTAGCACCTCTACATCAATTGTTATGATTCTGTCTTGATTGCCTCTTCCTCACCGGATTTCCATCAGAGCTGCAGGTCCTTCTCTCCCTGCAGATTGCTCATTGAAACTTCTCCATCTGCGACTCTGTAACCGAATAAAAAGTGACAGGTTTCACATTGTAGCGTCAAACATAGCTCCATTGTACTCATCTCCAAATCAAAGGCTCCCGAGGAGAGGGAGCGGGTTAAAGACTTCCACATACCACATGAAAGCCGAAGCCTTTCAAATGTGAGGTAATTGCCACCAAATCGCAGCAAAGAATTTTATAATTTATGAGTTATTTGACCAGGATGAGGAAACTATACTGTTCTGGTATCATGGGCTCATCCTGCAAAAGCCTACATAAAATATTTCTAATGCTACTGTAAAAATATAGCAAACTACATTTCTTTTACAATTGTTATGGGAAAATTGGAGCACAATTTCACAAGTATATCCCCTAAAAAAAAGTGGTGTATATTTTCTATGTTGGATAACACTGATTAGCGTAATTATTACCATTGAATGTGAAACATAAAATCAGGAGTCCAGAATCTGATTCTGATTCTGATTCTATGGAAAACAGTAAACAGTCGACGTTTTCGGTCGAGACTCTTCAGTGTTCTGCTGAAGAGTCTCAGCCCGAAATGTCGACTGTACTCTTTTCCATTGATGCTGTCTGGCCTGCTGAGTTCCTCCACCATTTTGTGTGTTGCTTGGATTTCTAGCATCTGCAGATTTTCTCTTGTTTGTGATCTGAAAGAGAATGTTGGTTGGGCTGCTTGGAGATAAGGAAAGCGGGACTGACACAATTGCACTCCCAGAAGCCTGCATGGACATGATGGGCTGAATGGACTCTTTGGGTGTCATACTTTTTATTCAGTCCATTGGGTATTCCTTTGCTCTTTGTTAACCTATTGCAAATTTGGCTGTGCCACCCTTGGTCACCTACGATTGTGGTTTCATTGGAAACTTGATGCACTTGCCAACATCCTGAGCCCAAATGAAATTGAGGAAAAAAAGAAGACCATTTAGTACCCAGCCTCTCCAGATTCTTCTGCTTAGCTGATCCAATATATTGCTTCAATATAACATTTCAATCTAATTTCAATTGCAGTGATTCGTTTTAACCTAAGTCCTTGAATGGAAAAGTTTCATGTGCTTTTTCTCCTTCTATGAATGTGATACCTCTGAATCATGGTAATACTTCCCAATTCTTCTCCTCTTTTAAGACAGACCTTAAAACTCTTGCTCTTTGGTAAATAATTTGCTCACCTCCACGTGGCTTATTACAAGGTTTTGTTTGTTAGTTTTCCCATGGAGAACCAAGGGATGGTTTCAGGTGTTGAAAGGTTCTCTCTAAATACAAGATTTGTTGTTGTGACTGGAGCATAATTTAGGAATTTACAACACATTTTTTTTCTTTAGATGAAAAGCAATCAATGTTTCAAATTGGTTTTCGGTAACAACTGGAAATCCAGGAAGCATTTAAAAATTATTTGGCTGCTTCAACGGGAAAATATTGGAATCTTTTTAAGCCAATGAAAGGGCTAAATGAAACACAGTTAGAACGGATAAACATAAGAGATTCTGCAGATGCTGGAAATTCAGAGCAACACACACAAAATACTGCAGGAATTCAAAGGTCAGGCAGCACCTATAGAAACGAATAAACAGGGTTGCAGCCCAAAATGTTGACTCTTAATTCTTTTCCATAGTTAGAAAAGAATCAAGAAAGGCAAATTAACTCATTTTGTCCATATTTATACATGCAATCTGGGACAAAAATGGATTTCAAGTAATTTTCCACTGTAAATATGAACTAAAGTTCCTAAATATAAACTAACATTTAATACTGTTTTACAATGTAATAACTGGGAAATAATAATATTGTACATAATCTTAAACACAAGAGCTGCTGCAGATGTAGGAAATCTTGAGCATATCATATAAAATGCTGGAGGAACTCAGCATGTCAGGCAGCATCTATGTGGGGGGAGGCATAAACAGTTAATATTTTGGGCTGAGACCAACATAAGCTGTTTGTTCCCATACATTGATGCTGCCTGACTTGCCAAGTTCCTCCAGCATTTTGTGGGTGTTGTACAGAATATGCCTATTGTAGGTCAGTAAGGGAAATATATATATATATCTCTCAGAGTGAATTCCAGTGGAGATGTTAGATATCTTTCTACCCTTTGAGAGGTGAGGAGGTGGAACTTGCTACTGCAGACAATAATTAGGGGGTATGATGTAGATGAGCAGAATATACATGTAAGGAATGGAATAGAAGGACATATTGAGAGAGTGAGATGACATAGGGTGGGATGATGATAGAGTGTGAATTCTGACAGAATGCTCTGATCCAGTGTTGTATTTTCCATGTAATTCTGTGTTCTTACAGACTGCATAGTGTAACTAGCAGAAAATTCCATGTAACAGAATTGTTTACAGGACATGTCCCTCCTTCAGCAAGAGGCTTCAGAACTCTTTTACTCTATGCCTTTTTTTAAAAAAAACCAAGAGTGCATGAGTTGTAAACCTTTCATCTTCATGTACCTCATTTTTTAAACTTGCCCCTGATTGACCTTTGTCCCTGTGGCTGTATGTTCACAATTTGGTGATCCGGAACCAATTTGCAAGCCTAACTAGTGTAGCTGTCTGAGCTCGACTTAAAGTCTGATAAATAATAGTGGGAGGGATATAAATCAATCAATCACAATGAACTTGTAATGGAGGAGATACTGAAATGATAATTATTGCATCGATGGGTATTGTGATTCTAGAATGTAGTGATAATTTTAATGAATGATATACAAAAAAATTGTTAAGATTCTGTGCCCCATTTTTGAAGTGATGAAATTTGTTAACTAATGGATTGGAATAAATTTGAAGAGGTTTTACTCTATCAGTCCACGGGAAGTGACACAATCTTAAGGAAGCTTACTGAATTTACTACGCAGTAATACAGAAATACTTCCCTTACACTTGAAGACCTAAAACACCCTGAGTTTGATTCTATATAAACAGCAGCTGAATTTCCTCCTGTTGATAACTACAGTTTCAGATGTGGAACGTCTTATTAAAATTTTCAACAAGTAAAATTCCTCTACTTGATTGTTGCATCACGCAGATGGGAAGCTGGGAGTTTTATTGAAAGGGAGATTATGGTTGGGGCTGGATGGCGGAGAAGAATAAAGCCAGCATGCTATTGCAGTACAGACATACAAAATGAAGTAGACTGCCAAGTCAGCTAGCCACCTGCCTACTCCTTCACCTGCAAATTGAAGCTTATTGTCTCTGGTGCAGCTTTCTAAAAATTCTTGAATAGCTGTGATCGTTAAAGGGACATCTTTAGGGTGTTCTAAGTTCAAAGTGGATGTATCATTAAGCTATATGTTACCATTTACCGGCTTAAAATTCCTTTTCTTGCAGGCATTTACAGGGAAAAAGAAATACAATAGAATTTTACAAAAAAACTACACATAAACTGACAAAGTCTGACAAACACCACTTTGCAAAAGAGACAAACTGTGCAAACAAAAATAACACTGAGAACAGAAATTGTAATGAGCCCTCAGAAGTAAGTCTGTAGATTTTGGAATCGGTTCAGAATAGTGGTGAGTGAAGTTAGATTATGAGAATGCTCAGTCCTCTTTTATTGTCATTTAGAAATGCATACATGCATTAAGAAATAATACAATGTTTCTCCGGAGTGATATCACAGAAAACAGGACAGACCAAAGACTAACACTGACAAAACCACATAATTATAACATATAGTTACAGCAGTGCAAAGCAATACCATAATTTGATGAAGAACAAACCACGGGCATGGTAAATATAGTCTCCAAGTCCCCGAGTTGATCGACTCCCAAGCCCCCAATGGCAGGTGGCAAAAGGGAGAAACTCCCTGCCATAAACCTCCAGGCACTGACAACTTGCCAATGCCTTGGAAGCAGCTGACCACAGCCGACAATGAGTCCGTTCATCCGAAAACTTTGAGTCTCCGGCCAACCCCCTCCGATACAGCCTCCGGAGTGCCATCCTCTGCCGAGCGCCTTCAACCTAGCCCCGGCCGCTGAAACAAGCAAAGCCGAGGATTTGGGGCCTTCTGCTCCGGAGATTCCGGTTACCACACAGTACTAGTGGCAGCGAAGCAGGCATTTCAGAAGTTTTCCAGATGTTCTTCCATACTCTCACGTACGTCTCCATCAAATCAGAATTGTGCACGGTCCCCTACTTGACAGATTACAGATATCATTCACCGGAGAGGCTGCGCATACTGCCGTCGCGCTGCCATCTTCTCCTCCTGGTTCAGGAGAGTGATGGTTGTAGGGTGATAACTGTTCCTGAATTTGGTGGTTTGGGATGCAAGGCTTCTGTACCGTCTGATGGTAGTAGTGAGCAGAGTACAAGGCCTGGGTGGTGCAGATCTTTGAAGATGGATGTTGCTTTCTAGTAGCAGTGCTCCACAGTGGAGAGGGGTTTGCCTGGGATGGACTGGGGTGTGTCCACCAGTCCTGCAGCCTTTTCTGTTCCTGGACGTTGGTGTTTCCATGAGAATAACCAGTCAGGATACTCTCCATTGTGCATCTTAGAAATTTGTCAAAGTTTTTGGTGACGTACCAGATTTATGCAAACTTCTAAGAAAGTAGAGGCACTGTTGTGCCTTCTTTGTGATGACACTTATATGTTGGTCACAGCACAGATCTTCTGAAATGTTGACATCAAGAATTTAAACTTTGATGTGCTCTGTTATACCAATTTTAAGAAATGCCATATATACAATATTTTTATGCCAACCTTAATATAATAGAGTTGATGTGATTTTTGTGGCATTGGTTTAAGGATTTACACTTTCCAACTCACTTTCAAACTGCTACTCTCTGAATAATTGCATGTTCACATGCAAGTGTTTAATTTAATGTCTCATTCAAAGATAGAACTTTCAATGAAGCTAAATTCCATCACTTCTGCACTGAGGTCTCAGGGGAGATTGTGTGCTCAGATGAGGTTTGAAACAAGAAATGATACAGATGCCTTTATACTGAGACATTTTCTGTAAATCTGTTTATTCCTTTAATCCTGTAGTCTGTTCTTCTATTGAAGAAATCCTTTGAATAACATCCTAATTCAATTCAGATTGGAAAGCGTTAATCCTGAGCCACGCTTTACCTCACTTCTGAATTATTTGTGTGGAAACTGATATTGTCTGTTATTCCCTGTTAAAATAGTATTTGATCACTTTATCACTGTTCCTTGAGTACATTGCAGGTGCATGAACAGATGAAAGTGTTAAAGTGATATTTATTTCCTGTTGTTTTAAGACCCCCCTTGAAAGGGATAGAGTATCTTTGATTTTTTTTTATATATCGTGGATGTATTCTCAGCGTGGCTGCCACCAGTGCAGGAATATCTGTGCACAGCAAAACCTTTAACTTAATAAAATGTTTACAAAGCAGTCACTGACAACAGAATCCATGTCCACATCAGGACTGAATTATCCACACATTCCAAACTGAGACCATCATTTTGATTACCTGAGACACGTCATCCAGTCGCACTCATTTGCATGATTAGAAGTTCCCTTTCTTTAGACCATTCAGTTAATCATCTATGTACCAGTCCCATAATACTTCACAGGTTTAACGTTACTTGCCTTATTCGGCTGCATTTCCAACCAATACATATGAAATCTGACTGTGCACCTGTGTCTTTGTTCTTGACACTTTACAATATCCTTGAATGTACAAATGTGGTCAATATTCAAGATGAGAAAGTTAGAAACGGGTCTGCACCTGCACTCTATTTGGGTCCACCATATGGACAAATGTGTGCCAGCCCATTTGTCGTTTTTTTCGAAGTAACTTAAAATCTAGATGACGAGATTCCACAATTGGCCCTACTCAACCTACACAGAAAGAAGAATAGGTAAAATTCTATTTCCATAATTCATAACCAAAGACCCCACCCACCCCAGGCATTCTGTTTTCCCCCCTCTCTCATCGGGCAGAAGATACAAAAGTCAGTGTGCACCAGTCTCTTGGACAGCTTTTATTTCACTGTTATCAGAATCTCGGACAGACCTCTTGTTTTATAAGACGAACTCTTAGTCTCACAATCTACCTCATTATGATCTTGAACTTTATCATGACCTGCACTGCACTTTTTCAGTGGCTTTTAAATTTTATTCCGCATGGTTATTGTTCTACTTTAAAGTTCAAAGGTCAAAGTAATTTTTTCTAACTCAATGCATGGTGCAATGATTTAATCTGTATAAACAGTATACAAGGGAAGCGTTTTACATGTGACAATAGTAGACCAAGAGTAATACTGATATTTGGTAACACATTGTATATTCAAATAACAGTCTTGAAAGGAAACTGCAATTGGAAAAAAAATCTATTGAAAGGCTCTTATTGCAAAATATTAGGTGTATTCTTGGTGCGCTACTCCTTATACAGCTCATTTCTAATAGATACTATTACATAATTTAACAGGAGAACTTAGTTACTCTTTGACATAGAACACACATCCAAGCCATGTCCAAACATCTGATTGAAGATTACACAAGATGGACTTGGAACCTGATGTAAGAGTTTTATGTGTAGATATTTTTGACAGACAACATACATACTGTATCTAAGACAGCACATCATATTCTTCACAGCTGAGTTTTTACAGACAATTTTGTATTCACTCTCCCATCTTTTTGATCTATTCAATTAATAAGATTAAGAAGATTAAAATCTGTGTTCAAAATGTCACAAAGAAGAGTTAAGTGATCTCATGGGAGGAGGATGATGCGAACAAAGTTTGTTTGGAACATCTGTGGCTGGTGGGAAATATCCACCCGATGACATGAAGTGTAGGTTGAGTCATATTGATCTGTCAGTATAAATTAAAGTTTGGCTCTCTAAGCGGGTCAAAGCCAGTTCCTAAATTGATAATATTATTTTTGTTTAATAGTTCTGGAAAAGTTTGAGGGATTTTGTTCTGATCAGGAAAAGAATCTTAAAGCGTTCCTTGCTAACATTAATGATTTGCACTGAAACTAATATTACCATCATAACCAAAATAGATTTTATGTTCTTTCCAATTTTTTTTTTGTTTCTGTGAACTTGCTGTGTTGCTGCAATTCCTACATTACTACAGGAAACAAAATCCATTCTCTCATTTATTTCTCCTGCACAAAACATAGTCAGTAGTCGAAGGAGATCAATAATGACATTTAAGAGACATTTTGATAAATATCTGGATAGGAAAGGTTTAGATCAAGGGCTCCCAACCTGAATCCATTGCTTAATGGTACTGGTCCATGTCATTAAAAAGTCGGGAACCCCTGGTTTAGAAGGATATGAACCAAATGTAGACATTTGAGACTGGCTTGAGTGGGCATTCAGTTTGGCATGGATGAGTTGGACAAGAGCCTGTTTCCATTCTGTATTGTTTTATGAGACTATCTAAACCCGTTCTCAGTCACAAATGTAAGTCAGAGCTATTAGGATGATTAAACAAATGTAATTATACTTTATACTTTATTGTCACCAAACAATTGGTACCAGAACGTATAATCATCACAGCGATATTTGATTCTGCGTGTCCCACTCCCTGGATTACAAATATTAAATATTAAAAACAGTTACAATTAGTAAATATTAAAAATTTAAATTATAAATCATAAATAGAAAATAGAAAAATGGGAAGTAAGGTAGTGCAAAAAAACCGAGAGGCAGGTCTGGATATTTGGATATATTTAATTCAGCAATTTCTAAAATCAACATTCTCATCTTCTTCATCATTTCTGATTCTTCTCCTTCATTTACAAGCTGGAATTTAGTCTGGAGAACTGCAGGCAAGATACAACAAATAAACACTTTCTTCTTAACTTGCTGAATTGCTATTGCATGCCAATTCCGTACGTGTATCACTAGTCTCCATACCACCTTAAGATATAGGAAGAGAATTAGGCTCATTGGGTCTGCACCACCATTCAATTAGTGAAATTCAGTGATGGTTGTTTTTATTAATTCTCAAACCTATTCCCCAGCCTTCTGCCCATAACCCGTAACCTACTTACCTATTAGGAACCTATCATCCTTTGCCTAAAATACATCCAGTGACTTGGCCTCCACAGCCCTCCATGGCAACAAGTTCCACAGATTCACCATCCTCAGGCTGAAAAAAATTCCTCCTCATCTCAGTTGTAAAGAGATGTCCCTTTATTCTAAGACTGTGCCCTCTGATTCTGGACTCTCCTACTACTGGAAACATTCTCTCCACCAATAGGTCATATTCTGGAATTAGGATATATAGCAAATATTACCTTCAGCAACTAACTTCAGCCACCAATCTTTAGACCTGAAAATGGATTGCAGATTAAATTTAAAATGCAGCTCTAGACAATTGCTTCCTGGAGCAATGGACAGCAGTTAATTGAAAATCAGACGATGTTGATTAACAATAGTTTTAGCTGTCCAGAGTGTGGGTACGAAGAAGGAGGTATGAAAATTATATGTAATCCAAAGGAAGCATCGTAGATGCATTGTAACTATAGAATTGTCCATTTCCGACACCTCCCTACCCTTTCTAGATCTTTCTGTCTCTGTCTCTGGAGACAACTTATCCACTGATGTCTATTATAAGCCTACTGACTCTCACAGCTATCTGAACTATTCGTCTTCTCACCCTGTCTCTTGCAAAAACGCCATCCCCTTCTCGCAATTTCTCCGTCTCTGCCGCATCTGCTCTCAGGATGAGGCTTTTCATTCTAGGATGAGGGAGGTGTCTTCCTTTTTTAAAGAAAGGGGCTTCCCTTCCTCCACTATCAACTCTGCTCTTAAACACATCTCCCCCATTTCACGTACATCTGCTCTCACTCCATCCTCCCGCCACCCCACTAGGAATAGGGTTCCCCTGGTCCTCACCTACCACCCCACCAGCCTCCAGGTCCAACATATTATTCTCCGTAACTTCCGCACCTCCAAGGGGATCCCACCACTAAGCACATCTTTCCCTCCCCCTTCTCTCTGCATTCCGCAGGGATCACTCCCTACGCGACTCCCCCCATCCATTCGTCCCCCCCATCCCTCCCCACTGATCTCCCTCCTGGCACTTACCCGTGTAAGCGAAACAAGTGCCACACATGCCCTTACACTTCCTCCCTTACCACCATTCAGGGCCCCAAACAGTCCTTCCAGGTGAGGCAACACTTCACCTGTGAGTCGGCTGGGGTGATATACTGCGTCCGGTGCTCCCGATGTGGCCTGTTATATATTGGCGAGACCCGACACACTTTGCTGAACACCTACGCTCTGTCCGCCAGAGAAAGCAGGATCTCCCAGTGGCCACACATTTTAATTCTACATCCCATTCCCATTCTGACATGTCTATCCACGGCCTCCTCTACTGTAAAGATGAAGCCACACTCAGGTTGGAGGAACAACACCTTATATTCCGTCTGGATAGCCTCCAACCTGATGGCATGAACATCGACTTCTCTAACTTCCGCTAATGCCCCACCTCCCCCTCGTACCCCATCTGTTACTTATTTTTATACACACATTCTTTCTCTCACTCTCCTTTTTCTCCCTCTGTCCCTCTGAATATACCCCTTGCCCATCCTCTGGGTCCCCCCCCCTTGTCTTTCTTCCCGGACCTCCTGTCCCATGATCCTCTCGTATCCCTTTTGCCTATCACCTGTCCAGCTCTTGGCTCCATCCCTCCCCCTCCTGTCTTCTCCTATCATTTTGGATCTCCCCCTCCCCCTCCAACTTTCAAATCCCTTACTCACTCTTCCTTCAGTTAGTCCTGACAAAGGGTCTCGGCCTGAAACGTCGACTGCACCTCTTCCTAGAGATGCTGCCTGGCCTGCTGCGTTCATCAGCAACTTTTATGTGTGTTTATAGAATTGTCCCTTAATCTTTAGTCTATAAAGTGTACTGTAATAGTGGGTCGAACAGGCCTCTTCCTCCAAAAGGATCTCAACATGATGCCTGCTGCTCATTTTTGTTGAATAAAACACTCCTATATCTACCAGCTCTGTGTCCCTCTGGTGACCTTGTTCACATTGCAATATCCACGTCCAATCTATCCAGGCTGTTCAGTGTTTGGTAGATCTCAATGAGAACCACATCCTTCTGAACTCCATGAACTTCACAGAGTACAGGGCCAAAACTTATTTAATGAGTTAATCTCCTTTATAATAGACTGATATGTACCAGAGGTCCAAGCACATGCTTGCCCCTTCATTTTATACTTTATACTTTATTGTCGCCAAACAATTGATACTGGAACGTACAATCATCACAGCGATATTTGATTCTGCGCTTCCTGCTCCCTGGATTACAAATCGATAGTAAATATTAAAAATTTAAATTATAAATCTTAAATGGAAAATAGAAAAGGGAAAGTAAGGTAGTGCAAAAAAAAAACCGAGATGCAGGTCCGGATATTTGGAGGGTACGGCCCAGATCCGGGTCAGGATCCGTTCAGCAGTCTTAACACAGTTGGAAGGAAACTCTTTCCAAATCTGGCCGTACGAGTCTTCAAGCTCCTTACTTTACTGACGTGATACCAACTATCCTGGATGCATCAAGACTTTGGCCATCTTGTGATATGAAGCAGTCCATGAGTGGCAACTAGGCCGCAGATGGAGAAATCTGAAGCTGCACACACACACTTTCCAGA